>NC_091310.1:39993970-39996470 GCF_038502225.1 Cherax quadricarinatus | reverse complement strand
GTCAACACCACAGCCAATACCACAGTCAACACCACAGTCAATACCACAGCCAACACCACAGTCAACACCACAGTCAACACCACAGTCAACACCACAGTCAACACCACAGTCAATCCCACAGTCAATACCACAGTCAATACCACAGTCAACACCACAGTTAATACCACAGTCAACACCACAGTCAACACCACAGTCAACACCACAGTCAACACCACAGTCAATACCACAGTCAACACCACAGTCAATACCACAGCCAACACCACAGTCAATACCACAGTCAACACCACAGCCAATACCACAGTCAAAACCAGTCAATACCACAGTCAACACCACAGTCAATACCATAGTCAACACCACAGTCAATACCACAGTCAGTGCCACAGTCAACACCACAGTCAATACCACAGCCAACACCACAGTCAACACCACAGTCAACACCACAGTCAACACCATAGTCAACACCACAGTCAATACCACAGTCAATACCACATTCAGTACCACAGTCAACACCACAGTTAATACCACAGTCAACACCACAGTCAACACCACAGTCAACACCACAGTCAACACCACAGTCAATACCACAGTCAACACCACAGTCAATACCACAGCCAACACCACAGTCAACACCACAGTCAACACCACAGTCAACACCATAGTCAACACCATAGTCAACACCACAGTCAACACCACAGTCAATACCACAGTCAACACCACAGTCAACACCACAGTCAACACCACAGTCAACACCACAGTAAATACTACAGTCAATACCACAGTCAATACCACAGTCAACACCACAGTCAACACCACAGTCAACACCACAGTCAATATCACAGTCAACACCACAGTCAACACCACAGTCAACATCACAGTCAACACCACAGTCAATACCACAGTCAATACCACAGTCAGCACCACAATCAACACCACAGTCAACACCACAGTCAACACCACAGTCAATACCAGAGTCAACACCACAGACAATACCACAGACAACACCACAGTCAATACCACAGTCAACACCACAGTCAACACCAGTCAACACCACAGTCAGCACCACAGTCAATACCACAGTCAATACCACAGTCAATACCACAGCCAACACCACAGTCAACACCACAGTCAACACCACAGTCAACACCACATTAAACACCACAGTCAACATCACAGTCAACACCACAGTCAACACCACAGTCAACACCACAGTCAACACTACAGTCAATACCACAGTCAATACCACAGTCAACACCACAGTCAACACCACAGTCAACACCACAGTCAATACCACAGTCAACACCACATTAAACACCACAGTCAACATCACAGTCAACACCACAGTCAACACCACAGTCAACACCACAGTCAATACCATAGTCAGCCCCACAGTCAACACCACAGTCAACATCACAGTCAACACCACAGTTAACACCACAGTCAATACCACAGTCAACACCAGTCAATACCGCAGTCAACACCACAGTCAACACCACAGTCAACACCACAGTCAACACCACAGTCAACACCACAGTCAACACCACAGTCAACACCACAATCAACACCACAGTCAACACCAATGTCAACACCACAGTCAACAGTCAACACCACAGCCACCACCCCAGCCAACACCACAGCCACAACCTCAGCCAGCACCACAGCCAACACCACAGTCAACAGTCAACACCACAGCCACCACCCCAGCCAACACCACAGCCACAACCCCAGCCAGCACCACAACCACCACCCCAGCCAGTACCACAGCCACCACCCCAGCCAGCACCACAGCCACCACCCCAGCCACCACCACAGCCACCACCACAGTCACCACCCCAGCCACCACCCCAGCCAGCACCACAGCCACCACCCCAGCCAGCACGACAGCCACCACCCCAGCCACCACTCCAGCCAGCACCAAAGGCACCACCCCAGCCAGCACCACAGCCACCACCCCAGCCAGCACCACAGCCACCACCCCATCCACCACCCCAGCCAGCATCCCAGCCAGCACCACAGTCAGCACCATAGTCACCACCCAGCCAGTACCCCAACCAGTACCACAGCCAGCACCCCAGCTAGCACCCCAGCAAGCACCACAGTCAGTACCACAGCAGGCACCACAGTCAACATCACAGTCAGCACCCCAGCCAGCATCCCAGCCAACACCACAGCCAGCACCACAGTCAGCACTTTAGCCAGCACCCTAGCCAGCATCCCAGCCAGCACCACAGTCAGCACCACAACCAGCACCCCAGCCAGCATCACAGCCAGCACCACAGTCAGCACCACAGCCAGCACCCCAGCCAGCATCCCAGCCAGCACCACAGCCAGCACCACAGCCAGCACCACAGCCAGCACCACAGTCAGCACCACAGTCAGCACCACAGCCAGCACCACAGCCAGCACCACAGCCAGCACCACAGTCAGCACCACAGCCAGCACCCCAGCCAGCATCCCAGCCAGCACCACAGCCAGCACCACAGCCAGCACCACAGCCAGCATC
>NC_091310.1:39811470-39988970 GCF_038502225.1 Cherax quadricarinatus | reverse complement strand
AGCACTGATGTTAATACCATTAACCAATCCCACTTCCAACACTGATGTTAATACCATTAACCAATCCCACTTCCAGCACTGATGTTAATACCATTAACCAGTCCCACTTCCAGCACTGATGTTAATACCATTAACCAGTCCCACTTCCATTACTAATGTTAATACCATTAAGCAGTCCCACTTCCAGCACTGATGTTAATACCATTAACCAGTCCCACTTCCATCACTGATGTTAATACCATTAACCAGTCGCACTTTAAGCACTAATGTTAATACCATTAACCAGTCCCACTTCCATCACTGATGTTAATACCATTAACCAGTCCCACTTCCATCACTGATGTTAATACCATTAACCAGTCGCACTTCCATCACTGATGTTAATACCATTAACCAGTCGCACTTCCATCACTGATGTTAATACCATTAACCAGTCCCACTTCCAGCACTGATGTTAATACCATTAACCAATCCCACTTCCATCACTGATGTTAATACCATTAACCAGTCCCACTTCCAGCACTGATGTTAATACCATTAACCAGCCCCAATTCCAGCACTAATGTTAATACCATTAAACAGTCCCACTTTCAGCACTGATGTTAATACCATTAACCAGTCCCACTTCCAGCAATGATGTTAATACCATTAACCAGTCCCACTTCCAGCACTAATGTTAATACCATTAACCAGTCCCACTTCCAGCACTAATGTTAATACCATTAACCAGTCCCACTTCCAGCACTAATGTTAATACCATTAACCAGTCCCACTTCCAACACTGATGTTAATACCATTAGCCAGTCGTTACAACTGTTTGCTCTAGCATATTTGTGTCTACCATGCACTGTGTCAAGCATTCTGACAAACATTGTAACACGCATTCTGCTATTACAACCCAGGGACAATAACGCCTGTTATCCTGAGTGTAAAAGGGAGCTAAGAACAGAACACACACAGCTGAATGACTTTGAAATATATTTTCCTTCACCAAGAGCAATGTGGATATTTACACATATGTACATTATATACAGTTCGAAATGTATATGTACAACAGGGTCAAGGCAAGGCCAAGACACAGCCTGGAGGCAGAATGGACAACCGTGCTCAACCAGCTCTAGTATGGAAATGACAAGGGTAGACAGGTGGGTGGTGACCACAACACCTCTACGATTCCCAGACCCACCTTCTCATTGGCTGAACCTGGTTACTGATCAAACGATGGGGCCCCATCGTTCGACCCCTAGTACTGGGTCGCTGGTTCGGGAGATAGCCTTTCAATGAGGGTGTGTACATGCGCCGAATAAAGGTTACGTACTCTTTGCATGCCACATCAACCATGCATTCTATGACGCATTCTAAAATGCATTCCTAACGCATTCTATCATACATTCAATCATTCATTCTATCATACATTCAATCATTCATTCTATCACACATTCAGCCATGCATTCTATCATGCATTCAGCCATGTAGGGTAGATAGGTACTCAGGTGGTAGGAGAGGTAGGTACTCCGGTGGAGAGGGAGGCAGGTACTCAGGTGGAAGGAGAGGCACGTACTCAGGTAGTAGGGGAGGCACGTACTCAGGTGGTAGGGGAGGTAAGTAATTAGGTGGTAGGGGAGGTACGTACTCAGGTGGTAGGGGAGACACGTACTCAGGTGGTAGGGGAGGTAAGTAATTAGGTGGTAGGGGAGGTACGTACTCAGGTGGTAGGGGAGACACGTACTCAGGTGGTAGGGGAGGTAAGTAATCAGGTGGTAGGGGAGGTACGTACTCAGGTGGTAGGGGAGGCACGTACTCAGGTGGTAGGGGAGGTAAGTAATCAGGTGGTAGGGGAGGTACGTACTCAGGTGGTAGGGGAGGCACGTACTCAGGTGGTAGGGGAGGTAAGTAATCAGGTGGTAGGGGAGGTACGTACTCAGGTGGTAGGGGAGGCACGTACTCAGGTGGTAGGGGAGGTAAGTAATCAGGTGGTAGGGGAGGTACGTACTCAGGTGGTAGGGGAGGCACGTACTCAGGTGGTAGGGGAGGTAAGCAATCAGGTGGTAGGGGAGGTACGTACTCAGGTGGTAGGGGAGGCACGTACTCAGGTGGTAGGGGAGGTAAGTAATCAGGTGGTACGGGACGTACGTACTCAGGTGGAAGAGGAGGCACGTACTCAGGTGGTAGGGGAGGTAAGTAATCAGGTGGTAGGGGAGGTACGTACTCAGGTGGTAGGGGAGGCACGTACTCAGGTGGCAGTGGAGGTAAGTAATCAGGTGGTAGGGGAGGTACGTACTCAGGTGGTAGGGGGGGCACGTACTCAGGTGGTAGGGGAGGTAAGTAATCAGGTGGTAGGGGAGGTACGTACTCAGGTGGAAGGGGAGGCACGTACTCAGGTGGTAGGGGAGGTAAGTAATCAGGTGTACGTAGGTGGGGGAGGTACGTACTCAGGTGGAAGGGGAGGCACGTACTCAGGTGGTAGGGGAGGTAAGTAATCAGGTGGTAGGGGAGGTACGTACTCAGGTGGTAGGGGAGGCACGTACTCAGGTGGTAGGGGAGGTAAGTAATCAGGTGGTAGGGGAGGTACGTACTCAGGTGGTAAGGGAGGTACGTACTCAGGTGGTAGGGGAGGTAGGTACATAGGAGGTAGGGGAGGTAGGTACTCACGTGGTAGGGGAGGTAGTAGATACTCAGGTGGTAGGGAAGGTAGGTACTTAGGTGATAGGGGAGGTAGGTACTCAGGTGGTAGGGGAGGTAGGTGCTCAGGTGGTACGGGAGGTAGGTACTCAGGTGATAGGGAAGGTAGGTACTCAGGTTTTAGGAGAGGTAAGTACTCAGGTGGTAGGGGAGGTAGGTACTCACGTGGTAGGGGAGGTGGGTACTCAGGTGGTGATGGAGGTAGGTGCTCAGGTGGTGGGAGAGGTAAGTACTCAGGTGGCAGGGGAGGTGGGTAATCAGGAGGTAGTGGAGGCAGGTACTCAGGTGGTGATCGAGGTAGGTACTCAGGTGGCAGGAGTGGTAAGTACTCATGTGGTTGGGGAGGTGAGTACTCAGGAGGTAGGGGAGGTAGGTACTCAGGTGGTGATGGAGGTAGGTACTCAGGTGGTAGGAGTGGTAAGCACTCAGGTGGTTGGGGAGGTGGGTACTCAGGAGGTAGGGGAGGTAGGTACTCAGGTGGTGATGGAGGTAGGTACTCAGGTGGTAGGAGAGGTAAGTACTCAGGTGGTAGGGGAGGTAGGTACTCAGGAGGTAGGGGAGGTACGTACTCAGGTGCTGATGGAGGTAGGTACTTAGGTGGTAGGAGAGGTAAGTACTCAGGTGGTAGGGGAGGTGGGTACTCAGGAGGTAGGAGAGGTAAGTGCTCAGGTGGTGATGGAGGTAGGTTCTCAGGTGGTAGGAGAGGGAAGTACTCAGGTGGTAGGGGAGGTAGGTACTCAGGTGGTGATGGAGGTAGGTACTCAGGTGGTAGGAGAGGTAGGTACTCAGGTGGTAAGGGAGGTAAGTACTCAGGTGGTAGAGGAGGTAGGTACTCAGGTGGTAGGGGAGTTAGGTACTCAGCTGGTAGGGAAGGTAGGTACTCAGGTGGTAGGGGAGGTAGGTACTCAGGAGGTAGGGAAGGTAGGTACTCAGGTGGTAGGGGAGGTGGGTACTCAGGAGGTAGTGGAGGTAGGTACTCAGGTGGTGATTTAGATAGGTACTCAGGTGGTAGGGGAGGTAGGTACTCAGGTGGTGATTTAGGTAGGTACTCAGGTGGTAGGGGAGGTAGGTACTCAGGTGGTATGGGAGGTAAGTAATCAGGTGGTAGGGGAGGTACGTACTCAGGTGGTAGGGGAGGCACGTACTCAGGTGGTAGGGGAGGCACGTACTCAGGTGGTAGGGGAGGTAAGTAATCAGGTGGTAGGGGAGGTACGTACTCAGGTGGTAAGGGAGGTAGGTACTCAGGAGGTAGGGAAGGTAGGTACTCAGGTGGTAGGGGAGGTGGGTACTCAGGAGGTAGTGGAGGTAGGTACTCAGGTGGTGATTTAGGTAGGTACTCAGGTGGTAGGGGAGGTAGGTACTCAGGTGGTATGGGAGGTAGGCACTCAGGTGGTAGAGGAGGTAGGTACTCAGGTGATAGAGGATATAGGTACTCAGGTGGTAGGGGAGGTAAGTTCTCAGGTGGTAGAGGAAGTAGGTACTCAGGTGGTGGGGAGGTAGGTACTCAGGTGGTAGGTGAGGTAGGTACTCAGGTGGTAGGGAAAGTAGGTAATCAGGTGGTAGGGGAGGTATGTACTCAGGTGGTAGGGGAGGTAGGTACTCAGGTGGTAGGGGAGGTAAGTACTCAGGTGGTATGGGAGGTAGGCACTCAGGTGGTAGAGGAGGTAGGTACTCAGGTGATAGAGGATATAGGTACTCAGGTGGTAGGGGAGGTAAGTTCTCAGGTGGTAGAGGAGGTAGGTACTCAGGTGGTGGGGAGGTAGGTACTCAGGTGGTAGGTGAGGTAAGTACTCAGGTGGCAGGGGTGGTAGGTACTCAGGTGGTAGGGGAGGTAGGTACTCAGGTGATAGGGGAGGTAGGTACTCAGGTGGTAGGGAAAGTAGGTAATCAGGTGGTAGGGGAGGTAAGTACTCAGGTGGTAGGGGAGGTAGGTACTCAGGTGGTAGAGGAGGTAGGTACTCAGGTGGAAGGGGATATAGGAACTCAGGTGGTAGGGGAGGTAGGTACTCAGGTGGTGGAGAGGTAGGTACTCAGGTGGCATGGGAGGTAAGTACTCAGGTGGTAGGTGGTAGGTACTCAGGTGGTAGGAGAGGTAAGTACTCAGGTGGTAGGGGAGGTAGGTACTCAGGTGGTGATGGAGGTAGGTACTTAGGTGGTAGGAGAGGTAAGTACTCAGGTGGTAGGGGAGGTGGGTACTCAGGTGGTGATGGAGGTAGGTACTCAGGTGGTAGGAGAGGTAAGTGCTCAGGTGGTGATGAAGGTAGTTCTCAGGTGGTAGGAGAGGGAAGTACTCAGGTGGTAGGGGAGGTAGGTACTCAGGTGGTGATGGAGGTAGGTACTCAGGTGGTAGGAGAGGTAGGTACTCAGGTGGTAAGGGAGGTAAGTACTCAGGTGGTAGAGGAGGTAGGTACTCAGGTGGTAGGGGAGTTAGGTACTCAGGTGGTAGGGAAGGTTGGTACTCAGGTGGTAGGGGAGGTAGGTACTCAGGAGGTAGGGAAGGTAGGTACTCAGGTGGTAGGGGAGGTGGATACTCAGGAGGTAGTGGAGGTAAGTACTCAGGTGGTGATTTAGGTAGGTACTCAGGTGGTAGGGGAGGTAGGTACTCAGGTGGTAGTGGAGGTAGGTACTCAGGTGGTAGGGGAGGTAAGTACTCAGGTGGTAGGGGAGGTAGGCACTCAGGTGGTAGAGGAGGTAGGTACTCAGTTGATAGAGGATATAGGTACTCAGGTGGTAGGGGAGGTAAGTTCTCAGGTGGTAGAGGAGGTAGGTACTCAGGGGTAGGGGAGGTAAGTACTCAAGATGTAAGGGAGGTAGGTACTCAAGTGGTAGAGGAAGTAGGCACTCAGGTGGTAGGTGAGATAGGTACTCAGGTGGTAGGGGAGGTAGGTACTCAGGTGGTAGGGGAGGTAGGTAATCAGGTGGTAGGGGAGGTGGGTACTCAGGTAGTAGGGGAGGTAGGTACTCAGGTGGTAGAGGAGGTAGATACTTAGGTGGTAGGGGAGGTAAGTACTCAGGTGGTAGGGGAGGTAGGTACTCAAGTGGTAGAGGAGGTAGGTACTCAGGTGATAGAGGATATAGGTACTCAGGAGGTAGGAGAGGTAGGTACTCAGGTGGTAGGGGAGGTAGGTACTCTGGTGGTAGGGGAGGTAGGTACTCAGGTGGTAGAGGAGGTAGGTACTCAAGTGGTAGGGGAGGTAAGTACTCAGGTGGTAGGGGAGGTAGGTACTCAGGTGGTAGGGGAGGTAGGTAATCAGGTGGTATTGGAGGCAAGTACTCAGGTGGTAGGGGAGGTAGATACTCAGGTGGTAAGGGAGGTAGGTACTCAGGTGGTATGGGAGGTAGGTACTCAGGTGGTCGGGGAGGTAGGTACTATGGTGGTAGGGGATGTAGGTACTCAGGTGGTAGGGGAGGTTGGTACTATGATGGTAGGGGAGGTAGGTACTCAGGTGGTAGGGGAGGTAGGTACTCATGTGGTAGGGGAGGCAGGTACTCAGGTGGTAGGGGAAGTAGGCACTCAGGTGGTAGAGGAGGTAGGTACTCAGGTGGTATGGGAGGTAGGTACTCAGGTGGTAGGGGAGGTAGGTACTATGGTGGTAGGGGAGGTAGGTACTCAGGTGGTAGGGGAGGTAGGTACTCAGGTGGTAGGGGAGGTAGGTACTCAGGTGGTAGAGGAGGTAGGTACTCAGGTGGTATGGGAGGTAGGCACTCAGGTGGTCGGGGAGGTAGGTACTCAGGTGGTAGGGGAGGTAGGTACTCAGGTGGTATGGGAGGTAGGTACTCAGGTGGTCGGGGAGGTAGGTACTCAGGTGGTAGAGGAGGTAGGTACTCAGGTGGTATGGGAGATAGGCACTCAGGTGGTCGGGGAGGTAGGTACTCAGGTGGTAGGGGAGGTAGGTACTCAGGTGGTATGGGAGGTAGGTTCTCAGGTGGTAGGGGAGGTAGGTACTCAGGTGGTATGGGAGGTAGGTACTCATGTGGTATGGGAGGTAGGTACTCAGGTGGTACGGGAGGTAGGTACTCAGGTGGTAGGGGACGCAGCCATCATATTGGGACGTGATCAATATTTTCCTCTTACGCAGCAACAGGTGAGGCGCCAGGTACCACCTGCACCACCTGCACCACCACCACCTGAACCAACACCACCTGTAACACCACCACCACCTACACAATCGTCATTTGCAGCATCACCACCTGCACCACCACCACCTGCACCACCACCACCATCTGCACCACCACCACATGCACCACCTCCACCATCACCACCTCCACCTGCACCACCACCGCCTGCACAACCACCACTTGCACAACCACCACCACCTGCACCACCACCACCTTCTGCACCACCACCTCCTGTACCACCACCACCTCCTGCACCACGTCCACCTGCACCACTTACACCTGCACCACCACCACCTGCACCACCACCACCTGAACCAACACCACCTGTAACACCACCACCACCTACACAATCGCCATTTGCAACATCACCACCTCCATTACCACCACCTGCACCACCACCACCTGCACCACCACCACCATCTGCACCACCACCACCTCCTGCACCACTAACATCTGCACCACCACCACATGCACCACCTCCACCATCACCATCTCCACCTGCACCACCACCACCTGCACAACCACCACTTGCACAACCACCACCACCTGCACCACTACCACCTTCTGCACCACCACCACCTGCACCACCACCACCTGCACCACGTCCACCTGCACCACTTACACCTGCACAACCACCACCACCTGCACCACCACCACTACCTGCACCACCAACTCCTGCACCACCACCACTTTCTGCACCACCAACACCTGCACCACCACCGCATGCACCACCACCGCCTGCACAACCACCATCTGCACCACCACCACTACCTGCACCACCTACATCACTTGCACCACCACCACCTGCACTACCACCACCTGCACCACCACCATCTGCACCACCACCACCTGCACAACCACCACTTGCACAACCACCACCACCTGCATAACCACCACCACCTGCACCACCACCACTACCTGCACCACGAACATCTGCACCACCACCACTTTCTGCACCACCAATACCTGCACCACCACCGTATGCACCACCACCGCCTGCACAACCACCACCTGCACCACCACCACTACCTGCACCACCTGCATCACTTGCACCACCACCACCTACACCACCACAACCACCTAAACAACCGCCACCTGCACCACCACCACCTGCACCACCACCACCTGCACCAGCAACACCTACACAACCGCCACCTGCACCACCACCACCTGGACCACCACCACCTGCACCACCACCACCTGCACCACCACCACCCACACAACCGCCACCTGCACCACCACCACCACCACCACCACCACCACCACCACCACCACCACCACCTGCACCACCACCACCACCTGCACCACCACAACCACCACCACCTGCACCGCCACCACCACCTGCATCACCACCACCACCTGCACCACCGCCACCACCTGCACCACCACCACTACCTGCGCGACTACCACCTGTAACATCACCACCTGCATCAATACCACCTTCACCACAACCACCTGCACCACCACCACCTACACAACCACCACCTGCACCAGCACCACCAGTACCAGCACCACCTGCACCACCACCACCTGCACCACCACCACCTGCATCACAACCGCTTGCACCACCACCTGCGCCACGACCACCACCACCACCTCCACAACCACCACCACCACCACCACCTCCACCACCACCACCACCGCCACCACCTCCACCACCTCCACCACCACCACCACCTCCACCACCACAACCTGAAACCCACCACCTGTACCACCACCATCTTCATTACCACCTTCACTGCCACCTTCACTATCACCTTCACTACACCTTCACTACCACCTTCGCTATCACCTTCACTAACATCTTCACTACCACCTTCACTATCACCTTCACTATCACCTTCACTACCACCTTCACTAACATCTTCACTACCATCTTCACTATCACCTTCACTAACATCTTCACTACCATCTTCACTATCACCTTCACTACCACTTTCACGGAAACCTTCACTACCACCTTCACTATCACCTTCACTACACCTTCACTACCACCTTCACTATCACCTTCACTAACATCTTCACTACCACCTTCACTATCACCTTCAATATCACCTTCACTAAAATCTTCACTACCACTTTCACTATCACCTTCACTATCACCTTCACTACCACCTTCACGGAAACCTTCACTACCACCTTCACTACCACCTTCACTATCACCTTCACTACACCTTCACTACCACCTTCACTATCACCTTCACTAACATCTTCACTACCACCTTCACTATCACCTTCAATATCACCTTCACTAAAACCTTCACTACCACTTTCACTATCACCTTCACTATCACCTTCACTACCACCTTCACTACCACCTTCACTACCACCTTCACTACCACCTTCACTATCACCTTCACTACCACCTTCACTAAAACCTTCACTACCACCTTCACTACCACCTTCACTACCACCTTCACTATCACCTTCACTCCCCACCTTCACTATCACACCTTCACTATCACCTTCACTACCACCTTCACGGAAACCTTCACTACCACCTTCAATACCACCTTCACTATCACCTTCACTACCACCTTCACTTTCACCTTCACTACCACCTTCACTACCACCTTCACTATCACCATCACTATCACCTTCACTACCACCTTCACTACCACCTTCACTATCACCATCACTACCACCTTCACTACCACCTTCACTATCATCATCACTATCACCTTCACTACAGCCTTAACTACCACCTTCACTATCACCATCACTACCACCTTCACTACCACCTTCATTACCACCTTCATTATCACCATCACTACCACCTTCACTACCACCTTCACTATCACCATCACTACCACCTTCACTACCACCTTCACTACCACTTTCACTGCCACCTTCACTACCACCTTCACTATCACCTTCACTACCACCTTTACTACCACCTTTATGATCACCTTCACTACTACTTTCACTATCACCTTCACTACCACCTTCATTATCATCATCACTATCACCTTCACTACCGCCTTAACTACCACCTTCACTATCACCATCACTACCACCTTCACTACCACCTTCATTACCACCTTCATTATCACCATCACTACCACCTTCACTACCACCTTCACTATCACCTTCACTACCACCTTCACTACCACCTTCACTACCACCTTCACTACCACCTTCACTATCACCTTCACTACCACCTTCACTACCACCTTCACTACCACCTTCACTATCACCTTCACTATCACCTTCACTACCACCTTCACTATCACCTTCACTATCACCTTCACTACCACCTTCACTATCACCTTCACTATCACCTTCACTATCACCTACACTACCACTTTCACTACCACCTTCACTATCACCTTCACTATCACCTTCACTACAACCTTCACTACCACCTTCACTACCACCTTAACTATCACCTACACTATCACTTTCACTATCACCTTCACTACCACCTTCACTACCACCTTCACTATCACCTTCACTATCACCTTCACTACCACCTTCACTACCACCTTCACTATCACCTTCACTATCACCTTCACTATCACCTTCGCTATCACCTTCACTATCACCTTCACTAATACCTTCACTATCACCTTCACTATCACCTTCACTATCACCTTCACTACCACCTTCACTACCACCTTCACTATCACCTTCACTATCACCTTCACTATCACCTTCGCTATCACCTTCACTATCACCTTCACTACCACCTTCACTAATACCTTCACTATCACCTTCACTATCACCTTCACTATCACCATCACTACCACCTTCACTATCACCTTCACTACCACCTTCACTACCACCTTCACTACCACCTTCACTACCACCTTCACTATCACCTTCACTATCACCTTCACTATCACCTTCATTGTCACATTCACTACCACATTCACTACCACCTTCACTATCACCTTCACTATCACCTTCACTATCACCATCACTACCACCTTCACTACCACCTTCACTACTACCTTCACTATCACCTTCACTATCATCTTTACTATCACCTTCACTACGACCTTCACTATCACCTTCACTATCACCTTCACTACCACCTTCACTATCACCTTCAATATCACCTACACTACCACTTTCACTACCACCTTCACTATCACCTTCACTATCACCTTCACTACAACCTTCACTACCACCTTCACTACCACCTTCACTATCACCTTCACTATCACCTTCACTATCACCTTCACTATCACCTTCACTACCACCTTCACTACCACCTTCACTATCACCTTCACTATCACCTTCACTATCACCTTCACTACGACCTTCACTATCACCTTCACTATCACCTTCACTACCACCTTCACTATCACCTTCAATATCACCTACACTACCACTTTCACTACCACCTTCACTATCACCTTCAATATCACCTTCACTATCACCTTCACTATCACCTTCACTACCACCTTCACTAATACCTTCACTATCACCTTCCCTATCATCATCACTACCACCTTCACTATCACCTTCACTACCACCTTCACTACCACCTTCACTACCACCTTCACTACCACCTTCACTATCACCTTCACTATCACCTTCACTACCACCTTCACTAACATCTTCACTACCACCTTCACTATCACCTTCACTACCACCTTCACGGAAACCTTCACTACCACCTTCAATACCACCTTCACTATCACCTTCACTACCACCTTCACTATCACCTTCACTACCACCTTCACTACCACCTTCACTATCACCATCACTATCACCTTCACTACCACCTTCACTACCACCTTCATTATCACCATCACTACCACCTTCACTACCACCTTCACTATCATCATCACTATCACCTTCACTACCGCCTTCACTACCACCTTCACTATCACCATCACTACCACGTTCACTACCACCTTCATTACAACCTTCAATATCACCATCACTACCACCTTCACTACCACCTTCACTATCACCATCACTACCACCTTCACTACCACCTTCAATACCACTTTCACTGCCACCTTCATTACCACCTTCACTATTACCTTCACTATCACCTTTACTACCACCTTTACTATGACCTTCACTACTACTTTCACTAACACCTTCACTATCACCTTCACTATCACCTTCACTATCACCTTCACTACCACCTTCCCTACCACCTTCACTACCACCTTCACTACCACCTTCACTATCACCTTCACTATCACCTTCACTACCACCTTCACTACAACCTTCACTACCACCTTCACTATCACCTTCACTATCACCTTCACTACCACCTTCACTACCACCTTCACTATCACCTTCACTACCACCTTCACTATCATATTCACTATCACCTTCACTATCACCTACACTACCACTTTCAATACCACCTTCACTATCACCTTCACTATCACCTTCACTACCACTTTCACCACCACCTTCACTATCACCTTCACTATCACCTTCACTACAACCTTCACTACCACCATCACTACCACCTTCACTACCACCTTCACTATCACCATCACTACCACCTTCACTACCACCTTCACTACCACCTTCACTATCACCTTCACTATCACCTTCACTACCACCTTCACTACCACCTTCACTATCACCTTCACTATCACCTTCACTATCACCTTCGCTATCACCTTCACTATCACCTTCACTAAAACCTTCACTAATACCTTCAATATCACCTTCACTATCACCTTCACTATCACCATCACTACCACCTTCACTATCACCTTCACTACCACCTTCACTACCACCTTCACTACCACCTTCACTACCACCTTCACTATCACCTTCACTATCACCATCAGTACCACCTTCACTACCACCTTCACTACTACCTTCACTATCATCTTCACTACCACCTTCGCTATCACCTTCACTATCACCTTCAATACCGCCTTCACTATCACCTACACTACCACTTTCACTACCACCTTCACTATCACCTTCACTATCACCTTCACTACAACCTTCACTACCACCTTCACTACCACCTTCACTATCACCTTCACTATCACCTTCACTATCACCTTCACTATCACCTTTACTACCACCTTCACTACCACCTTCACTATCACCTTCACTATCACCTTCACTACCATTTTCACTATCACCTTCACTATCACCCTCACTATCACCTTCACTATCACCTTCACTACCACCTTCACTAATACCTTCACTATCACCTTCACAATCACCATCACTACCATCTTCACTATCACCTTCACTACCACCTTCACTACCACCTTCAATACCACCTTCACTACCACCTTCACTATCACCTTCACTATCACCTTCACTATCACCTTCATTATCACATTCACTACCACATTCACTACCACCTTCACTACCACCTTCACTACCACCTTCACTATCATCTTCACTGCCACCTTCGCTATCACCTTCACTATCACCTTCACTACCACCTTCACTATCATCTTCACTACCACCTTCACTATCACCATCACTACCACCTTCACTATCACCTTCACTATCACCATCACTACCACCTTCACTACCACCTTCACTACCACCTTCACTATCATCTTCACTACCACCTTCGCTATCACCTTCACTATCACCTTCACTACCACCTTCACTATCACCTTCACTACCACCTTCACTACCACCTTCACTATCACCTTCACTATCACCTTCACTACCACCTTCACTACCACCTTCACTACCACCTTCACTATCACCTTCACTATCACCTTCACTATCACCTTCACTATCACCTTTACTACCACCTTCACTACCACCTTCACTATCACCTTCACTATCACCTTCACTACCACCTTCACTATCACCTTCAATATCACCTTCACTATCACCTTCACTACCACCTTCACTATCATCTTCACTACCACCTTCACTGCCACTTTCACTATCACCTTCACTATCACCTTCACTATCACCTTCACTATCACCTTCACTATCACCTTCACTACCACCTTCACTACCACCTTCACTATCACCTTCACTACCACCTTCACTATCACCTTCACTATCACCTTCACTACCACCTTCACTACCGCCTTCACTATCACCTTCACTATCACCTTCGGTATCACCTTCATTATCACCTTCACTATCACCTTCATTACCACCTTCACTATCACCTTCTCTATCACCTTCGCTATCACCTTCACTACCACCTTCACTATCACCTTCACTATCGCCTTCACTATCACCTTCACTATCACCTTCACTATCACCATCACTACCACCTTCACTACCACCTTCACTACCACCTTCACTATCATCTTCACTACCACCTTCACTATCACCTTCACTATCACCATCACTACCACCTTCACTACCACCTTCACTACCACCTTCACTACCACCTTCACCTTCACTATCACCTTCACTATCATCTTTACTACCACCTTCACTATACCATCAGTATCACCTTCGCTATCACCTTCACTATCACCTTCACTACCACCTTCACTATCATCTTCACTACCACCTTCACTACCACCTTCACTATAACCTTCTCTGTCACCTTCGCTATCACCTTCAATATCACATTTACTACCACCTTCGCTATCACCTTCACTACCACCTTCACTACCACCTTCACTATCATCTTCACTACCACCTTCACTATCACCTTCACTATCACCTTCACTACCACCTTCACTACCGCCTTCACTATCACCTTCACTATCACCTTCGCTATCACCTTCACTATCAACTTCACTATCAACTATTCACTATCACCTATCGCCCTCACTTCACCTTCACTACCACCTTCACTTCACTATCACCTTCACTACCACCTTCACTACCGCCTTCACTATCACCTTCACTATCACCTTCGCTATCACCTTCACTATCAACTTCACTATCACCTTCACTACCATTTTCACTATCACCTTCACTATCACCTTCGCTCTAACCTTCACTACCACCTTCACTATCACCTTCACTATCACCTTCACTATCACCTTCACTATCACCTTCACTACCACCTTCACTATCACCTTCACTATCACCTTCACTATCACCTTTACTACCCAATTCACTATCACCTTCACTATCACCTTCACTATCACCTTCGCTATCACCTTCACTACCACCTTCACTATCACCTTCACTATCACCTTCACTATCACCTTCACTATCACCTTCACTACCACCTTCACTATCACCTTCACTATCACCTTCACTACCACCTTCACTATCACCTTCACTACCACTTTCACTACCACCTTCACTACCACCTTCACTACCACCTATCACTACCACCTGTCACTACCACCTGTCACTACCACCTGTCACTACCACCTTCACTACCACCTGTCACTATCACCTTCATTACCTCCTTCACTATCACCTTCACTATCATCTTCACTATCACCTTCACTATCACCTTCACTATCACCTTCACTATCGCCTTCACTATCACCTTCACTATCACCTTCACTATCACCTTCACTATCACCTTCACTATCACCTTCACTACCACCTTCACTATCACCTTCACTACCACCTTCACTACCTCCTTCACTATCACCTTCACTATCACCTTCACTATCACCTTCACTATCACCTTCACTATCACCTTCACTATCACCTTCACTATCACCTTCACTATCACCTTCACTATCACCTTCACTATCACCTTCACTATCACCTTCACTATCATCTTCACTATCACCTTCACTATCACCTTCACTATCACCTTCACTATCACCTTCACTATCACCTTCACTATCATCTTCACTATCACCTTCACTATCACCTTTACTATCACCTTCACTATCACCTTCACTATCACCTTCACTATCACCTTCACTATCACTTTCACTATCACCTTCGCTATCATCTTCACTATCACCTTCACTATCACATTCACTATCATCTTCACTAATGTAGTGATACTGAGGTAGCAAAGTGTAACACTTTTATATACTAACATTAATTCTTGGAACTTCGTGGAGGGAGCATGGAGAATGTTGGAGGGACCATGGAGAGTGTTGGAGGGAGCATGGAGAGTGTTGGAGGGACCATGGACAATGTTGGAGGGAGCATGGAGAATGTTGGAGGGACCATGGAGAGTGTTGGAGGGAGCATGGACAATGTTGGAGGATCCATGGAGAGTGTTGGAGGGAGCATGGAGAGTGTTGGAGGGACCATGGACAATGTTGGAGGGAGCATGGAGAATGTTGGAGGGACCATGGAAAGTGTTGGAGGGAGCATGGAGAATGTTGGAGGGAGCATGGAGATTGTTGAAGTGAGCATGGAGAGTGATGAAGGGACCATGGAGAATGTTGGAGGGAGCATGGAGAATGTTGGAGGGACCATGGAGAGTGTTTAAGGGAGCATGGAGAGTGTTGGAGGGACCATGGAGAATGTTGGAGGGAGCATAGAGAGTGTTGGAGGGAGCATGGAGCGTGTTGGAGGGAGCATGGAGAGTGTTGGAGGGACCATGGAGAATGTTGGAGGGAGCATGGAGAGTGTTGGAGGGACCATGGAGAGTGTTGGAGGGAGCATGGAGAATGTTGGAGGGACCATGGAGAGTGTTGGAGGGAGCATGGAGAGTGTTGGAGGGACCATGGAGAATGTTGGAGGGAGCATGCAGAATGCTGGAGGGAGCATGGAGAGTGTTGGAGGGAGCATGGAGAGTGTTGGAGGGAACATGGAAAATGTTGGAGGGATCATGGAGAATGTTGGAGGGAGCATGGAGAGTGTTGGAGGGAGCATGGAGAGTATTGGAGGGACCATGGAGAATGTTAAAGAGAGCATGGAGAATGTTTAAGGGACCATGGAGAGTGTTGGAGGGAGCATGGAGAGTGTTGGAGGGACCATGGAGAATGTTGGAGAGAGCATTGAGAGTGTTGGAGGGACCATGGAGAGTGTTGGAGGGAGCATGGAGAGCGTTGGAGGGACCATCGAGAGTTTTGGAGGGAGCATGGTGAGTGTTGGAGGTAGCATGGAGAGTGTTGGAGGGAGCATGGAGAGAGTTGGAGGGAGCAATGGAGAGTGTTGGAGGGAGCTTGGAGAATGTTGGAGGGACCATGGAGAGTGTTGGAGGGAGCATGGAGAGTGTTGGAGGGACCATGGAGAAGGTTGGAGGGAGCATGGAGAGTGTTGAAGGGACCATGGAAAGTGTTGGAGGGAGCATGGAGAGTGTTGGAGGGACCATGGAGAGTGTTGGAGGGAGCATGGAGAGTGTTGGAGGGACCATGGAGAGTGTTGGAGGGAGCATGAAGAGTGTTGGAGGGAGCATGGAGAATGTTGGAGGGAGCATGGAGAATGTTGGAGGGATCATGGAGAATGTTGGAGGGATCATGGAGAATGTTGGAGGGAGCATGGAGAATGTTGGAGGGAGCATGGAGAATGTTGGAGGGAGCATGGAGAATGTTGGAGGGAGCATGGAGAATGTTGGAGGGAACATGGAGAATGTTGGAGGGAGCATGGAGAATGTTGGAGGGAGCATGGAGAGTGTTGGAGCGAGCATGGAGAATGTTGGAGGGAGCATGGAGAATGTTGGAGGGAGCATGGAGAATGTTGGAGGGAGCATAAAGAATGTTGGAGGGAGCATGGAGAGTGTTGGAGGGAGCATGGAGAATGTTGGAGGGAGCATGGAGAGTGTTGGAGGGAGCATGGAGAATGTTGGAGGGAGCATGGAGAATGTTGGAGGGAGCATGGAGAATGTTGGAGGGAGCATGGAGAGTGTTGGAGGGAGCATGGAGAATGTTGGAGGGAGCATGGAGAATGTTGGAGGGAGCATGGAGAATGTTGGAGGGAGCAAGGAGAGTGTTGGAGGGAGCATGGAGAATGTTGGAGGGAGCATGGAGAATGTTGGAGGGAGCATGGAGAATGTTGGAGGTAGCATGGAGAGTGTTGGAGGGACCATGGAGAATGTTGGAGGGAGCATGGAGAATGTTGGAGGGAGCATGGACAATGTTGGAGGGAGCATGGAGAATGTTGGAGGGAGCATGGAGAATGTTGGAGGGAGCATGGAGAATGTTGGAGGGAGCATGGAGAATGTTGGAGGGAGCATGGAGAATGTTGGAGGGAGCATGGAGAATGTTGGAGGGAGCATGGAGAATGTTGGAGGGAGCATGGAGAATGTTGGAGGGAGCATGGAGAATGTTGGAGGGAGCATGGAGAATGATGGAGGGAGCATGGAGAATGTTGGAGGAAAATGTTGGAGGGAGCATGGAGAATGTTGGAGGGAGCATGGAGAATGTTGGAGGGAGCATGGAGAATGTTGGAGGGAGCATGGAGAATGTTGGAGGGAGCATGGAGAATGTTGGAGGGAGCATGGAGAATGTTGGAGGGAGCATGGAGAATGTTGGAGGGAGCATGGAGAATGTTGGAGGGAGCATGGAGAATGTTGGAGGGAGCATGGAGAATGTTGGAGGGAGCATGGAGAATGTTGGAGGGAGCATGGAGAATGTTGGAGGGAGCATGGAGAATGTTGGAGGGAGCATGGAGAATGTTGGAGGGAGCATGGAGAATGTTGGAGGGAGCATGGTTGGAGGGAGCATGGAGAATGTTGGAGGGAGCATGGAGAATGTTGGAGGGAGCATGGAGAATGTTGGAGGGAGCATGGAGAATGTTGGAGGGAGTATGGAGAATGTTGGAGGGAGCATGGAGAATGTTGGAGGGAGCATGGAGAATGTTGGAGGGAGCATGGAGAATGTTGGAGGGAGCATGGAGAATGTTGGAGGGAGTATGGAGAATGTTGGAGGGAGCATGTTGGAGGGAGCATGGAGAATGTTGGAGGGACCATGGAGAATGTTGGAGGGACCATGGAGAATGTTGGAGGGATCATGGAGAATGTTGGAGGGAGCATGGAGAATGTTGGAGGGAGCATGGAGAATGTTGGAGGGAGCATGGAGAATGTTGGAGGGAGCATGGAGAATGTTGGAGGGAGCATGGAGAATGTTGGAGGGAGCATGGAGAATGTTGGAGGGAGCATGGAGAATGTTGGAGGGAGCATGGAGAGTGTTGGAGGGATCATGGAGAATGTTGGAGGGTGCATGGAGAATGTTGAAGGGAGCATGGAAAATGTTGAAGGGAGCATGGAGAATGTTGAAAGGAGCATGGAGAATGTTGGAGGGAGCATGGAGAATGTTGGAGGGATCATGGAGAATGTTGGAGGGAGCATGGAGAATGTTGGAGGGAGCATGGAGAATGTTGGAGGCAACATGGAGAGTGTTGGAGGGAGCATGGAGAATGTTGGAAGGAGCATGGAGAATGTTGAAAGGAGCATGGAGAATGTTGGAGGGAGCATGGAGAATGTTGGAGGGATCATGGAGAATGTTGGAGGGAGCATGGAGAATGTTGGAGGGAGCATGGAGAATGTTGGAGGGATCATGCATAATGAAGAAGGGAGCATGGAGAATGTTGGAGGGAGCACGGAGAATGTCGTAGGGACCATGGAGAATGTTGGAGGGAGCATGGAGAGTGTTGGAGGGAGCATGGAGAATGTTGAAGGGAGCATGGAGAATGTTGGAGGGATCATGGAGAATGTTGGAGGGAGCATGGAGAATGTTGAAGGGAGCATGCAGAATGTTGGAGGGAGCATGGAGGATGTTGTAGGGACCATGGAGAATGTTGGAGGGATCATGGAGAATGTTGGAGGGATCATGGAGAATGTTGGAGGGATCATGGAGAATGTTGAAGGGAGCATGGAGGATGGTGGGGAGCATGGAGGATGTTCGAGGGAGCATGGAGGATGTTCGAGGGAGCATGGAGGATGTTGGAGGGATCATGGAGAATGTTGGAGGGATCATGGAGAATGTTGGAGGGATCATGGAGAATGTTGGAGGGATCATGGAGAATGTTGGAGGGAGCATGGAGGATGGTGGGGAGCATGGAGGATGTTCGAGGGAGCACGGAGGATGTTCGAGGGAGCATGGAGGATTGTGGAGGAAGCATGGAGAATGGTGGAGGGAGCATGGAGCATGCTCGACGGAGCGTGAAGGATGTTCGAAGGAGCATGGAGGATGGTGGAGGGAGCATGGAGGATGGTGGAGGGAGCTTGGAGGATTGTGAGTAGCATGGAGGATGTTCGATGAAGCCTGGAGGATGCTCGAGGGAGCATGGAGAATGACGGAGGGAGCATGGAGGATGGTGGTGATAGCATGGAGGATGGTGGAGAGCGTGGAGGATTTTCGAGGGAGCATGGAGGGTGGTGGAGGGCGCATGGAGGATGGTGGAGGGAGCATGGAGGAAGGTGGGGAGCATTGAGGATGTTCGAGGGAGCATGGAGGATGGTGGATGGAGCATGGAGGTTGGTGGAGGGAGCATGGAGGATGGTGGAGAGCATGGAGGATGGTGGAGGGAGCATGGAGGATGGTGGAGGGAGCATGGAGGATGTTCGAGGGAACGTGGAGGATGTTCGAGGCAGCATGGAGGATGGTTGAGGGAGCATGGAGGATGGTGGAGGGAGCATGGAGGATGGTGGAGAGAACATTGAGGATAGTGGAGGGAGCATGGAGGATGGTGGAGGGAGCATGGAGGATGGAGGAGGAAGCATGGAGGATGGTGGAGGGAGCATGGAGGGTGGTGGAGGGAGCATGGAGGGTGGTGGAGGAATCATGGGGGGTGGTGGAGGGAGCATGGAGGATGGTGGATGGAGCATGGAGGATGGTGAAGGGAGCATGGAGGATGGTGGAGGGAGCATGGAGGATGGTGGAGGGAGCATGGAGGATTTTGGAGGGAGCATGTAGGATTGTGGAGGGAGCATGAAGGATTGTGGAGGGAGCATGGAGGATGGTGGAGGGAGCATGGAGGATGGTGGAGGGAGCATGGAGGATAGTGGAGGGAGCATAGAGGATGGTGGAGGGAGCATGGACGATGGTGGAAGGAGCATAGAGGATGGTGGAGGGAGCATGGAGGATGGTGGAGGGAGCATGGAGGATAGTCGAGGGAGCATAGAGGATGGTGGAGGGAGCATGGAGGATGGTGGAGGGAGCATAGAGGATGGTGGTGGGAGCATGGAAGATGGAGGAGGGAGCATGGAGGATAGTGGAGGGAGCATAGAGGATGGTGGAGGGAGCATGGAGGATGGTGGAGGGAGCATGGAGGATGGTGGAGGGAGCATGGAGGATGCTGGAGGATGGTGGAGGGAGCATGGAGGATGGTGGAGGGAGCATGGAGGATGGTGGAGGGAGCATGGAGGATGGAGGAGGGAGCATGCGCCGTTGCCTCGGCTTGAAAATCAACAAGTGGTCGATGAGACCGGAGGGAGGGAGGGAGGGAGGAAGGGAGGGAAGTAGGTGGGAGCTGAGGGATTGAAGGAAAGTAGTAGGTGGGAAAGGAGTGAAGGAGGAAAGGTAGTAGGTGGGATTGGAGGGTGGGAGGGTAGTATATGAGGAGGGAGGGAAGCAGGGGAGTATGTGAGGAGGGAGGGAAGGAGGGTAGTATGTGAGGAGGGAGGGAAGGAGGGTAGTTTGTGAGGAGGGAGGGAAGCAGGGTAGTATGTGAGGAGGGAGGGAAGGAGGGTAGCATGTAAAGAGGGAGGGAAGGAGGGTTGTATGTGAGAATTTAAAGAAGTTAGTAGGCAGGAAGGAAGTGATGCAGGGAGGGCAGGAAGGTAGTAATGCAGGGAGGGTAGGAAGGTAGTAATGCAGGGAGGGTAGGAAGGTAGTAATGCAGGGAGGGTAGGAAGGTAGTAATGCAGGGAGGGTAGGAAGGTAGTAATGCAGGGAGGGTAGGAAGGAAGTGATGCAGGGAGAGTAGGAAGGTAGTAATGCAGGGAGGGTAGGAAGGTAGTAATGCAGGGAGGGTAGGAAGGTAGTAATGCAGGGAGGGTAGGAAGGTAGTAATGCAGGGAGGGTAGGAAGGTAGTAATGCAGGGAGGGTAGGAAGGTAGTAATGCAGGGAGGGTAGGAAGGTAGTAATGCAGGGAGGGTAGGAAGGTAGTAATGCAGGGAGGGCAGGAAGGTAGTAATGCAGGGAGGGTAGGAAGGTAGTAATGCAGGGAGGGTAGGAAGGTAGTAATGCAGGGAGGGTAGGAAGGTAGTAATGCAGGGAGGGTAGGAAGGTAGTAATGCAGGGACGGTAGGAAGGTAGTAATGCAGGGAGGGTAGGAAGGTAGTAATGCAGGGAGGGTAGGAAGGTAGTAATGCAGGGAGGGTAGGAAGGTAGTAATGCAGGGAGGGTAGGAAGGTAGTAATGCAGGGAGGGTAGGAAGGTAGTAATGCAGGGAGGGTAGGAAGGTAGTAATGCAGGGAGAGTAGGAAGGTAGTAATGCAGGGAGGGTAGGAAGGTAGTAATGCAGGGAGGGTAGGAAGGTAGTAATGCAGGGAGGGTAGGAAGGTAGTAATGCAGGGAGGGTAGGAAGGTAGTAATGCAGGGAGGGTAGGAAGGTAGTAATGCAGGGAGGGTAGGAAGGTAGTAATGCAGGGAGGGTAGGAAGGTAGTAATGCAGGGAGGGTAGGAAGGTAGTAATGCAGGGAGGGTAGGAAGGTAGTAATGCAGGGAGGGTAGGAAGGTAGTAATGCAGGGAGGGTAGGAAGGTAGTAATGCAGGGAGGGTAGGAAGGTAGTAATGCAGGGAGGGTAGGAAGGTAGTAATGCAGGGAGGGTAGGAAGGAAGTGATGCAGGGAGGGTAGGAAGGTAGTAATGCAGGGAGGGTAGGAAGGTAGTAATGCAGGGAGGGTAGGAAGGTAGTAATGCAGGGAGGGTAGGAAGGTAGTAATGCAGGGAGGGTAGGAAGGAAGTGATGCAGGGAGGGTAGGAGGGTAGTAATGCAGGGAGGGTAGGAAGGAAGTGATGCAGGGAGGGTAGGAAGGTAGTAATGCAGGGAGGGTAGGAAGGAAGTGATGCAGGGAGGGCAGGAAGGTAGTAATGCAGGGAGGGCAGGAAGGGAGTGATGCAGGGAGGGCAGGAAGGTAGTAATGCAGGGAGGGTAGGAAGGTAGTAATGCAGGGAGGGTAGGAAGGTAGTAATGCAGGGAGGGTAGGAAGGTAGTAATGCAGGGAGGGTAGGAAGGTAGTAATGCAGGGAGGGTAGGAAGGTAGTAATGCAGGGAGGGTAGTGATGCAGGGAGGGTAGGAAGGTAGTAATGCAGGGAGGGTAGGAAGGTAGTAGTGATGCAGGGAGGGTAGGAAGGTAGTAATGCAGGGAGGGTAGGAAGGTAGTAATGCAGGGAGGGTAGGAAGGTAGATGCAGGGAGGTAATGCAGGGAGGAAGGTAGTAATGCAGGGAGGGACGGAAGGTAGTAATGCAGGGAGGGTAGGAAGGTAGGAAGGTAGTGCAGGGAGGGTAGGAAGGCAGGATGCAGGGTAGGAAGGTAGTAATGCAGGGAGGGTAGGAAGGTAGTGATGCAGGGAGGGTAGGAAGGAAGTGATGCAGGGAGAGTAGGAAGGTAGTAATGCAGGGAGGGTAGGAAGGTAGTAATGCAGGGAGGGTAGGAAGGAAGTGATGCAGGGAGAGTAGGAAGGTAGTAATGCAGGGAGGGTAGGAAGGTAGTAATGCAGGGAGGGTAGGAAGGTAGTAATGCAGGGAGGGTAGGAAGGTAGTAATGCAGGGAGGGTAGGAAGGTAGTAATGCAGGGAGGGTAGGAAGGAAGTGATGCAGGGAGGGTAGGAAGGTAGTAATGCAGGGAGGGTAGGAAGGTAGTGATGCAGGGAGGGTAGGAAGGGAGTGATGCAGGGGGTAGGAAGGTAGGCAGGGAGGTAGGAAGGTAGTAATGCAGGGAGGGTAGGAAGGTAGTAATGCAGGGAGGGTAGGAAGGTAGTAATGCAGGGAGGGTAGGAAGGGTAGTAATGCAGGGAAGGGAGGAAGGAAGGTAGTGATGCAGGGAGAGTAGGAAGGTAGTAATGCAGGGAGGGTAGGAAGGTAGTAATGCAGGGAGGGTAGGAAGGTAGTAATGCAGGGAGGGTAGGAAGGTAGTAATGCAGGGAGGGTAGGAAGGTAGTAATGCAGGGAGGGTAGGAAGGTAGTAATGCAGGGAGGGTAGGAAGGAAGTGATGCAGGGAGAGTAGGAAGGTAGTAATGCAGGGAGGGTAGGAAGGTAGTAATGCAGGGAGGGTAGGAAGGAAGTGATGCAGGGAGAGTAGGAAGGTAGTAATGCAGGGAGGGTAGTAAAGGTAGTAATGCTGGGAGGGTAGGAAGGTAGTAATGCAGGGAGGGTAGGAAGGTAGTAATGCAGGGAGGGTAGGAAGGTAGTAATGCAGGGAGGGTAGGAAGGTAGTAATGCAGGGAGGGTAGGAAGGTAGTAATGCAGGGAGGGTAGGAAGGTAGTAATGCAGGGAGGGTAGGAAGGAAGTGATGCAGGGAGGGTAGGAAGGTAGTAATGCAGGGAGGGTAGGAAGGTAGTAATGCAGGGAGGGTAGGAAGGTAGTAATGCAGGGAGGGTAGGAAGGTAGTGATGCAGGGAGAGTAGGAAGGTAGTAATGCAGGGAGGGTAGGAAGGTAGTAATGCAGGGAGGGTAGGAAGGTAGTGATGCAGGGAGAGTAGGAAGGTAGTAATGCAGGGAGGGTAGGAAGGTAGTAATGCAGGGAGGGTAGGAAGGTAGTAATGCAGGGAGGGTAGGAAGGTAGTGATGCAGGGAGGGTAGGAAGGTAGTAATGCAGGGAGGGTAGGAAGGTAGTAATGCAGGGAGGGTAGGAAGGTAGTAATGCAGGGAGGGTAGGAAGGTAGTAATGCAGGGAGGGTAGGAAGGTAGTAATGCAGGGAGGGTAGGAAGGTAGTAATGCAGGGAGGGTAGGAAGGTAGTAATGCAGGGAGGGTAGGAAGGTAGTAATGCAGGGAGGGTAGGAAGGTAGTAATGCAGGGAGGGTAGGAAGGTAGTAATGCAGGGAGGGTAGGAAGGTAGTGATGCAGGGAGAGTAGGAAGGTAGTAATGCAGGGAGGGTAGGAAGGTAGTAATGCAGGGAGGGTAGGAAGGTAGTAATGCAGGGAGGGTAGGAAGGTAGTAATGCAGGGAGGGTAGGAAGGTAGTAATGCAGGGAGGGTAGGAAGGTAGTGATGCAGGGAGGGTAGGAAGGTAGTAATGCAGGGAGGGTAGGAAGGTAGTAATGCAGGGAGGGTAGGAAGGTAGTAATGCAGGGAGGGTAGGAAGGTAGTAATGCAGGGAGGGTAGGAAGGTAGTAATGCAGGGAGGGTAGGAAGGTAGTAATGCAGGGAGGGTAGGAAGGTAGTAATGCAGGGAGGGTAGGAAGGTAGTAATGCAGGGAGGGTAGGAAGGTAGTGATGCAGGGAGGAGGGTATGAAGGTAGTAAAGCAGGGAGGGTAGGAAGGAAGTGATGCAGGGAGGGTAGGAAGGTAGTAATGCAGGGAGGGTAGGAAGGAAGTGATGCAGGGAGGGTAGGAAGGTAGTACTGCAGGGAGGGTAGGAAGGTAGAAATGCAGGGAGGGTAGAAAGGTAGTGATGCAGGGAGGGTAGGAAGGTAGTAATGCAGGGAGGGTAGGAAGGAAGTGATGCAGGGAGGGTAGGAAGGTAGTAATGCAGGGAGGGTAGGAAGGTAGTAATGCAGGGAGGGTAAGAAGGTAGTGATGCAGGGAGGGTAGCAAGGTAGCAATGCAGGGAGGGTAGGAAGGTAGTGATGCAGGGAGGGTAGGAACCGAGTGATGCAGGGAGAGGAGGAAGGTAGTGATACAGGGAGGGTGGGAAGGTAGTGATGCAGGGAGGGTAGGAAGGGAGTGATGCAGGGAGGGTGGGAACATAGTGATGCAGGGAGGGTAGGAAGGTAGTAATGCAGGGAGGGTAGGAAGGAAGTGATGCAGGGAGGGTAGGAAGGTAGTAATGCAGAGAGGGTAGGAAGGTAGTAATGCAGGGAGGGTAGGAAGGTAGTAATGCAGGGAGGGTAGGAAGGCAGTAATGCAGGGAGGGTACGAAGGTAGTGATGCAGGAAGGGTAGCAAGGTAGCAATGCAGGGAGGGTAGGAAGGTAGTGATGCAGGGAGGGTAGGAAGGTAGTGATTCAGGGAGGGTGGGAAGGTAGTGATGCAGGGAGGGTAGGAAGGTAGTAATGCAGGGAGGGTAGGAAGGCAGTAATGCAGGGAGGGTAGGAAGGTAGTGATGCAGGGAGGGTAGCAAGGTAGCAATGCAGGGAGGGTAGGAAGGTAGTGATGCAGGGAGGGTAGGAAGGGAGTGATGCAGGGAGAGTAGGAAGGTAGTGATACAGGGAGGGTGGGAAGGTAGTGATGCAGGGAGGGTAGGAAGGGAGTGATGCAGGGAGGGTAGGAAGGTAGTGATGCAGGGAGGGTAGGAAGGGAGTGAAGCAGGAAGGGTAGGAAGGTAGTGATGCAGGGAGGGTGGGAAGGTAGTGATGCAGGGAGGGCAGGAAGGAAGTAACGCAGGGAGGGTAGGAAGGTAGTGATGCAGGGAGGGTGGAAAGGTAGTGATGCAGGGAGGGTCGCAAGGTAGTCATGCAGGGAGGGTGGGAAGGTAGTGATGCAGGGAGGGTAAGAAGGTAGTGATGCAGGGAGGGTAGGAAGGTAGTGATGCAGGGAGGGTAGGAAGGTAGTGATGCAGGGAGGGTGGGAAGGTAATGATGCAGGGAGGGTGGGAAGGTAGTGATGCAGAGAGGGTGGGAAGGTAGTGATGCATGGAGGGTGGGAAGGTAGTGATGCAGGGAGGGTAGGAAGGTAGTGATGCAGGGAGGGTAGGAAGGTAGTGATGCAGGGAGGGTGGGAAGGTAGTGATGCAGGGAGGGTAGGAAGGTAGTGATGCAGGGAGGGTAGGAAGGTAGTGATTCAGGGAGGGTGGGAAGGTAGTGATGCAGGGAGGGTGGCAAGGTAGTGATGCAGGGAGGGTACGAAGGGAGTGATGCAGAGAGGGTAGGAAGGTAGTGATGCAGGGAGGGTAGGAAGGTAGTGATGCAGGGAGGGTGGGAAGGTAGTGACGGAGGGTAGGAAGGTAGTGAGGCAGGGCGGGTGGGAAGGTAGTGATGCAGGGAGGGTAGGAAGGTAGTGATGCAGGGAGGGTGGGAAGGTAGTGATGCAGGGAGGGTAGGAAGGTAGTGATGCAGGGAGGGTAGGAAGGTAGTGATGCAGGGAGGGTAGGAAGGGAGTGAAGCAGGAAGGGTAGGAAGGCAGTGATGCAGGGAGGGTGGGAAGATAGTGATGAAGGGAGGGTAGGAAGGGAGTGATGCAGGGAGGGTAGGAAGGTAGTGATGCAGGGAGAGTAGGAAGGGAGTGAAGCAGGAAGGGTAGGAAGGTAGTGATGCAGGGAGGGTAGGAAGGGAGTAAAGCAGGAAGGGTAGGAAGGTAGTGATGCAGGGAGGGTAGGAAGGGAGTAAAGCAGGAAGGGTAGGAAGGTAGTGATGCAGGGAGGGTGGGAAGGTAGTGATGAAGGGAGGGTAGGAAGGGAGTGAAGCAGGAAGGGTAGGAAGGTAGTGATGCAGGGAGGGTGGGAAGGTAGTGATGCAGGGAGGGTAGGAAGGAAGTAATGCAGGGAGGGCAGGAAGGTAGTGATGCAGGGAGGGCAGGAAGGTAGTGATGCAGGGAGGGTGGGAAGGTAGTGATGCAGGGAGGGTGGCAAGGTAGTGATGCAGGAAGGGTGGGAAGGTAGTGATGCAGGGAGGGTAAGAAGGTAGTTATGCAGGGAGGGTAGGAAGGTAGTGATGCAGGGAGGGTAGGAAGGTAGTGATGCAGGGAGGGTGGGAAGGTAGTGATGCAGGGAGGGTTGGAAGGTAGTGATGCAGGGAGGGTAGGAAGGTAGTGATGCAGGGAGGGTAGGAAGGTAGTGATGCAGGGAGGGTGGGAAGGTAGTGATGCAGGGAGGGTAGGAAGGTAGTGATGCAGGGAGGGTGGGAAGGTAGTGATGCAGGGAGGGTGGGAAGGTAGTGATGCAGGGAGGGTGGCAAGGTAGTGATGCAGGGAGGGTGGGAAGGTAGTGATGCAGGGAAGGTAGGAAGGTAGTGATGCAGGGAGGGTAGGAAGGTAGTGATTCAAGGAGGGTGGGAAGGTAGTGATGCAGGGAGGGTGGCAAGGTAGTGATGCAGGGAGGGTACGAAGGGAGTGATGCAGGGAGGGTAGGAAGGTAGTGATGCAGGGAGGGTGGGAAGGTAGTGATGCAGGGAGGGTAGGAAGGTAGTGATGCAGGGAGGGTAGGAAGGTAGTGATTCAGGGAGGGTGGGAAGGTAGTGATGTAGGGAGGGTGGCAAGGTAGTAATGCAGGGAGGGTAAGAAGGTAGTGAAGCAGGGAGGGTTGGAAGGTAGTGATGCAGGGAGGGTGGGAAGGTAGTGATGCAGGGAGGGTGGGAAGGTAGTGATGCAGGGAGGGTAGGAAGGTAGTGATGCAGGGAGGGTGGGAAGGTAGTGATGCAGGGAGGGTAGGAAGGTAGTGATGCAGGGAGGGTGGGAAGGTAGTGATGCAGGGAGGGTGGGAAGGTAGTGATGCAGGGAGGGTGGAAAGGTAGTGAAGCAGGGAGGGTAGAAAGGTAGTGATGCAGGGAGGGTGGGAAGGTAGTGATGCAGGGAGGGTGGGAAGTTAGTGATGCAGGGAGGGTAGGAAGGTAGTGAGGAGGGGAGGGTGGGAAGGTAGTGATGCAGGGAGGGTAGGAAGGTAGTGATGCAGAGAGGGTGGGAAGGTAGTGAATAAGGGAGGGTAGGAAGGGAGTGATGCAGGGAGGGTAGGAAGGTAGTGATGCAGGGAGGGTAGGAAGGGAGTGATGCAGGGAGGGTAGGAAGGTAGTGATGCAGTGAGGGTGGGAAGGTAGTGATGCAGGGAGGGTAGGAAGGAAGTGATGCAGGGAGGGTAGGAAGATAGTGATGCAGGGTGGGTGGGAAGGTAGTGAAGCACGGAGGGTGGGAAGGTAGTGATGGAAGGTTGGGAAGGTAGTGATGGAAGGTTGGGAAGGTAGTGATGGAAGGTTGGGAAGGTAGTGATGGAAGGTTGGGAAGGTAGTGATGGAAGGTTGGGAAGGTAGTGATGGAAGGTTGGGAAGGTAGTGATGCAGGGAGGGTAGGAAGGTAGTGATGCAGGGTGGGTAGGAAGTTAGTGATTCAGGGAGGGTAGGAAGGTAGTGATGCAGGGAGGGTGGGAAGGTAGTGATGCAGGGACGGTGGGGAGATACTGATGCAGGAGGGGTAGGAAGGTAGTGATGCATGGAGGGTGGGAAGGTAGTGATGCAGGGAGGGTAGGAAGGGAGTGATGGAAGGTTGGGAAGGTAGTGATGCAGGGAGCGTAGGAATGTAGAGATGCAGGGAGGGTGGGAAGGTAGTGATGCAGGGAGGGTGGGAAGGTAGTGATGCAGGGAGGGTGGGAAGGTAGTGAAGCAGGGAGGGTAGAAAGGTAGTGATGCAGGGAGGGTGGGAAGGTAGTGATGCAGGGAGGGTGGGAAGGTAGTGATGCAGGGAGGGTAGGAAGGTAGTGAGGCAGGGAGGGTGGGAAGGTAGTGATGCAGGGAGGGTAGGAAGGTAGTGATGCAGAGAGGGTGGGAAGGTAGTGATTAAGGGAGGGTAGGAAGGGAGTGATGCAGGGAGGGTAGGAAGGTAGTGATGCAGGGAGGGTAGGAAGGTAGTGATGCAGGGAGGGTAGGAAGGTAGTGATGCAGGGAGGGTGGGAAGGTAGTGATGCAGGGAGGGTAGGAAGGAAGTGATGCAGGGAGGGTAGGAAGATAGTGATGCAGGGTGGGTGGGAAGGTAGTGAAGCACGGAGAGTGGCAAGGTAGTGATGCAGGAAGGGTGGGAAGGTAGTGATGCAGGGAGGGTAGGAAGGTAGTGATGCAGGGAGGGCAGGAAGGGAGTGATGCAGGTAGAGTAGGAAGGTAGTGATACAGGGAGGGTGGGAAGGTAGTGATGCAGAGAGGGTGAGAAGGAAGCGATGCAGGGAGGGTAGGAAGGTAGTGATGCAGGGAGGGTAGGAAGGTAGTGATGCAGGGAGGGCAGGAAGGGAGTGATGCAGGTAGAGTAGGAAGGTAGTGATACAGGGAGGGTGGGAAGGTAGTGATGCAGGGAGGGTAGGAAGGGAGTGATATAGGGAGGATGGGAAGGGAGTGATGCAGGGAGGGTGGGAAGGGAGAGATGCAGGGATGGTGGGAAGGGAGTGATGCAGGGATGGTGGTAAGAGAGTGATGCAGGGAGGGTAGGAAGGGAGTGATACAGGGAGGGTAGGAAGGGAGTGATGCAGGGAGAGTAGAAAGGGAGTGATACAGGGAGGATAGGAAGGGAGTGATGCAGGGAGGGTGGGAAGGGAGTGATGCAGGGAGGATAGGAAGGAATAGATGCAGGGAGAGTAGGAAGGGAGTGATACAGGGAGGGTATTAATGGAGTGATGCAAGGAGGGTAGGAAGATAGTGATGCAGGGAGGGTGGGATGGGGGTGATGCAGAGAGGGTAGGAAGGGAGTGATGCAGGTAGGGTAGAAAGGGAGTGATGCAGGGAGGGTAGGAAGGGAGTGGTACATGGAGGGCAGGAAGGGAGTGATGCACGGAGGGTGGGAGGGGAGTGATGCAGGGAGGGTAGGAAGGGAGTGATGCAGGAGAGTTGGAAGGGAGTGATACAGGGAGGTTAAAAAGGGAGTGATGCAGCGAGGGTAGGAAGGGAGTGATGCAGGGAGGGAGGGAATGGAGTGATACAGGGAGGGTAGGAAGGGAGTGATGCAGGGAGAGTAGGAAGGGAGTGATGCAGGGAGGGTAGGAAAGGAATGATGCAGAGAGGGTAAGAAGGGAGTGATGCAGGGAGCGTGGGAAGGTAGTGATACAGGGAGGGTGGGAAGGGAGTGATGCAGGGAGGGTAGGAAGGGAGTGATGCAGGAAGGGTAGGAAGGGAGTGATGCAGGGAGAGTAGGAAGGGAATGATATAGGGATGGTAGGAATGTAGTGATGCAGGGAGAATAGGAAGGTAGTGATGCAGGGAGGGTAGGAAAGTAGTGAGGCAGGGAGAGTAGGAACGTAGTGATGCAGGGAGGGTTGGAAGGGAGTGATGCAGAGAGGGTAAGAAGGGAGTGATGCAGGGAGCGTGGGAAGGTAGTGATGCTGGTAGGGTTGGAAGGGTGTGATGCAGGGAGGGTAGGAAGGGAGTGATGCAGGGATGGTAGGAAGGGAGTGATGCAGGGAGAGTAGGAAGGGAATGATGCAAGGAGGGTAGGAATGTAGTGATGCAGGGAGGGTAGGAAGGTAGTGATGCAGGGAGGGTAGGAAGGTAGTGAGGCAGGGAGGGTAGGAAGGTAGTGATGCAGGGAGGGTAGGAAGGTAGTGACGCAGGGAGGGTAGGAAGGTAGTGATGCAGGGAGGGTTGGATGGGAGTGATGCAGGGAGGGTAGGAACTGAGTGATGCAGGGAGGGTGGGAAGGGAGTGATGCAGGGAGGGTAGGAAGGGAGTGCTACAGGGAATGTAGGAAGGGAGTGATACAGGGAGGTTAGGAAGGGAGTGATGCTGCGAGGGTAGGAAGGGAGTGATGCAGGGAGGGTGGGAAGGGAGTGATACAGGGAGGGTAGGAAGGTAGTGATGCAGGGAGGGTAGGAAGGTAGTGATGCAGGGAGGGTAGGAAGGGAGTGATACAGGGAAGGTAGAAAGGGAGTGATACAGGGAGGTTAGGAAGGGAGTGATGCAGGGAGGGTAGGAAGGGAGTGATGCAGGGAGGGTGGGAAGGGAGTGATACAGGGAGGGTAGGAAAGGCGTGATGCAGGGAGGGTGGGAAGGGAGTGATACAGGGATGGTAGGAAGGGAGTGGTACATGGAGGGTAGGAAGGGAGTGATGCAGGGAGGGTGGGAAGGGAGTGATGCAGGGAGGGTAGGAAGGGAGTGATGCAGGGAGAGTAGGAAGGGAGTGATACAGGGAGGTTAGGAAGGGAGTGATGCAGCGAGGGTAAGAAGGGAGTGATGTAGGGAGGGTAGGAAGGGAGTGATGCAGGGAGGGTAGGAAGGGAATGATGCAGGGAGAGCAGGAAAAGAGTGATACAGGCAGGGTAGGTATGTAGTGATGCAGGGAGGGTTGGAAGGGAGTGATGCAGAGAGGGTAGGAAGGGAGTGATGCAGGGAGGGTTGGAAGGGAGTGATGCAGGGAGGGTGGGAAGGTAGTGATGCAGGGAGGGTAGGAAGTAAGTGATGCAGGGAGGATAGGAAGGGAGTTATGTAGGGAGGGTAGGAAGGGAGTGATGCAGGGAGAGTAGGAAGGGAATGTTACAAGGAGGGTAGAAATGTAGTGATGCAGGGAAGCTAGGAAGGTAGTGATGCAGGGAGGGTAGGAAGGTAGTGAGGCAGGGAGGGTAGGAAGGTAGTGATGCAGGGAGGGTAGGAAGGTAGTGACGCAGGGAGGGTAGGAAGGTAGTGATGCAGGGAGGGTTGGATGGGAGTGATGCAGGGAGGGTAGGAACTGAGTGATGCAGGGAGGGTAGGAAGGGAGTGATGCAGGGAGGGTAGGAAGGGAGTGATACAGGGAGGGTAGGAAGGGAGTGATGCAAAAAGGGTAGGAAGGGAATGATACAGGGAGGGTAGGAAGGTCGTGATGCAGGGAGGGTAGGAAGGTAGTGATGCAGGGAGGGTAGGAAGGTAGTGATGCAGGGAGGGTAGGAAGGGAGTGATGCATGGAGGGTAGGAAGCGAGTGATACAGGGAGGGTAGGAAGGGAGTGATGCAGGGAGGGTAGGAAGGGAGTGATGCATGGAGGGTAGGAAGCGAGTGATACAGGGAGGGTAGGAAGGGAGTGATGCAGGGAGGGTAGGAAGGAAGTGATACAGGGAGGTTAGGAAGGGAGTGATGCAGGGTGAGTAGGAAGGTAGTGATGAAGGGGGGCTAGGGAGTGATGCAGGAAGGGTAGGAGGGTAGTGATGCAGGGAGAGTGGTAAGGGAGTGATACAGGGAGGGTGGGAAGCGAGTGATGCAGGGAGGGTGGGAAGGGAGTTATGCAGGGAGGGTAGGAAGGGAGTGATGCAGGGAGGGTAGGAAGGGAGTGATGCAGGGAGGGTAGGAAGGGAGTGGTGCAGGTAGAGTAGGAAGGGAGTGATGCATTGAGGGTAGGAAGGTAGTGATGCAGGGAGGGTAGGAAGGTGGTGATGCAGGGAGGGTAGGAAGGTAGTGATGCAGGGAGGGTAGGAAGGTGGTGATGCAGGGAGGGTAGGAAGGTAGTGATGCAGGGAGGGTAGGAAGGTAGTGATGCAGGGAGGGTAGGAAGGTAGTGATGCAGGGAGGGTAGGATGGGCGTGATGCAGGGAGGGTAGGAAGGGAGTGATGCAGGGAGGGTAGGAAGGTGGTGATGCAGGGAGGGTAGGAAGGTAGTGATGCAGGGAGGGTAGGAAGGTAGTGATGCAGGGAGGGTAGGAAGGTAGTGATGCAGGGAGGCTAGGAAGGTAATGAGGATGTGAGGGTAGGAAGGTAGTGATGTAGGGAGGGTAGGAAGGTAGTGATGCAGGGATGGTAGGAAGGTAGTGATGCAGGGAGATTAGGAAGGTAGTGATGCAGGGAGGGTTGGAAGGAAGTGATGCAGGGAGGGTAGGAATGGAGTGATGCAGGGAGGGTAGAAAGGGAGCTATGCAGGGAGGGTAGGAAGGGAGCGATACAGGGAGGGTAGGAAGGGAGTGATGCAAGGAGAGTAGGAAGTGATGCAGGGAAGGTAGGAAGGGAGTGATGCAGGGAGAGTAGGAAGGGAGTGTTACAGGGAGGGTAGGAAGGGAGTGATGCATGGAGGGTAGGAAGGAAGTGATGCAGGGAGGGTAGAAAGGGAGTGATGAAGGGATGGTAGGAAGTGAGTGATGCAGGGAGGGTAGGAAGGGAGTGATGCAGGAAGGTAGGAAGGGAGTGATGCAGGGAGGGTAGGAAGGGAGTGATAAAGGGAGGGTAGGAAGTGAGTGATGCAGGGAGGGTAGGAAGGGAGTGATACACGGAGAGTAGGAAAAGAGTGATGCAAGGAGGGTAGGAAGGGAGTGATGCAGGGAGGGTAGGAAGGGAGTGATGCATGGAGGGTAGGAAGCGAGTGATACAGGGAGGGTAGGAAGGGAGTGATGCAGGGAGGGTAGGAAGGAAGTGATACAGGGAGGTTAGGAAGGGAGTGATGCAGGGTGAGTAGGAAGGGAGTGATGAAGGGGGGGTAGGGAGTGATGCAGGAAGGGTAGGGGGGTAGTGATGCAGGGAGAGTGGTAAGGGAGTGATACAGGGAGGGTGGGAAGCGAGTGATGCAGGGAGGGTAGGAAGGGAGTTATGCAGGGAGGGTAGGAAGGGAGTGATGCAGGGAGGGTAGGAAGGGAGTGATGCAGGGAGGGTAGGAAGGGAGTGGTGCAGGTAGAGTAGGAAGGGAGTGATGCATTGAGGGTAGGAAGGTAGTGATGCAGGGAGGGTAGGAAGGTGGTGATGCAGGGAGGGTAGGAAGGTAGTGATGCAGGGAGGGTAGGAAGGTGGTGATGCAGGGAGGGTAGGAAGGTGGTGATGCAGGGAGGGTAGGAAGGTAGTGATGCAGGGAGGGTAGGAAGGTAGTTATGCAGGGAGGGTAGGAAGGTAGTGATGCAGGGAGGGTAGGAAGGTGGTGATGCAGGGAGGGTAGGAAGGTGGTGATGCAGGGAGGGTAGGAAGGTAGTGATGCAGGGAGGGTAGGAAGGTAGTGATGCAGGGAGGGTAGGAAGGTAGTGATGCAGGGAGGGTAGGAAGGTGGTGATGCAGGGAGGGTAGGAAGGTGGTGATGCAGGGAGGGTAGGAAGGTAGTGATGCAGGGAGGGTAGGAAGGTAGTGATGCAGGGAGGGTAGGAAGGTGGTGATGGAGGGAGGGTAGGAAGGTAGTGATGCAGGGAGGGTAGGAAGGTAGTGATGCAGGGAGGGTAGGAATGTAGTGATGCATTGAGGGTAGGAAGGTGGTGATGCAGGGAGGGTAGGAAGGTAGTGATGCAGGGAGGGTAGGAAGGTAGTGATGCAGGGAGGGTAGGAAGGTGGTGATGCAGGGAGGGTAGGAAGGTAGTGATGCAGGGAGGGTAGGAAGGTAGTGACGCAGGGAGAGTAGGAAGGTAGTGATGCAGGGAGAGTTGGATGGGAGTGATGCAGGAAGGGTAGGAACTGAGTGATGCAGGGAGGGTAGGAAGGGAGTGATGCAGGGAGTGTAGGAAGGGAGTAATACAGGGAGGGTAGGAAGGGAGTGTTGCAAAAAGGGTAGGAAGGGAATGATACAGAGAGGGTATGATGGTCGTGATGCAGGGAGGGTAGGAAGGTAGTGATGCAGGGAGGGTAGGAAGGTAGTGATGCAGGGAGGGTAGGAAGGTAGTGATGCAGTGAGGGTTGGAAGGAAGTGATGCAGGGAGGGTAGGAAGGGAGTGATGCAGGGAGGGTAGAAAGGGAGTTATGCAGGGAGGGTAGGAAGGGAGCGATACAGGGAGGGTAGGAAGGGAGTGATGCAAGGAGAGTTGGAAGGGAGTGATGCAGGGAGGGTAGGAAGGGAGTGATGCAGGGAGAGTAGGAAGGGAGTGATACAGGGAGGGTAGGAAGGGAGTGATGCAGGGAGGGTAGGAAGGTAGTGATGCAGGGAACGTAGGAAGGGAGTGATGCAGGGATGGTAAGAAGGGAGTGGTACATAAAGGGTAGGAAGGGAGTGATGCAGGGAGGGTGGGAAGGGAGTGATGCAGGGAACGTAGGAAGGGAGTGATGCAGGGAAGGTAGGAAGGGAGTGATGCAGGGAGAGTAGGAAGGGAATGATACAGGGAGGGTAGGAAGGGAGTGATGCAGGGAGGGTAGGAAGGGAGTGATGCAGGGAAGATAGGAAGGGAGTGATGCAGGGAGAGTAGGAAGGGAATGATACAGGGAGGGTGCGAAAGGAGTGATGCAGGGAGGATAGGAAGGGAGTGATGCAGGGAGGGTAGGAAGGTAGTGATAAAGGAAGGGTAGGAAGGGAGTGATGCAGGGAGGGTAGGAAGGGAGTGATACACGGAGAGTAGGAAGGGAGTGATACAGAGAGGGTAGGAAAAGAGTGATGCAAGGAGGGTAGGAAGGGAGTGATGCAGGGAGGGTAGGAAGGGAGTGATGCATGGAGGGTAGGAAGGGAGTGATACAGGGAGGGTAGGAAGGGAGTGATGCAGGGAGGATAGGAAGGAAGTGATACAAGGAGATTAGGAAGGGAGTGATGCAGGGTGAGTAGGAAGGGAGTGATGCAGGGGGGGTAGGGAGTGATGCAGGAAGGGTAGGAAGGGAGTGATGCAGGGAGGGTAGGAAGGGAGTGATGCAGGGGTGGTAGGAAGGGAGTGATACAGGGAGGGTAGGAAGGGAGTGATGCAGGAAGGGTAGGAAGGGAGTGATGCAGGAAGGGTAGGAAGTTAATGATGCAGGGAGGGTTGGAAGGGAGTGATGCAGGGAGGGTAGGAAGGGAGTGAAACAGAGAGGGTAGGAAGGGAATGATGCAGGGAGGGTAGGAAGGGAGTGATACAGGGAGGGTTGGGAGTGATGCAGGGAGGGTAGGAAGGTAGTGATACAAGGAGTGTAGGGAGTGATGCAGGGAGGGTAGGGAGTGATGCAGGGAGGGTAGGAAGGGAGTGATGCAGGAAGGGTAGGAAGTTAATGATGCAGGGAGGGTTGGAAGGGAGTGATGCAGGGAGGGTAGGAAGGGAATGATGCAGGGAGGGTAGGAAGGGAGTGATGCAGGGATGGTAGGAAGGGAGTGATGCAGGGAGGGTGGGAAGGGAGTGATGCAGGAAGGTAGGAAGCGAGTGATGCAGGGAGGGTAGGAAGGTAGTGATACAAGGAGTGTAGGGAGTGATGCAGGGAGGGTAGGGAGTGATGCAGGGAGGGTAGAAAGAGAGTGATGCAGAGAGGGTAGGAAGGGAGTGATGCAGAGAGGGTAGGAAGGGAGTGATGCAGGAAGGGTAGGAATTGAGTGATGCAGGAAGGGTAGGAAGGTAGTGGTACAGGGAGGGTAGGGAGGGAGTGATTCAAGGAGGGTAGGGAGTGATGCAGGGAGGGTAGGTAGAGAATGATGCAGGAAGAGTAGGATGGGAGTGATGCAGGGAGAGTAGAAAGGGAGTGATGCAGGGAGGGTAGGAAAGGAGTGATGCAGGGAGGGTAGGAAGGGAGTAATGCAGTGGGTAGGAAGGGAGTGATGCAGTGAGGGTAGGGAGTGATGCAGGTAGAGTAGTGAAGGAGTGATGCAGGGAGGGTAGGAAGGGAGTGATGCAGGGAGGGTAGGAAGGGAGGGAGGCAGGGAGTGTAGGGAGTGATGCAGGGAGGGTAGGAAGGACTTTCTGTCCTGTACCACTGTACCATTCACACCAGTGTACGATCCACCACTGTACCATGTACCACTGTACCACCAACCACTGTACCACCAACCACTGTACCACCAACCACTGTACCACCAACCACTGTACCACCAACCACTGTACCACCAACCACTGTACCACCAACCACTGTACCATTAACCACTGTACCATCAACCATTGTATCATCAACCACTTTACCATTAGCCACAGTACCATCAACCATTGTATCATCAACCACTGTACCATCAACCACTTTTCAGTCATACACTGTACCATCAAGCACTGTACTATCATCCACTGTTCAGTCATTCACTGTACCTTCAAGCACTGTACCGTCAATAACTGTGCCATCATACACTGTACCTTCAACTATCGTACCATCAATAACTGTACCATCAACCACTGTACCATCATCCACTGTATCATCATACATTGTGCCATTACACAATGTACCATCATACACAGTACCATCAACTATTGTATCATTAACCACTTTACCATGTACTATTGTACCATCTTCCACTGTATTATTATCCACTGTACCGTCAACCACTGTACCATCAACCATTGTACCATTATCCACTGTAACATCAACCACTGTACCATCAACAACTGTACGATCATCTACTGTACCATCAATCACTGTAGCATCAACCACTGTACCATTAACCACTGTACCATCATGCACTGTACCATCAACCACTGCATCAACCACTATACTATCATCCATTGTACCAGCAACCATTGTACCATCAACCTTTGTACTATGAACCATTGTACCATCAACTATTGTATCATCAAACCCTGCACAAACAATCAATTATTGTATTATCAAGCCTTGCACAATCAACCATTGTACAATCATCCTTTGTATCATCAACCACTGTACTATCAACCACTGTACTATCAACCACTGTACCATCAACTATTGCACCAACAACCACAGTACCATCAACCATTGTACCATCAAACATTGTACCGTTAAACATTGTACCATCAACCATTGTACTATCAACCATTGTAATATCAACTATTGTACAATCAACCATTGTACTATCAACCACTCTACCTTGCAACATCATACCATCAACCATTCTACCTTGGAACATTGTACCATCAACCACTCTACCTTGCAACATCATACCATCAACCACTCTACCTTGGAACATTGTACCATCAACCACTCTACCTTGGAACATTGTACCATCAACCACTCTACCTTGGAACATTGTACCATCAACCACTCTACCTTGCAACATCATACCATCAACCACTCTACCTTGCAACATCATGCCATTAATCATTCTGCCTTGCAACTTTGTACCATCAACCACTTTACTTTTTAACATCTTACCATCAACCAATCTACCTTGCAACATTGTACCATCAATCACTCTACCTTCCAACATTGTACCATAATACACTCTACCTTGCAACATTGTACCATCAACCACTCGACGTTGCAACATCATTCCATCAGCCACTCTACCCGGCAACTTTGTACCATCAACCAATCTACCTTGCAACTTCATACAATCAACCACTCTACATTGCAACATTGTAACATCAACCACTCTACCTTGCAACATTGCATCATCAGCCTCTCTAGCTTGCAACATTGTACCATCAACCACTCTACTTTGCAACATTGTACCTGTCATCAACCACTCTACCTTGCAACATTGTACCTGTCATCAACCACTCTACCTTGCAACATTGTACCTGTCATCAACCACTCTACCTTGCAACATTGTCCCTGTCATCAACCAATCTACCTTGCAACATTGTCCCTGTCATGAACTACTCTACCTTGCAACATTGTACCTGTCATCAACTACTCTACCTTGCAACATTGTACCTGTCATCAACCACTCTACCTTGCAACATTGTCCCTGTCATCAACCACTCTACCTTGCTACATTGTACCTGTCATCAACCACTCTACCTTGCAACATTGTACCTGTCATCAACCACTCTACCTTGCAACATTGTACCTGTCATCAACCACTCTACCTTGCAACATTGTACCTGTCATCAACCACTCTACCTTGCAACATTGTACCTGTCATCAACTACTCTACCTTGCAACATTGTACCTGTCATCAACCACTCTACCTTGCAACATTGTCCCTGTCATCAACCAATCTACCTTGCAACATTGTCCCTGTCATCAACTACTCTACCTTGCAACATTGTACCTGTCATCAACTACTCTACCTTGCAACATTGTACCTGTCATCAACCACTCTACCTTGCAACATTGTACCTGTCATCAACCACTCTACCTTGCTACATTGTACCTGTCATCAACCACTCTACCTTGCAACATTGTACCTGTCGTCAACCACTCTACCTTGCAACATTGTACCTGTCATCAACCACTCTACCTTGCTACATTGTACCTGTCATCAACTACTCTACCTTGCAACATTGTCCCTGTAATCAACCAATCTACCTTGCTACATTGTACCTGTCATCAACCACTCTACCTTGCTACATTGTACCTGTCATCAACTACTCTACCTTGCAACATTGTCCCTGTAATCAACCAATCTACCTTGCAACATTGTACCTGTCATCAACCACTCTACCTTGCAACATTGTACCTGTCATCAACCACTCTACCTTGCAACATTGTACCTTTCATCAACCACTCTACCTTGCAACATTGTACCTGTCATCAACCACTCTACCTTGCAACATTGTACCTGTCATCAACCACTCTACCTTGCAACATTGTACCTTTCATCAACCACTCTACCTAGCAACATTGTACCTGTCATCAACCACTCTACCTTGCAACATTGTACCTGTCATCAACCACTCTACCTTGCAACATTGTACCTGTCATCAACCACTCTACCTTGCAACATTGTACCTGTCATCAACCACTCTACCTTGCAACATTGTACCTGTCATCAACCACTCTACCTTGCAACATTGTACCTGTCATCAACCACTCTACCTTGCAACATTGTACCTGTCATCAACCACTCTACCTTGCAACATTGTACCTGTCATCAACCACTCTACCTTGCAACATTGTACCTGTCATCAACCACTCTACCTTGCAACATTGTACCTGTCATCAACCACTCTACCTTGCAACATTGTACCTGTCATCAACCACTCTACCTTGAAACATTGTACCTGTCATCAACCACTCTACCTTGCAACATTGTACCTGTCATCAACCACTCTACCTTGCAACATTGTACCTTTCATCAACCACTCTACCTTGCTACATTGTACCTGTCGTCAACCACTCTACCTTGCAACATTGTACCTTTCATCAACCACTCTACCTTGCTACATTGTACCTGTCATCAACCACTCTACCTTGCAACATTGTACCTTTCATCAACCACTCTACCTTGCTACATTGTACCTGTCATCAACCACTCTACCTTGCAACATTGTACCTTTCATCAACCACTCTACCTTGCAACATTGTACCTGTCATCAACCACTCTACCTTGCAACATTGTACCTGTCATCAACCACTCTACCTTGCAACATTGTACCTGTCATCAACCACTCTACCTTGCAACATTGTACCTGTCATCAACCACTCTACCTTGCAACATTGTACCTTTCATCAACCACTCTACCTTGCTACATTGTACCTGTCGTCAACCACTCTACCTTGCAACATTGTACCTTTCATCAACCACTCTACCTTGCTACATTGTACCTGTCATTAACCACTCTACCTTGCAACATTGTACCTTTCATCAACCACTCTACCTTGCTACATTGTACCTGTCATCAACCACTCTACCTTGCAACATTGTACCTTTCATCAACCACTCTACCTTGCAACATTGTACCTGTCATCAACCACTCTACCTTGCAACATTGTACCTGTCATCAACCACTCTACCTTGCAACATTGTACCTGTCATCAACCACTCTACCTTGCAACATTGTACCTGTCATCAACCACTCTACCTTGCAACATTGTACCTGTCATCAACCACTCTACCTTGCAACATTGTACCTGTCATCAACCACTCTACCTTGCAACATTGTACCTGTCATCAACTACTCTACCTTGCAACATTGTACCTGTCATCAACCACTCTACCTTGCAACATTGTACCTGTCATCAACCACTCTACCTTGCAACATTGTCCCTGTCATCAACCACTCTACCTTGCAACATTGTACCTGTCATCAACTACTCTACCTTGCAACATTGTACCTGTCATCAACCACTCTACCTTGCAACATTGTACCTGTCATCAACCACTCTACCTTGCAACATTGTCCCTGTCATCAACCACTCTACCTTGCAACATTGTACCTGTCATCAACTACTCTACCTTGCAACATTGTACCTGTCATCAACCACTCTACCTTGCAACATTGTACCTGTCATCAACCACTCTACCTTGCAACATTGTCCCTGTCATCAACCACTCTACCTTGCAACATTGTACCTGTCATCAACTACTCTACCTTGCAACATTGTACCTGTCATCAACCACTCTACCTTGCAACATTGTACCTGTCATCAACCACTCTACCTTGCAACATTGCCCCTGTCATCAACCACTCTACCTTGCAACATTGTACCTGTCATCAAATACTCTACCTTGCAACATTGTACCTGTCATCAACCACTCTACCTTGCAACATTGTATCTGTCATCAACCACTCTACCTTGCAACATTGTCCCTGTCATCAACCACTCTACCTTGCAACATTGTACCTGTCATCAACTACTCTACCTTGCAACATTGTACCTGTCATCAACCACTCTACCTTGCAACATTGTACCTGTCATCAACCACTCTACCTTGCAACATTGTCCCTGTCATCAACCACTCTACCTTGCAACATTGTACCTGTCATCAACTACTCTACCTTGCAACATTGTACCTGTCATCAACTACTCTACCTTGCAACATTGTACCTGTCATCAACCACTCTACCTTGCAACATTGTACCTGTCATCAACCACTCTACCTTGCAACATTGTCCCTGTCATCAACCACTCTACCTTGCAACATTGTACCTGTCATCAACTACTCTACCTTGCAACATTGTACCTGTCATCAACCACTCTACCTTGCAACATTGTACCTGTCATCAACCACTCTACCTTGCTACATTGTACCTGTCATCAACCACTCTACCTTGCAACATTGTACCTGTCATCAACTACTCTACCTTGCAACATTGTACCTGTCATCAACTACTCTACCTTGCAACATTGTACCTGTCATCAACCACTCTACCTTGCGTCAGACCATAACAGCATGTATGTACCACTTCCCCTTAGCTGTGCACCATTGTATTACTGCTCTTGTTGTCCCACCACTGTACCATCACACAGACGTCTTCGTGAGTATTCACAGGAGATTACAGAGCTGTGAAAATCCTCTGCAACAGACCGTTGCTTCTGTATCAGTGAAAGTGCAATGTGCATGTTGGGAGTTGTGGAGTAGTGGTGGTCTTGACGGGATCCTGCCAGCGGATTACCCTCTGTGTTCGGTCGGGGTAGAGGAGGAGTGGTCGCTCAGGATTCCGTCATTGGATGCTGAACAGAAGAACACCTCGGTCAGCAGTGAGAACATGGCGATTAGTGTGCCAAATGGCGAGGGCTTTTCTAAATGGAGTAATGAATGTATAACAGTTAGCAAAAGATAGTGATGCGAATCTTTAGTGGAGATAGGGCCACTCCCCTCGCCCCCCATCCCTGGTCCCCTCCCAACATCCCGGTTTAGGTCTACTGACTTCCTGACCAAAGGTGTTGCCGTTTAGTACCCCACCAATTACTCGCACTACCGCTCGCTACTCCCCCACCGTCATCTCCCATGCATCCATGCTATCCTTCACCTGTTACCCCACAGCTGGCGCCCTCCCACCCCCACGATGTCAGCAATGTGACAAGAAGTGTCGGGTTCCCAGGAATCTCCACGACAGAGCCAACGCCGTGGAATCCGTTCACGAGCCATCGGCCAGGTGTGCCACAGGGAATGTGCACTCAATCCATAAACTGGCAAGATCCGTGCACACAATGGATGTCTAGGCTCCAGGAGGGCTCCAAATGGGAACAACCAACAGCCCCTCCCAGCAGACAGAGCTGACAGCTACCCCCAACTTTACCTCTACAGAGGACCTAAAATCTGCAATCAAATTAACATTCACAAGGACGCTGACACACATCCCCAAAGCAGTTCGCCCTCAAGCTGCTAGCAAATTCGCTGACCTCTTGAAGAAAGTCAACGATGCTCCTGCAAACAACGGATCTTGGCACAACCTACTGCTATTTGGTGATGCCTGTTTGGCTGTCCCACCAAGGAGGGACAAGTCACTAGCAACATTTGTTTATAGGGCAATAAATGCATTCCATAGAGATGACAACCTCGTCCGTCTCCCCTCTAGGGCGACAAACACCCGCCAGGCAAATGCCAACAACAGGACACCTGACACCTCAAAAATCAGAGCCCAAATTAACAAAAAAATAGAAGAGGGTAATACTATTGGAGCACTGAAGCTTATAACCAGTGAAGATACCATAGCTCCTAAGGATGTCGTTACAGCACAAGCCCTGAAGGACAAACATCCGCCCAGGGCTCCCAGTACCAACACTGACCTCCCTGACATTGCAGCAGATGAAGAACATTTAACCTTACAGGATGCTGATGTGTATAAAGCTGCTATGTTATGGCCACAGGGCTCAGCAGGAGGTTTCACCAGTTTAAGGCCACAACACATAAAACAAGTGCTCAGTCCAGCACTTGGTGATGTTTCAGAGAGGCTGCTGTCTGAACTCACCAAATTTTCCAGTGTGTGCCTGGCTGGCAGTGTCCCAGAAGCCATTAGACCCCTTTTCTTTGGTGCCTCATTGTGCGCCCTCCGGAAAAAGGATGGAGGAATCAGGCCCATTGCAGTGGGTAACACCCTTCGGCGCCTAGTCGCCAAGGCTGCAGTAAGAATGGCGAGTCAAGAGGCTGCTGCAATGTTGAAACCAACTCAACTCGGTTTTGGTGTTCAACAAGGCTGTGAAGCAGCTGCCCACGCAGCACGAGTATACATCAACAACATGTCCGATGAAAAAGCCTTGATCAAATTGGACTTTGTCAACGCTTTCAAATTAGTCAGAAGGGATGCTGCTATCCAGGCAGTTTCTAGACACTTCACTTCCCTCTATCCCCCTCAAACAATCGTGCTTTAGTGTGATTTCTAAATTATTGTTTGGGGACTATGAAAATGACTCATGTGAGGGTGTGCAACAGGGGGACCCTCTCGCCCCCTTTCTATTCTGTCTGGTCATCAATGAAGCCACAGAAGCACTCTTCAGTGAGCTCAATATCTGGTTCTTGGATGATGGTACCCTGGCTGGCACGACAGAATCTCCTAGAGGATATGAGAAAAATTAAAGACATGGAAGAGATCCTGGGCCTATCTTTAAACCCCATCAAATGTGAAATAGTTTCTACCAATCGACAGATGATCCAGAATATTAGCGATGTTTTACCATGAGCACGAGCCATTGATCCAGCCAATAGCAATCTCCTTGGTGTTCCTCTTAGGCCCAGTGCCATCGATCTGACCTTAGAAAACAAATTTCAGGCCTCAGGACGATAGAAGGCAGGATGAAAGACAGTGATACTCACGATGTTTCTACCTACTCACCAGGTGCCTCTCAATATCAAAACTTACCTACATCCTGAGATGCTACCTGGCCTTCAGCAGTCCGAAACTCAAGGAATATAACTCTCTCCTTTAGACCATGCTAGAGAGTGTGTTGAATCTTTCCCTCGAAGATGGACAGTGAATCCAAGTCTCACTTCCAGTCGGGCTTGGGGGGCAAATCCTCCCAGATTGCCCTACCAGCTTTCCTATCCATAGCATCAAATGAGTTAATAAAACAAATTCTTCCGGACAACCTCAGTGACTCAGCAGGCATACAGGACCCTAGCTATGCCAGTACCATCACTGAATGGGAGACTCTTGCTGCTCCAGCACCAAAACCTAGTGCAGCACTGGCCTACAAACAGTCAAGCTGGGATGGCCCGATCGCTGAAAAGGTGCTTGCCAACATGCTTGGGGCTGTAACATCAGGCAGGGAGACTGCCTGTCTCCAAACTGTGAGTGAACATCACTCCGGGGACTTCCTCCAAACAGTTCCCATTTCGGCAATAGGAACACGCCTCGACCCTCAGACCCTGCGTATTGCAGTGGCCCTCCGCCTTGCTGCCCCAATTCACACGGAATATACGTGTATTTGTGGCGATGCGCAAGCCGAACAATATGGTCTACATGTTCTACTGTTCCAAAACCAAGGGCTGGCATGCAAGACACAATGAAGTCAACGACTTCATAAAGAGAACCCTTGCTATAGCTGGATACCCAGCCGAGAGGGAGCCCCGATCACCAGCAGCCAACAATACCCACAACCCAGCAGACTGCCCCGACGGGATCGCCATCTATACTTGGAAGAATGGCAAGCTCTTAACATGGGACTATACCTGTGTGTCGACGCTGGCTGACACCTACATTTATCACAGTGTTGGGAGACAGGGAGGAGCTGCTAATCACAGGGAGGAGTACGAGATCAATAAGTACAGGGACATAAGCCAACAGTATCAATTTGTCCCAGTGGGATCAGAGACCTTGGGATGATGGGGAAAAAAATGTCAAACGTTTCCTAAAGAACTGGGTTCCAGACTCATCGACACCACCAGGGACCCAAGGGCATGCATCCAGAGGGAAAATGCCATCCAGAGGGGAAATGCATGCTGCATACTTGGCATGCATCCAGCTTTGGAGGAACTGGAGGAGATTCACAATCTTCGATATATTGTACCAGTGTATTCATGTTTGTGTTTTCTGTCAATGTAGTCTGTCTATTAATAAAGTTCACATAGAATATAGAATGTAGGGGATGGTATGATAAGAAAATATTCAAACAGATCCGGGAAGAACCCTGAGTTTACCCTGAGGTACGTTGTCTTCTCTGAGGATGAGGATCCCCAGTAAAGTTCTAGAGGTGGTACCTCCATATATATATATATATATATATATATATATATATATATATATATATATATATATATATATATATATATATATATATATATATATATATATATCTATATATATATATATATATATATATATATATATATATATATATATATATATATATGTATGTATGTATATGTGTGTGTGTGTGTACTCACCTATATGTGGTTGCAGAGGTTGAGTCATAGCTCCTGGCCCTGGCTCCTGTGTGTGTGTGTGTGTGTGTGTGTGTGTCGGGGTAATATTTTTTGGTAATTATAATGATAATAATAATAATAATAATAATAATAATAATAATAATAATAATAATAATAATAATAATAATAATAATAATAATAATAATAATAATAACAATAAAAAATAATAATAATTACACATGTTTTAACAGCTGTTTCATCTGTCAGTCCATGAACTTCCTTCTACTAATAATCCATCACAGGAGAAAATCTGAAACCGATCTGATGAATCGTTCTCAAGTTACGAAGGAAAAAAAACTTCCAGAGTATGACCATCACTGTGAGACCAGTAACAGTATACAACCATCACTGTGAGACCAGTAACAGTATACAACCATCACTGTGAGACCAGTAACAGTATACAACCATCACTGTGAGACCAGTAACAGTGTACAACCATCACTGTGAGACCAGTAACAGTGTACAACCATCACTGTGAGACCAATAGCAGTGTACAACCATCACTGTGAGACCAGTACCAGTGTACAACCATCACTGTGAGACCAGTAGCAGTGTACAACCATCACTGTGAGACCAGTACCAGTGTACAACCATCACTGTGAGACCAGTAACAGTGTACAACCATCACTGTGAGACCAGTAACAGTGTACAACCATCACTGTGAGACCAGTAACAGTGTACAACCATCACTGTGAGACCAGTAACAGTGTACAACCATCACTGTGAGACCAGTAACAGTGTACAACCATCACTGTGAGACCAGTAACAGTGTACAACCATCACTGTGAGACCAGTAACAGTGTACAACCATCACTGTGAGACCAGTAACAGTGTACAACCATCACTGAGACCAGTAACAGTGTACAACCATCACTGTGAGACCAGTAACAGTGTACAACCATCACTGAGACCAGTAACAGTGTACAACCATCTCTGTGAGACCAGTAACAGTGTACAACCATCTCTGTGAGACCAGTAACAGTGTACAACCATCTCTGTGAGACCAGTAACAGTGTACAACCATCACTGAGACCAGTAACAGTGTACAACCATCTCTGTGAGACCAGTAACAGTGTACAACCATCACTGAGACCAGTAACAGTGTACAACCATCACTGAGACCAGTAACAGTGTACAACCATCTCTGTGAGACCAGTAACAGTGTACAACCATCACTGAGACCAGTAACAGTGTACAACCATCACTGAGACCAGTAACAGTGTACAACCATCACTGAGACCAGTAACAGTGTACAACCATCTCTGTGAGACCAGTAACAGTGTACAACCATCACTGAGACCAGTAACAGTGTACAACCATCTCTGTGAGACCAGTAACAGTGTACAACCATCACTGAGACCAGTAACAGTGTACAACCATCACTGAGACCAGTAACAGTGTACAACCATCTCTGTGAGACCAGTAACAGTGTACAACCATCACTGAGACCAGTAACAGTGTACAACCATCACTGAGACCAGTAACAGTGTACAACCATCACTGTGAGACCAGTAACAGTGTACAACCATCACTGTGAGACCAGTAACAGTGTACAACCATCACATTGAGAATACGATATATAACATTTCATTATTCTGGTGAAAATAAATAAAAAACAATAGTGGGAAAAAAACACGCGACTTTTTGGGTATATTTGAGTGGGTGTCCCACAGTCACAGTCCACTCCAATTTCTCTTCAATCACTTAACCAAAAAAAATATTGATTAGGTATTCCCGAAGAGACCTGTAAGTTGTTGCCGGAATATTTCTCTCAGGTTTTGCGGTCCACTTGATAGTGCTGCGCGCGGTCCACTTGATAGTGCTGCGCGCGGTCCACTTGATAGTGCTGCGCGCGGTCCACTTGATAGTGCTGCGCGCGGTCCACTTGATAGTGCTGCGTGCGGTCCACTTGATAGTGCTGCGCGCGGTCCACTTGATAGTGCTGCGCGCGGTCCACTTGATAGTGCTGCGCGCGGTCCACTTGATAGTGCTGCGCGCGGTCCACTTGATAGTGCTGCGCGCGGTCCACTTGATAGTGCTGCGCGCGGTCCACTTGATAGTGGTGCGTGCGGTCCACTTGATAGTGCTGCGCGCGGTCCACTTGATAGTGGTGCGTGCGGTCCACTTGATAGTGCTGCGCGCGGTCCACTTGATAGTGGTGCGTGCGGTCCACTTGATAGTGCTGCGCGCGGTCCACTTGATAGTGCTGCGCGCGGTCCACTTGATAGTGCTGCGCGCGGTCCACTTGATAGTGCTGCGCGCGGTCCACTTGATAGTGCTGCGCGCGGTCGACTTGATAGTGCTGCGTGCGGTCCACTTGATAGTGCTGCGCGCGGTCCTCTTGATAGTGCTGCGTGCGGTCCAGTTGATAGTGCTGCGTGCGGTCCACTTGATAGTGCTGCGCGCGGTCCACTTGATAGTGGTGCGTGCGGTCCACTTGATAGTGCTGCGCGCGGTCCACTTGATAGTGGTGCGTGCGGTCCACTTGATAGTGCTGCGCGCGGTCCACTTGATAGTGGTGCGTGCGGTCCACTTGATAGTGGTGCGTGCGGTCCACTTGATAGTGCTGCGCGCGGTCCACTTGATAGTGGTGCGTGCGGTCCACTTGATAGTGCTGCGCGCGGTCCACTTGATAGTGCTGCGTGCGGTCCAGTTGATAGTGCTGCGTGCGGTCCACTTGATAGTGCTGCGCGCGGTCCACTTGATAGTGGTGCGTGCGGTCCACTTGATAGTGCTGCGCGCGGTCCACTTGATAGTGCTGCGCGCGGTCCACTTGATAGTGGTGCGTGCGGTCCACTTGATAGTGCTGCGCGCGGTCCACTTGATAGTGGTGCGTGCGGTCCACTTGATAGTGCTGCGCGCGGTCCACTTGATAGTGGTGCGTGCGGTCCACTTGATAGTGCTGCGCGCGGTCCACTTGATAGTGGTGCGTGCGGTCCACTTGATAGTGCTGCGTGCGGTCCACTTGATAGTGCTGCGTGCGGTCCACTTGATAGTGCTGCGCGCGGTCCACTTGATAGTGCTGCGCGCGGTCCACTTGATAGTGCTGCGTGCGGTCCACTTGATAGTGGTGCGTGCGGTCCACTTGATAGTGCTGCGTGCGGTCCACTTGATAGTGGTGCGTGCGGTCCACTTGATAGTGCTGCGTGCGGTCCACTTGATAGTGCTGCGCGCGGTCCACTTGATAGTGCTGCGTGCGGTCCACTTGATAGTGGTGCGTGCGGTCCACTTGATAGTGGTGCGTGCGGTCCACTTGATAGTGCTGCGTGCGGTCCACTTGATAGTGGTGCGTGCGGTCCACTTGATAGTGCTGCGTGCGGTCCACTTGATAGTGGTGCGTGCGGTCCACTTGATAGTGCTGCGTGCGGTCCACTTGATAGTGCTGCGTGCGGTCCACTTGATAGTGGTGCGTGCGGTCCACTTGATAGTGCTGCGTGCGGTCCACTTGATAGTGCTGCGTGCGGTCCACTCGATAGTGCTGCGCGCGGTCCACTTGATAGTGCTGCGTGCGGTCCACTTGATAGTGGTGCGTGCGGTCCACTGCAGAGTACTGCATCCAACTACTGGCCGGTGTAGGTGACCTCAGGTCACTTTTATGCAGACCATTCATATGTCAGGTTTCTGCTCATTAGGACGAATTAGACAGGTGTGCAATACTTAGGTAACTGTAATGAGGAAACGTTTCGCCACAGCTTCATCAGTCCTATGCAAAGAAGAATGGTAAAGATCACAAGGAGTTTGAGGTAATCAATCCCTCTGTGTAATCAGTCCAGCTGTCTTATCGCACCCACAACACCAACATTTCGCACCCACAACACCAACATTTCGCACCCACAACACCAACATGTCACACCCACAACACCAACATGTCACACCAACAACACCAACATTTCGCACCCACAACACCAACATGTCACACCCACAACACCAACATTTCGCACCCACAACACCAACATGTCACACCCACAACACCAACATGTCACACCCACAACACCAACATTTCGCACCCACAACACCAACATTTCGCACCCACAACACCAACATTTCGCACCCACAACACCAACATGTCACACCCACAACACCAACATTTCGCACCCACAACACCAACATGTCACACCCACAACACCAACATGTCACACCCACAACACCAACATGTCACACCCACAACACCAACATGTCACACCCACAACACCAACATGTCACACCCACAACACCAACATGTCACACTCACAACACCAACATGTCACACCCACAACACCAACATGTCACACCCACAACACCAACATGTCACACCCACAACACCAACATGTCACACCCACAACACCAACATGTCACACCCACAACACCAACATGTCACACCCACAACACCAACATGTCACACCCACAACACCAACATGTCACACCCACAACACCAACATGTCACACCCACAACACCAACATGTCACACCCACAACACCAACATGTCACACCCACAACACCAACATGTCACACCCACAACACCAACATGTCACACCCACAACACCAACATGTCACACCCACAACACCAACATGTCACACCCACAACACCAACATGTCACACCCACAACACCAACATGTCACACCCACAACACCAACATGTCACACCCACAACACCAACATGTCACACCCACAACACCAACATGTCACACCCACAACACCAACATGTCACACCCACAACACCAACATGTCACACCCACAACACGGGAGCCACATGACCTGCGTCAGGTCAGCGTTGCTGTGTTCCACTGTTTGCCAGAATTGTTATGTACAACAGCGCTGAAATGTGTTGCAGTGTTAATAATGATTGTCTTATGGTGTTTATAATGATTGTGTTATGATGTTAATAATGATTGTCTTATGGTGTTTATAATGATTGTGTTATGATGTTAATAATGATTGTCTTATGGTGTTTATAATGATTGTGTTATGATGTTTATAATGATTGTCTTATGGTGTTTATAATGATTGTGTTATGATGTTTATAATGATTGTCTTATGGTGTTTATAATGATTGTCTTATGATGTTTGTAATGATTGTCTTATGGTGTTTATAATGATTGTGTTATGATGTTAATAATGATTGTCTTATGGTGTTTATAATGATTGTGTTATGATGTTTATAATGATTGTCTTATGGTGTTTATAATGATTGTCTTATGATGTTTATAATGATTGTCTTATGGTGTTTATAATGATTGTCTTATGATGTTTATAATGATTGTCTTATGGTGTTTATAATGATTGTCTTATGATGTTTATAATGATTGTCTTATGGTGTTTACAATGATTGTCTTATGGTGTTTATAATGATTGTCTTATGATGTTTATAATGATTGTCTTATGATGTTTATAATGATTGTGTTATGATGTTTATAATGATTGTCTTATGATGTTTATAATGATTGTCTTATGATGTTTATAATGATTGTGTTATGATGTTTATAATGATTGTCTTATGGTGTTTATAATGATTGTCTTATGATGTTTATAATGACTGTCTTATGATGTTTATAATGATTGTGTTATGATGTTTACAATGATTGTGTTATGATGTTTATAATGATTGTGTTATGATGTTTATAATGATTGTGTTATGATGTTTACAATGATTGTGTTATGGTGTTTATAATGATTGTGTTATAATGTTTATAATGATTGTGTTATGGTGTTTACAATGATTGTGTTATGATGTTTATAATGATTGTCTTATGGTGTTTATAATGATTGTGTTATGATGTTTATAATGATTGTCTTATGGTGTTTATAATCATTGTGTTATGATGTTCATAATGTTTGTTATAATGTTAATAATGATTTTATTATAATATTAATAGCGATCGTGTTATGTTTATAATGATTGTGTTATAATGTTCGTGTAATAATGTTTATAATGATTGTGTTATAATGTTCGTGTAATAATGTTTATAATGATTGTGTTATGATGTTTATAATGATTGTTATAATGTCAATAATGACTGTATTATAATATTAATAACGATTGTTATAATGTTTATAATGATTGTGTTATAATGTTTGTGTAATAATGTTTATAATGATTGTGTCACAACATTTACAATGCTCGTGTTACGATGGTTACAATGATCGTGTTACGATGGTTACAATGATCGTGTTAGGATGGTTACAATGATCGTGTTACGATGGTTACAGTGATCGGGTTACGATGGTTACAATGATCGTGTTACGATGGTTACAATGCTCGTGTTACGATGGTTACAATGATCGTGTTACGATGGTTACAATGCTCGTGTTACGATGGTTACAATGATCGTGTTACGATGGTTACAATGATCGTGTTACGATGGTTGCAATGCTCGTGTTACGATGGTTACAATGATCGTGTTACGATGGTTACAATGCTCGTGTTACGATGGTTACAATGATCGTGTTACGATGGTTACAGTGATCGGGTTACGATGCTTACAGTGATCGTGTTACGATGGTTACAATGCTCGTGTTACGATGGTTACAATGATCGTGTTACGATGGTTACAATGATCGTGTTACGATGGTTACAATGATCGTGTTACGATGGTTACAATGATCGTGTTACGATGGTTACAATTATCGTGTTACGATGGTTACAGTGATCGGGTTACGATGGTTACAATGATCGTGTTACGATGTTTACAATGCTCGTGTTACGATGGTTACAGTGATCGGGTTACGATGGTTACAATGATCGTGTTACGATGGTTACAATGCTCGTGTTACGATGGTTACAATGATCGTGTTACGATGGTTACAATGCTCGTGTTACGATGGTTACAATGATCGTGTTACGATGGTTACAATGATCGTGTTACGATGGTTACAATGATCGTGTTACGATGGTTACAATGCTCGTGTTACGATGGTTACAATGATCGTGTTACGATGGTTACAATGCTCGTGTTACGATGGTTACAATGATCGTGTTACGATGGTTACAATGTTCGTGTTACGATGGTTGCAATGATCGTGTTACGATGGTTACAATGATCGTGTTACGATGGTTACAATGATCGTGTTACGATGGTTACAGTGATCGGGTTACGATGGTTACAATGATCGTGTTACGATGGTTACAATGCTCGTGTTACGATGGTTACAATGATCGTGTTACGATGGTTACAATGCTCGTGTTACGATGGTTACAATGATCGTGTTACGATGGTTACAATGCTCGTGTTACGATGTTTACAATGATCGTGTTACGATGGTTACAATGATCGTGTTACGATGGTTACAATGTGTCTCGTAGTGTTGGCAAGATCTTTCAGGTGGTAAGCGTCAAGAAGACGCCGAGACAGGGTCTTCAGTGAGCCATTCTGAGTGCGAGTGTCGGACAGAGAGAGTGATTGACACAGTCTTGCCCATCAGGTACGTGATGGCAGAGATAAAATTGAACAGTTTCCATTGCACACTTATTACCAGAGTTGCTAGAGGGGTGTTGCAGGAGTGTTGAGGGGGAGGTTAGTGTTGTTTGAAGGGTGTTGCAGGAGTGTTGAGGGGGAGGTTAGTGTTGTTTGAAGGGTGTTGCAGGAGTGTTGAGGGGGAGGTTAGTGTTGTTTGAAGGGTGTTGCAGGAGTGTTGAGGGAGAAGTTAGTGTTGCTTGAAGGGTGTTGCAGGAGTGTTGAGGGGGAGGTTAGTGTTGTTTGAAGGGTGTTGCAGGAGTGTTGAGGGAGAGGTTAGTGTTGCTTGAAGGGTGTTGCAAGAATGTTGAGGGGGAGGTTAGTGTTGTTTGAAGGGTGTTGCAGGAGAGTAAAGGTGGACGTGCATCACCTAGAGTGAAATGTACAACACTGCTCCCTGGAAGGTGTGGCACCTGCAGTGCCAGGTACAACACTGCTTACTGGCAGGGTTGGCACCTGCAGTGCCATGTACACCACTGGCAGGTGTGGTACCAGCAATGCCAGATACAACACTGGCAGGTGTGGTACCTACAGTGCCAGGTACAACACTGACAGCTGTAGCACCAACAGTGCCAGATACAACACTAGCAGGTGAGGAACCTACAGTGCCAGGTACAACACTGGCAGGAGAGGTACTAACAGTGCCATGTACAACAGTAGCAGGTGTGACACCTACAGTGCCAGGCACAACACTTGCAGGTGTGGTATCAACAATACCATGTACAACACTGGCAGGTGTGGCCCATACAGTGCCAGGTACAACACTGGCAGGTGTGGCGCCAACAGTGCCATGTACAACACTGGCAGGTATGGCACATGCAGTGCCAGGTACCACACTGGCAAGTGTGGCACCAACAGTGCCAGGTACAACACTGTCAGGTTTGGCACCAACAGTGCTAGGTACGACGTTGGCAGGTTTGGCACCAACAGTGCCAAGTGCAACACTGGCAGGTGTGGCACCAACAGTGTCAGGTACAACACTGGCAGGTATGGCACCAACAGTACCAGGTACAATACTGGCAGGTGTGGCACCAACAGTGCCAAGTGCAACACTGGCAGGTGTGGCACCAACAGTGCAAGGTACAACACTGGCAGATGTGGCACCAACAGTGCCAGGTACAACACTGGCAGGTGTGGCACCAACAGTGCCAGGAACAACACTGGCAGGTGTACCACCAGCAGTGCCAGGTACAACACTGGCAGGTGTAACACCAACAGTGCCAGGTACAACACTGGCAGGTGTACCACCAACAGTGCCAGGTACAACACTGGCAGGTGTGGCACCAACAGTGCCAGGTACAACACTGGCAGGTGTACCACCAACAGTGCCAGCTACAACATTGGCATGTGTACCACCAACAGTGCCAACTACAACACTGGCAGGTGTGGCATCTACAGTGCCAGCTACAACACTGGCAGGTGTGGCACCAACAGTGCCTGGTACAACTCATTTTTATATTCATTCTTATATTCATTCCTCCCTCCCTTCCTACCTTCCTTCCTCCCTTCCTTCCTCCCTCCCTTCCTCTCTCCTCACCATCCTCCCTGTCTTCCTTCCTCCCTTCCTTCTTCCTTCCCTTCCTTCCTTCCTCCCTCCCTTCCTCTCTCCCTTCCTTCCTTCCTTCCTCCCTCCCTTCCTCCCTCCCTTCCTCCCTCCCTGCCTCCCTCCCTTATTTCCTCCCTCCCTTCCTCCATCCCTTCCTCCCTCCCTTATTTCCTCCCTCCCTTCCTCCATCCCTCCCTCCCTCCCTTCCTTCCTTCCTCCCTCCCTTCCTCCCTCCCTCCCTCCCTGCCTCCCTTCTTCCCTCCCTTCTTTCCTCCCTCCCTTCCTCCCTCCCTTCCTCTCTCCCTCCCTCCCTCCCTCCCTCCCTCTCTCCCTCCCTCCCTCCCTCCCTCCCTCCCTCCATTCCTTCCCTCCTACCTTCCTTCCTTCCTTCCCCCTCCCTCTGTCCCTCCTTCCTTCCCTTCCTCCCCTTCTTTCTCACTCCCTCCCACGCGTGACGTCATTGCTATTGCTGACGACTGTGATGAGAGAGAGAGAGAGAGAGAGAGAGAGAGAGAGAGAGAGAGAGAGAGAGAGAGAGAGAGACAGACAGACAGACAGACAGACAGAGAGAAGCATTATAGATTTTTCTCTTTCAAAACGGGCAGCAGTAGCGCCACACCTCACACTTCACGCTTCACACTTCACACTTCACACCTCACACTTCACACCTCACACTTCACACCTCACACTTCACACTTCACACTTCACACTTCACACCTCACACTTCACACCTCACACTTCACACCTCACACTTCACACCTCACACTTCACACTTCACACTTCACACTTCACACTTCACACTTCACACTTCACACCTCACACCTCACACTTCACACCTCACACTTCACACCTCACACCTCACACTTCACACTTCACACTTCACACCTCACACTTCACACCTCACACTTCACACTTCACACTTCACACTTCACACCTCACACTTCACACCTCACACTTCACACCTCACACCTCACACTTCACACCTCACACTTCACACCTCACACTTCACACCTCACACTTCACACCTCACACATCACACCTCACACCTTACACTTCACACCTCACACTTCACACTTCACACCTCACACTTCACACCTCACACTTCACACCTCACACTTCACACCTCACACTTCACACCTCACACTTCACACTTCACACCTCACACTTCACACCTCACACTTCACACTTCACACTTCACACCTCACACTTCACACCTCACGCCTCACACATCACACTTCACACCTCACACTTCACACTTCACACCTCACACCTCACACTTCACACTTCACACTTCACACTTCACACCTCACACTTCACACTTCACACTTCACACTTCACACCTCACACTTCACACTTCACACTTCACACTTCACACTTCACACTTCACACTTCACACTTCACACCTCACACTTCACACCTCACACTTCACACCTCACACTTCACACCTCACACTTCACACCTCACACTTCACACCTCACACTTCACACCTCACACTTCACACTTCACACCTCACACCTTACACTTCACACTTTACACCTCACACTTCTCACCTCACATCTCACACATCACACCTCACACTTCACACTTCACATCTCACACTTCACACCTCACACTTCACACTTCCTTACATCTTCACTCTTCACTTCACACCTCACTTCACACCTTACACTTCACACCTCACACTCACACTTCACTTCACCTTCACACTTCCCATACACCCTCACTTCACTTACATTCACACCTTCACACTTCACACCTTCACACCTTCACACTTCACCATTCACACTTCACTTCACCACACTTCACACTTCATCACACCTCACTTCACATTCACTTCTTCATTCACTTACCTCTTCACCTTCACCTTACACTTCACACTTCACTTCACATTCACCTTCTACTTACCTCTTCACTCTCTTCACTTCACTTACACCTTCACCTCACACCTTCACCTTCCACCTACTCTTCACTTCCACTTCACACTACACCTTCACTTCACTTCACTCACTTCACATCACACTCTTCACACTTCACTTCACCTCCTTCACCCTTCACTACCTCACTTCACTTCACATACACACACTTCCTCTTCACCTTCACACTTCACCACCTACACTTCTTCACACTATTCACACTTCACACCTTCTTACTTCACTTCACACCTACACTTCACATTCACTCTTCTTCTCTTCACACTTACCTCACTTCACCTTCACATTCCTTCACCTTTCACACTTCACACCTTCACACTTCACACCTTCTTCACTTCACCTTCACTACATACCTTCCACACTTCACTTCACACTTCACTTCACACTTCACATTACACCTTCACACACACTTCACCTTCACACTTCACACTTCACATTACACCTCACATTCACACTTCACTTCTCTTCACACTCTTCACTCTTACACCTTCCCACACTTCACACCTTCACACTTACCTTCATCACACATTCACCTTCACACCTTCACACATTCACACTTCACTCACTTCACACCTTCACACTTCACACTTCACCTCTTCACACCTCACACTTACTTACACTTCACTTCTACTTCATTCACACTCACTTCTTCACTTCACACTTCCTCACACACTTCCACATCTTCACTCCTTCGCCATTTCATACATTCACACTTCACATTACATTCTCTTCCATCCTTCACTTCACACCTCACCTTCACACTCACTCACTTCCTTACACCTTCACACTTTACACCTCATTATTACACTTCACACCTTCACTTCACACTTCTCCTCCACATACACCTTCACTTCCATCACCTCTTTCACATCCTCACCTACATCACTTCACCTCACTTCACTACACTTCTTACACCTTCACACTTCATACTCACCTCACTACACCTACTCACACCTACACCTTCACTACACCTCACACTTTCACACTTCACCTACCTCACCTTTCACTTCACACCTCCATCCTTCACTTACCTCACACTTACACCTCACATCACCTCACACTTCACATTCCTTCACCTCACACCTCACACTTATCCTCACTTCACACTTCACCTTCTCTTCACACCTTCACCTTCACCTCACACCTCACACTTCACTACCTCACCTCACCTTCACTTACTTCATTCACCTTCACACTTTCACCTTCACTTACTTCACACCTTCACACCTACACTTCACACCTCACTTCACACTTACACACTTCACCTCACCTTCACACTTCACACTTCACCTCACACTTCACTTCACACTTCATCACACTTCACCTACCTTCACACCTTCTTCACCTTCACTTCACACCTCACCTTCACTTCACCTCACCTTCACCTTCACATTACACTTCTCACCTTCTTACCTTCACACCCTCACTTCACCTCACCTTCATTCACTCTCACCTCATACCTTCACACCTCTTCTTCACACCTCACACTTCACCCCATTCACACACTTCACACCTCACATACACCTCACATCACCTTCACATTCACATTCCTTCACTTACCTTCACCTCACACTTACCTTCACCTCACACTTACCTTCACTTCCTCACACTTCACACCTCACTCCACTACACTTCACACCTTCACACTTCACACTTCTCCTTCTCACACTTACCTTCACACCTTCACCTCACACTTCACATTCACACATTCACTTCACACTTCACCTCACCTTCACACCTTCACACTTCACATTCACACTCTTCACCTCACTTCCTCCTTCACCACTTCATCTTCACACTTCACACCTTCACCACCTCACATTCACTTCACACCTTCACCTTCACACTTCCTCACACTTACACCTCACTTACATTTCACACACACTACACTTCACACCTCATACCTCACACTTCACACATCACACTTCACACTTCACTCTTCACTCTTCACTCCTCACTACATCTTCACACCTCACACTTACTTCACACCTCACTTCACCTCACTTCCCACACTTCACACTTCACCTTCACACTTCTACACTTCCACACTTCACTACACATTCATCACTTCACCCATACCTCACACCTTCACACTTCATCACATCACTTCACTCTCTTCTTCATTCCTTCACCACTTCACATTCACCACCTCACTTCACCTCACATTCTTCCACACTTCACCTTCACATACCTCACACCTTCACATCACACCTTCACTCTCACTTCACACCTCACCTTACATACACCTCACACTTCACCTTCACCTTCACATTTCACGCACCTTCACACCTTCACACCTTCACCTTCACTTCACACTCACCTTCACACACTCACATGCTCACACTTCCACATTCCTACACTTCACCTTCATTCACTTACCTCACATTCCTCACACTTCACACTTCCACTTACACCTCATCATCACCTCACATTCACACCTTCACCTCACACACCTTCACCTTCACCTTCACATCCGCCTCTTCTTCGCACTTCACACCTCACACCTTCACACCTCTGCCACACCTCACTTCCTCACTCCACCTCACCTTCACTTCACCATCACACTTCTCACCTTCACACTTCTACACTTCACCTTCACACTTCACACCTCCTCACACTCACACCTTCACACTTCACACTACATCTACACACCTTCACACCTCACACCTTACACTTCACACCTACACCTCACCTTCTACCTCACACTTCATCACTTCACCATCATTCACACTTCACACATCACCTCACACCTTCACCTCCACCTCACCTCACACCTCACACTCCTCCTTACATTCACACCTCACCTCATCACACCTCACCTGCACCTCACCTCCTTCACACTTCACACCTCACACTCACTTCACATTCCTTCTTCACCTCTTTACACCTCACACTTCTCACACCTCACACATCACCTCACCTTCACACTTCTCCTCCACATACACCTCACCTCACACCTTACACCTTCCACACCTTCACCTCACCTCACACATCACACCTCCACACTTCACCTCACATTACACCTCACATACACCTCATTACACCTCACACTTACACCTCACACCTCACACACCTCACACACACCTCACATCACCTCACACCTCACCTCACCTCACCTTCCTACCTCACACTTCACACCTCACCTCACTTCACACCTCACACTTCCTCACACCTCCACACTCACCTCACTTCACACCTCACCTCACACCCTCACCATCACACCTACACCTCACCACACCTTCACACTACACCTCACACCTCACACTTTACACCTCACACATCACACCTCACACTTCACACTTCACACCTCACACTTCACACTTCACACCTCACACTTCACACTTCACACTCGTTAACAAATATTAACACAAAAAATCTAGAAGAATGAAGCAGTATGAAATTCATCAGCAGGTTAATATATCAGCAGGTTAATATATCGGCAGGGAAATATATCAGCAGGTAAATATATCAGCAGGTTAATACATCAGCAGGTTAATATATCAGCAGGTTAATATATCAGCAGGTTAATATATCAGCAGGTTAATATATCAGCAGGTTAATATATCAGCAGGTTAATACATCAGCAGGTTAATATATCAGCATGTTAATATATCAGCAGGGAAATATATCAGCAGGTAAATATATCAGCAGGTTAATACATCAGCAGGTTAATATATCTGCAGGTTAATATATCAGGTATATCGCAGGTAAATATCTGAGGTTAATCACGCAGGGTTAATATATCAGCAGGGAAATATATCAGCAGGTTAATATATCAGCAGGTTAATATATCGGCAGGTTAATATATCAGCAGGGAAATATATCAGCAGGTAAATATATCAGCAGGTAAATATATCAGCAGGTTAATATATCGGCAGGTTAATATATCAGCAGGGAAATATATCAGCAGGTTAATATATCGGCAGTGAAATATATCAGCAGGTTAATATATCAGCAGGTAAATATATCAGCAGGTTAATATATCGGCAGGTTAATATATCAGCAGGTTAATATATCGGCAGGGAAATATATCAGCAGGTTAATATATCAGCAGGTAAATATATCAGCAGGTTAATATATCGGCAGGTTAATATATCAGCAGGTTAATATATCGGCAGGGAAATATATCAGCAGGTTAATATATCAGCAGGTTAATATATCGGCAGGGAAATATATCGGCAAGTTAATATATCAGCAGGTTAATATATCGGCAGGGAAATATATCAGCAGGTTAATATATCAGCAGGTAAATATATCAGCAGGTTAATATATCGGCAGGTTAATATATCAGCAGGTTAATATATCGGCAGGGAAATATATCAGCAGGTTAATATATCAGCAGGTTAAATATATCGGCGGAAATATATCGGCAGGTTAATATATCAGCAAGGTTAATATATCGGCAGGTTAATTATATCAGCAGGTTAATATATCGGCAGGAAATATATCAGCAGGTTAATATATCGCAGGTAAATATACTCAAAGGTTAATATATCGGCAGGGTTAATATATCAGCAGGTAAATATATCAAGCGGTTAATATAGGTAAATATATCAGCAGGAATATATCAGCAGGTTAAATATATCAGCAGGTTAATATATCGGCAGGTTAATATATCACAGGGAAATATACAGCATGGTTAAATATATCAGCAGGTAAATATATCAGCAGGTTAATATATCGGCAGGGAAATATATCAGCAGGTTAATATATCAGCAGGTAAATATATCAGCTGGTTAATATATCGGCAGGTTAATATATCAGCAGGGAAATATATCAGCAGGTTAATATATCAGCAGGTTAATATATCGGCAGGTTAATATATCAGCAGGGAAGTATATCAGCAGGTTAATATATCAGCAGGTTAATATATCGGCAGGTTAATATATCAGCAGGGAAATATATCAGCAGGTAAATATATCAGCAGGTTAATACACCAGCAGGTTAATATATCAGCAGGTTAATATATCAGCAGGTTAATATATCAGCAGGTTAATGTTTCAGCAGGTTAATATATCAGCAGGTTAATATATCAGCAGGTAAATATATCAGCAGGTAAATATATCAGCAGATTAATATATCAGCAGGTTAATATATCAGCAGGTTAATATATCAGCAGGTTAATATATCAGCAGGTTAATATATCAGCAGGTTAATATATCAGAAAGTTAATATATCAGCATGTAAATATATCAGCAGGTTAATATATCAGAAAGTTAATATATCAGCAGGTTAATATATCAGCAGGTAAATATATCAGAAGGTTAATATATCAGCAGGTTAATATATCAGCAGGTTAATATATCACCAGGTAAATACATCAGCAGGTTAATATATCAGCAGGTAAATATATCAGCAGGTTAATATATCAGCAGGTTAATGTATCACCAGGTAAATATATCAGCAGGTTAATATATCAGGAGGTATATATATATATATCAGCAGGTATATATATTAGCAGGTAAATTTATCAGCAGGTTAATATATCAGCAGGTTAATATTCCAGCAGCTATATATATCAGCAGGTAAATATATCAGCAGGTTAATATATCAGCAGGTAAATATATCAGCAGGTTAATATATCAGCAGGTAAATATATCAGCAGGTTAATATATCAGCAGGTAAATATATGAGCAGTTAAATATATCTGCTGATAAATATGTCAGTAGGTTAATGTATCAGCAGGTAAATTTATCAGCAAGTATATGAGCAGGTAAATATATTTGCTGGTAAATATATCAATAGGTTAATCTCTCTCTCTCTGTGTCTGTCTGTCTGTCCCTGTCTGTCTGTCTGTCCCTGTCTGTCTGTCTCTGTCTCTGTCTCTCTCTGTCTCTCTCTGTCTCTCTCTCTCTCTCTCTCTCTCTCTCTCTCTCTCTCTCTCTCTCTCTCTCTCTCTCTCTCTCTCTCTCTCTCTCTCTCTCTCTCTCTCTCTCGTGTCTCCCTTCCTCTGGTAACTGACACATTGAATAATATATTTCAATTGATTGGTTATTATTGTACAGGTCAAACAAGTCTTAATGTTGTTCTGGTCAAACAAGTCTTAATGTTGTCCTGGTTAAACATCTTAAAGTTGTCTTGATCAAACACGTCTTAATGTTATCTTGGTTAAACAAGCCTTAATGTTATCTTGGTCATAGAAGTCTTAATGTTGTCCTGGTCAAACAAATCTTAATGTTGTCCTGGTCAAACAAATCTTAATGTTGCCCTGATCAAACACGTCTTAATGTTATCTTGGTCATAGAAGTCTTAATGTTGTCCTGGTCAAACAAGTCTTAATGTTGCCCTGATCAAACACGTCTTAATGTTATCTTGGTCATAGAAGTCTTAATGTTGTCCTGGTCAAACAAATCTTAATGTTGCCCTGATCAAACACGTCTTAATGTTATCTTGGTCATAGAAGTCTTAATGTTGTCCTGGTCAAACAAGTCTTAATGTTGCCCTGATCAAACACGTCTTAATGTTATCTTGGTCATAGAAGTCTTAATGTTGTCCTGGTCAAACAAATCTTAATGTTGCCCTGATCAAACACGTCTTAATGTTATCTTGGTCATAGAAGTCTTAATGTTGTCCTGGTCAAACAAGTCTTAATGTTGCCCTGATCAAACACGTCTTAATGTTATCTTGGTCATAGAAGTCTTAATGTTGTCCTGGTCAAACAAGTCTTAATGTTGTCCTGGTCAAACAAATCTTAATGTTGCCCTGATCAAACACGTCTTAATGTTATCTTGGTCAAATATGTCTTAATGCTGTCCTGGTCAAACAAATCTTAATGTTGTTTTGATCAAACACGTCTTAATGTTATCTTGGTCAAGCAAATATTAATGTCGTCCAGCAGGTGCTCTCAATGAAGTACACTGTACTAGTTGTGTCGTCCAGCAGGTGCTCTCATTAATGTCTCGTCAGGTGCTCATAGTAACTGTATGTGCGTACAGCAAGTGCTCGCACAGTATTGTTACAGTGTTGTCAGAAGATGTAATAAGCGGGGTTCACCAAGCAGCGGTGTTGGGACCCGTAATATTTGAGCTCTACGTCAATAACTTACAGAAAAGAGACGGAGTCACACGTAACGCATCCCTGTTTTCATACAAAATGTGTAATTAATCATAAACAAAATCCGCCGTGGCCTAGGAAAGGCTACAAATGGATCTATACAAACTGCTGGACAAATTGCTGGACAGACTGCTGGACAGACTGCTGGACAGACTGCTGGACAGACTGCTGGACAGACTGCTGGACAGACTGCTGGACAGACTGCTGGACAAACTGCCAGACTGGTCACACACAAATGACGACTGGAATTCAACCCCTGACAAATGCGGTCCTGAAAAATAAGGTCCTTGATAATACTGAGGGTGGCTCTTGATCCAAGGAAGAGACATTAAACCTAATCGCCTCTCCTTCCCAGGTGCTATGTGATTCCTATGGGTTTAACGCCCCTTAAATATTATAACAACAAGCATAGTAATAGCAGTAGTAAGTTGAATAATAATAATTATTATAATAATAATAATAATAATAATAATAATAATAATAATAATAATAATAATAATAATAATAATAATAAAAATAATATGAAAATTGGGAAAGACCTAAACCTGAGGGGAGATAAAGACTGCAAAGTTCACCTCTTATTTGGAAAAACCTGGGGGTGAGCATAGCGCAGAGCATATCACCGGAGGCTCACATCACACAATAATCTTACTAGCAAATGCTCGTCTGGCTAATTTAAAATTATCTTTGAGGAATCACGAGAGAGAGAGAGAGAGAGAGAGGAGAGAGAGAGAGAGAGAGAGGATGAGAGAGAGAGAGAGAGAGAGAAGAGAGAGAGAGAGAGAGAGAGAGAGAGAGAGAGAGAGAGAGGAGAGAGAGAGTGAGAGTGAGAGAGAGAGAGAGAGGGAGAGAGAGAGAGAGAGAGAGAGAGAGAGAGAGAGAGAGAGAGAGAGAGAGAGAGAGAGAGAGAGAGAGAGAGAGAGAGAGAGAGAGAGATATCCAACATGAAAACCTCGCTTCACAAAGCAAGTAAAGACACTGAAGAATTTAAAGGGAATGCAACGAGACTATTCATAGAGTTAAGGAGAATGAGCTTAGGGGAATGAGTTAAACGGAATGAGTTATGGGGAATGAGTTCAGGGGGCTGAGCTAAGGTGAATGAGTTAAGAGGAATGAGATAAGGTGAATGAGTTAAGGATAATAAGTTAAGGTGAATGAGTTAAGGGGAATGAATGAAGGTTAAGATGAAAGTTAGGAGAATGAGTTGGGGAAAGAGCTAAGGTGAATGGTTCAGGGAAATGAGTTAAGGGGAAAGAAGCTAATGAATGGTTCAGAATGAGTTCAAGGTTGGGGAATGAGTTAAGGGTAAAGAGCTAAGGTGAATGGTTCAGGGGAATGAGTTAAGGGGAAAGAGCTAAGGTGAATGGTTCAGGTGAATGAGTTAAGGGGAAAGAGCTAAGGTGAATGGTTCAGGGGAATGAGTTAAGGGGAAAGAGCTAAGGTGAATGGTTCAGGGGAATGAGTTAAGGGAAAGAGCTAAGGTGAATGGTTCAGGGGAATGGTTAGGAAGCTAAGGTGAATGGTTCAGGGGAATGAGTTAAGGGGAAAGAGCTAAGGTGAATGGTTCAGGGAAATGAGTTAAGGGGAAAGAGCTAAGGTGAATGGATCAGGGGAATGAGTTATGAAGAGATACTGAATTAATTAAACACTACGATATTAAAGGATAAAAGAAACAAGGCAGACATGATAACGACATACCAAATTTTCCGAAGACTTGATAGGCTGGGCAAGGATAGTTTGTTCGAGAGGCGGAAAATGAGTACAGAAGGGCAGAGTAAATTACAGAGATATCAAAAAAAAATATTTTTTCAGTCTCAGGGTGGTAGGAAAGTGGTGGAGGCAGGATCCATGCTTATTTTCAAGAATAGGTATGACAAGGGAGGCAAGTGGTTGGCAGGAGGTGAGGGTACCATCTGTGATGTGACCCATGACCAGTGTGACCCATGACCAGTGTGACCCATGACCAGTGTGACCCATGACCAGTGTGACCCATGACCAGTGTGACCCATGACCAGTGTGATCCATGACCAGTGTGACCCATGACCAGTGTGACCCATGACCAGTGTGACCCGCGGACCAGTGTGACCCGCGGCCAGTGTGACCATGACCAGTGTGATCCGCGGACCAGTGTGACCCGTGACCGTGCCAGTGATCCGCGACCTAGTGTGATCCGCGACCAGTGTGACCCATGACCCAGTGTGACCCGCGGCCAGTGTGATCCCGCGGCCAGTGTGATCCGCCATGACCAGTATGACCCGCGACCAGTGTGACCCGCGGCCAGTGTGACCCGCGACCAGTGTGACCGCCCGCACCAGTGTGATCCCGCGGACCAGTGTGACCCGCTGACCAGATGTGATCCGCGGCCAGTGTGGTCCCGCGCCAGTGTGATCCGCGGACCAGTGTGATCCAATGACCCGCGACCGTGTGATCCGCGGCCTAGTGTGACCCGCGACCAGTGTGATCCCGCTGACCAGTGTGATCCGATGGCCAGTGTGATCGATGACAGTGTGATCCGCGGCCAGTGTGACCCGCGACCAGTGTGACCCGCGGCCAGTGTGACCGTTGACCCCCGGAGTGTGATCCGCGACCAGTGTGACCCGTTACCAGTGTGACCCGCGACCAGTGTGACCCGCGACCAGGTGTGATCCCATTACCAGTGTGACCCGCCCAGATCAGTGTGACCCGCGGCCAGTGTGACCCGCGACCAGTGTGACCCCGACCAGTGCTGACCCGCGGCCAGTGTGACCCGCGGCCCTAGTGTGACCCGCGGCCAGTGTGATCCCGCGGCCAGTGTGACTCGCGCCAGTGTGACCCGCTGACCAGTGTACCGACCATGACCGAGTGTGACCCACGACCAGTGTGAGCGGCCCATGACCAGTGTGACCCGCGGCCAGTGTGATCCCGCTGACCAGTGTGACCCGCGAGCCAGTGTGACCCGCGGACCAGTGTGACCCGCGGCTAGTGTGATCCGCGGACCATGTGATCCCGCGACCAGTGTGATCCCATTGACCAGTGTGGTCCGCGGCCAGTGTGATCCGCGACCAGTGTGATCCAGCGCCAGTGTGATCCAGACCGTGTGATCCGCGACCAGTGTGACCCGCGACCGAGTGTGATCCGCGGCCTAGTGTGACCCAGAGCTAGTGTAATCCGCGGCCAGTGTGATCCGCGGACCAGTGTGATCCCGCGACCAGTGTGATCCGCGGACCAGTGTGATCCGCATGCCCGCCAGTGTGATCCCAAGACTAGTGTGATCCACGACTAATGTGATCCGCATGACTAATGTGATCCGCGACCTAGTGTGATCCATGCCCGACGGAGTGTGATCCGCGCCAGTGTGATCCAGACAGTGTGATCCCGCGGACAATGTGATCCCGCGACTAATGCCGCGATACCCGCGGACTAATCCGCCGATCCATCGGCTAATGTGATCCGCGCTGAACCCTGTGTGATCCATGCCACCGTGTGATCCGCGACCAGTGTGATCCCGCGGCCAGTGTGATCCGAAGACCTAGTGTGATCCGCGCTAATGTGATCCCGCGAGCCCTAATGTGATGCCCACGACTGTGTGATCCGCGACTGAGTGTGATCCGCGACCAGTGTGATCCGCGGCTAATGCCTAGAAGCCGCGACCAGTGTGATCCGCTGACCAGTGTGATCCCGAGTCTGAGTGTGATCCGCGGCCAGTGTGACCCGCACCAGTGTGATCCCGCCGGCTGATGGTGTGACCCAGACTAGTGTGATCCGCGACCAGTGTGATCCGAGCCAGTGTGATCCGCGACCAGTGTGATCCCGCGGCCAGTGTGATCCCGCGACCAGTGTGATCCCGAGACCTAGTGTGATCCGCTGACCTAATGTGATCCGCGGACTAGTAGTGATACCGCTGACCAGTCCCGTGATCCCGCGACCTAGTGTGGTCCGCGACCAGTGTGATCCGCGGCCAGTGTGATCCGCGGCCAGTGTGATCCGCGACCAGTGTGGTGCCATGAGGCCAGTGTGATCCGCGGCCAGTGTGACCCGCCGCATGACCAGTGTGGTCCGCGGCCAGTGTGATCCGCGACCAGTGTGATCCGCGGCCAGTGTGGTCCGCGACCAGTGTGATCCGCGACCAGTGTGATCCAGCGTAGTGACCGCGACTAATGTGATCCGCGACCAGTGTGATCCGATCCATGACCCGAGTGTGATCCGCGACCAGTGTGATCGATGACCGGAGTGTGATCCGCGACCTAGTGTGATCCGCGACTAGTGTGACCCGCGACCAGTGTGATCCGCGGCCAGTGTGATCCGCGACCAGTGTGATCCGCGTCCAGTGTGATCCGCGGCCAGTGTGATTCGCGCCCACTGAGTGTGATCCCGCGGACCAGTGTGATCGCGACCAGTGTGATCCCGCCATTTGACCGTGTGATCCGCTGAGCTAGTGTGATCCGCGACCAGTGTGATCCGCGGACCAGTGTGATCCGCGACCAGTGTGATCCGCGGCCAGTGTGATCCGCGGCCAGTGTGATCCATGACCAGTGTGATCCATGACCAGTGTGATCCATGACCAGTGTGATCCATGACCAGTGTGATCCATGACCAGTGTGACCCATGACCAGTGTGACCCATGACCAGTGTGACCCATGACCAGTGTGACCCATGACCAGTGTGATCCATGACCAGTGTGACCCATGACCAGTGTGATCCATGACCAGTGTGACCCATGACCAGTGTGACCCATGACCAGTGTGATCCATGACCAGTGTGATCCATGACCAGTGTGACCCATGACCAGTGTGACCCATGACCAGTGTGACCCATGACCAGTGTGACCCATGACCAGTGTGATCCATGACCAGTGTGATCCATGACCAGTGTGATCCATGACCAGTGTGATCCATGACCAGTGTGATCCATGACCAGTGTGACCCATGACCAGTGTGATCCATGACCAGTGTGATCCATGACCAGTGTGACCCATGACCAGTGTGATCCATGACTAGTGTGATCCATGACTAGTGTGATCCATGACTAGTGTGATCCAAGACTAGTGTGATCCATGACCAGTGTGATCCATGACCAGTGTGATCCATGACCAGTGTGATCCATGACTAGTGTGATCCATGACTAGTGTGATCCAAGACTAATGTGATCCATGACCAGTGTGATCCATGACCAGTGTGATCCATGACTAGTGTGATCCATGACTATTGTGATCCATGACTAGTGTGAACCAAGACTATTGTGATCCATGACCAGTGTGATCCATGACCAGTGTGATCCATGACTAGTGTGATCCATGACTAGTGTGATCCAAGACTAGTGTGACCCATGACCAGTGTGATCCATGACCAGTGTGATCCATGGCCAGTGTGATCCATGACCAGTGTGATCCATGACCAGTGTGATCCATGACCAGTGTGATCCATGACCAGTGTGATCCATGACCAGTGTGATCCATGACTAATGTGATCCATGACTAGTGTGATCCATGACTAGTGTGATCCATGACCAGTGTGATCCATGACCAGTGTGATCCATGACCAGTGTGATCCATGACCAGTGTGACCCATGACCAGTGTGATCCATGACCAGTGTGATCCATGACCAGTGTGATCCAAGACTAGTGTGATCCATGACCAGTGTGATCCATGACCAGTGTGGTCCATGACCAGTGTGATCCATGACCAGTGTGATCCATGACCAGTGTGGTCCATGACCAGTGTGATCCATGACCAGTGTGATCCATGACCAGTGTGATCCATGACCAGTGTGATCCATGACCACCAGTGTGATCCATGACCAGTGTGACCCATGACCAGTGTGATCCATGACCAGTGTGATCCATGACCAGTGTGATCCATGACCAGTGTGATCCATGACCAGTGTGATCCATGACCAGTGTGATCCATGACCAGTGTGATCCATGACCAGTGTGATCCATGACCAGTGTGATCCATGACCAGTGTGACCCATGACCAGTGTGATCCATGACCAGTGTGATCCATGACCAGTGTGATCCATGACCAGTGTGATCCATGACCAGTGTGATCCATGACCAGTGTGATCCATGACTGATGCCTTGTGTCTTGCAGGATCGCGTGGACGGTGGGTGCAGCAGCAGCAGCAGCAGCAGCAGCAGGACAGAGCCACTACACAAGCGCTGCTGGACGGGACAAGCCTCACTCACCCCACCTAGTGGTAGTTCACACACAGGTCGCAGCAGTGGCCAGACCTCCGTCAGAGGCCCGTAACATAACCTTCCTTCGCGACCCTGCGCGTCCATCAGGGTACCTTCCACTCTCGTCTCCTCCCTCCCCAAGACACTTAGGTTCAATTTCCGTAGAACCCTCTCATCCAGAGCCTTCTCATCCAGAGCCTTCTCATCCAGAGCCCTCTCACCCATATTGGAGTTAGTCATATTCTTGGAGTCACGTCGGGTGCTGGTGGAGGAGGTTAAACTAGGTTCCTGAGAGCGGCGCTGTGAAGAGACTGGGAGTGAGGGAGAGAGTGAGAATGTAGGAACTGAAAGGAGGATGAGAATGGTGGTGGTGGTGGTGGTGGTGGTTATGCGCGAGTAGTGGTGGTGGTGGTGGTGGTGAGAGGGTGGTGGTGGTGGTGGTGGTGGTGGTGGTGGTGGCGCGTCTCTGGTGCCTTGCTTGTGTCAGTGGTGGGGAAACAGTGACCGAGGTTCACCTGGCCAGCTTCACCTGTGATCAACACAGCCTCAGTGTTCAGGCTGCAGCAGCCGCCCAGCACCAGCAGCAGCAGCACCAGCTACCACACACACGCAAGCACCACCAGCAGCAGCACCAGCAGCAGCAGCTGCTGCAAAAGGAAACGAGGCACAGCAGAAACAGCAGCACAGCAGGAGAAACAAGACTCGTCCCGCTGTAGTGTGGGACGGCTGCGAGGCGCCCCTCACCCCCACCTTCCCCGACACCCCATTGATCTGCGGGCCGCCCCCCATCCATCGCCCCCCACAACCACCTGCTGAGCGTGGCGGCCACCTGTGAGGTGCGGGGCTTGCGCCCCCCTCTCCAAGCACGCCCAGGACGCGGCGGGTGTGATGGAGGTGCAGAGGGCGTGTGAGGCCGCCCCTCCTGAGGGGTCCTAGACCCCGCCACTGGTGTGCATGGGGGGCGGCGAGCCTGGGGTCGCTGCTGCTGCTGCTGCTGCTGCTGCTGTTGCTGCTGGCGGCGGAGGGGCCGCTAGGCTACCTCCTGCCGTAGTGGCCGTGTAAGGTGACGCAGAGACGCCGCAGAGCTCGTGGGAGCAGCAGGCGCTGCGTCTGCTGGCAGCCGCTGCCACGCGGAGTGTGGGCGGGGAGGGGGCTGGCGGCGGCGGCGGCGGCGGCGGGGAGGGTGGAGACGTAGCAGCAGCAGCAGCAGCAGCAGGAGGAGCAGCCAGGGCAGCAGCAAGGGCGCTAGGAGCGGTGCTGCGACGCAGACAGTTCGTGGGTCGGAGAGCAGTGACGGAACCACATGTGACCGTTGCTACCAACCCAAGACGCCGCAACAGCCTCGGTAAGTCCACCCCAGTCTCTACCCCAGTCTCTACCCCAGGCTCTACCCCAGTCTCTACCCCAGGCTCTACCCCAGGCTCTACCCCAGTCTCTACCCCAGGCTCTACCCCAGTCTCTACCCCAGTCTCTACCCCAGGCTCTACCCCAGGCTCTACCCCAGTCTCTACCCCAGTCTCTACCCCAGTCTCTACCCCAGTCTCTACCCCAGGCTCTACCCCAGGCTCTACCCCAGTCTCTACCCCAGTCTCTACCCCAGTCTCTACCCCAGTCTCTACCCCAGTCTCTACCCCAGGCTCTACCCCAGGCTCTACCCCAGTCTCTACCCCAGTCTCTACCCCAGTCTCTACCCCAGTCTCTACCCCAGTCTCTACCCCAGTCTCTACCCCAGTCTCTACCCCAGGCTCTACCCCAGTCTCTACCCCAGGCTCTACCCCAGGCTCTACCCCAGTCTCTACCCCAGTCTCTACCCCAGGCTCTACCCCAGGCTCTACCCGAGGCTCTACCCCAGCCTCTACCCCAGTCTCTACCCCAGGCTCTACCCCAGTCTCTACCCCAGGCTCTACCCCAGTCTCTACCCCAGTCTCTACCCCCAGTCTCTACCCCAGGCTCTACCCCAGGCTCTACCCCAGTCTCTACCCCAGTCTCTACCCCAGGCTCTACCCCAGGCTCTACCCCAGGCTCTACCCCAGGCTCTACCCCAGTCTCTACCCCAGGCTCTACCCCAGTCTCTACCCCAGGCTCTACCCCAGTCTCTACCCCAGTCTCTACCCCAGTCTCTACCCCAGGCTCTACCCCAGTCTCTACCCCAGGCTATACCCCAGTCTCTACCCCAGGCTCTACCCCAGTCTCTACCCCAGTCTCTACCCCAGGCTCTACCCCAGGCTCTACCCCAGGCTCTAACCCAGTCTCTACCCCAGGCTCTACCCCAGGCTCTACCCCAGGCTCTACCCCAGGCTCTACCCCAGTCTCTACCCCAGGCTCTACCCCAGGCTCTACCCCAGGCTCTACCCCAGTCTCTACCCCAGGCTCTACCCCAGGCTCTACCCCAGGCTCTACCCCAGTCTCTACCCCAGTCTCTACCCCAGTCTCTACCCCAGTCTCTACCCCAGGCTCTACCCCAGGATCTACCCCAGGCTCTACCCCACACTCTACCCCAGTCTCTACCCCAGTCTCTACCCCAGTCTCTACCCCAGGATCTACCCCAGGCTCTACCCCAGTCTCTACCCCATTCTCTACCTACCCCAGGCTCTACCCCAGTCTCTACCCCAGGCTCTACCCCAGTCTCTACCCCAGTCTCTACCTACCCAGGCTCTACCCCAGTCTCTACCCCAGTCTCTACCCCAGTCTCTACCCCAGGCTCTACCCCAGGCTCTACCCCAGTCTCTACCCCAGTCTCTACCCCAGTCTCTACCCCAGTCTCTACCCCAGGCTCTACCCCAGGCTCTACCCCAGGCTCTACCCCAGTCTCTACCCCAGTTTCTACCCCAGGCTCTACCCCAGGCTCTACCCCAGTCTCTACCCCAGTCTCTACCCCAGTCTCTATCCCAGTCTCTACCCCAGGCTCTACCCCAGGCTCTACCCCAGTCTCTACCCCAGTCTCTACCCCAGTCTCTACCCCAGGCTCTACCCCAGGCTCTACCCCAGGCTCTATCCCAGGCCCTACCCCAGGCTCTACCCCAGGCTCTACCCCAGGATCTACCCCAGGATCTACCCCAGGCTCTACCCCAATCTCTACCCCAGGCTCTACCCCAGTCTCTACCCCAGGCCCTACCCCAGTCTCTACCCCAGGCTCTACCCCAGTCTCTACCCCAGTCTCTACCTCAGGCTCTACCCCAGGCTCTACCCCAGGATCTACCCCAGGCTCTACCCCAGTCTCTACCCCAGGCTCTACTCCAGTCTCTACCCCAGGCTCTACCCCAGTCTCTACCCCAGTCTCTACCCCAGGCTCTACCGCAGGCTCTACCCCAGTCTCTACCCCAGGCTCTACCCCAGGCTCTACCCCCAGTCTCTACCCCAGGCCCTACCCCAGTCTCCACCCCAGTTTCTACCCCAGGCTCTACCCCAGTCTCTACCCCAGTCTCTACCCCAGTCTCTACCCCAGTCTCTACCCCAGGCTCTACCCCAGTCTCTACCCCAGTCTCTACCCCAGGCTCTACCCCAGTCTCTACCCAAGTCTCCACCCCAGGCTCTACCCCAGGCTCTACCTCAGGCTCTACCCCAGTCTCTACCCCAGGCTCTACCCCAGGCTCTTCCCCTGTCCCTACCCCCAGTCTCTACCCCAGGCCCTACCCCAGTCTCTACCCCAGTCTCTACCCCAGGCTCTACCCCAGTCTCTACTCCAGTCTCTACCCCAGTCTCTACCCCAGTCTCTACCCCAGGCTCTACCCCAGTCTCTACCCCAGTCTCTACCCCAGGCTCTACCCCAGTCTCTACCCCAGTCTCTACCCCAGGCTCTACCCCAGGCTCTACCCCAGGCTCTACCCCAGTCTCTACCCCAGGCTCTACCCCAGTCTCTACCCCAGTCTCTACCCCAGGCTCTACCCAAGGCTCTACCCCAGGATCTACCCCAGGCTCTACCCCAGTCTCTACCCCAGTCTCTACCCCAGTCTCTACCCCAGTCTCTACCTCAGGTTCTACCCCAGGCTCTACCCCAGGATCTACCCCAGGCTCTACCCCAGTCTCTACCCCAGGCTCTACCCCAGTCTCTACCCCAGGCTCTACCCAGTCTCTACCCCAGTCTCTACCCCAGTCTCTACCCCACGCTCTACCCCAGTCTCTACCCCAGGCTCTACCCCAGTCTCTACCCCCAGTTTCTACCCCAGGCCCTACCCCAGTCTCCACCCCAGGCTCTACCCCAGTCTCTACCCCAGTCTCTACCCCAGTTTCTACCCCAGGCTCTACCCCAGTCTCTACCCCAGTCTCTACCCCAGTCTCTACCCCAGGCTATAACCCAGTCTCTACCCCAGTCTCTACCCCAGGCTCTACCCCAGTCTCTACCCCAGTCTCTACCCCAGGCTCTACCCCAGGCTCTACCCCAGGCTCTACCCCAGTCTCTACCCAAGGCTCTACCCCAGGCTCTACCCCAGGCTCTACCCCCAGTCTCTACCCCAGGCCCTACCCCAGTCTCTACCCCAGTCTCTACCCCAGGCTCTACCCCAGTCTCTACCCCAGTCTCTACCCCAGTCTCTACCCCAGTCTCTACCCCAGGCTCTACCCCAGTCTCTACCCCAGTCTCTACCCCAGGCTCTACGCCAGTCTCTACCCCAGTCTCTACCCCAGGCTCTACCCCAGGCTCTACCCCAGGCTCTACCCCAGGCTCTACCCCAGGCTCTACCCCAGGCTCTACCCCAGGCTCTACCCCAGGCTCTACCCCAGGCTCTACCCCAGTCTCTACCCCAGTCTCTACCCCAGGCTCTACCCCAGTCTCTACCCCAGTCTCTACCCCAGTCTCTACCCCAGTCTCTACCCCAGGCTCTACCCCAGTCTCTACCCCAGTCTCTACCCCAGGCTCTACCCCAGTCTCTACCCCAGTCTCTACCCCAGGCTCTACCCCAGTCTCTACCCCAGGCTCTACCCTAGGCTCTACCCCAGTCTCTACCCCAGGCTCTACCCCAGTCTCTACCCCAGTCTCTACCCCAGGCTCTACCCCAGTCTCTACCCCAGTCTCTACCCCAGTCTCTACCCCAGTCTCTACCCCAGGCTCTACCCCAGTCTCTACCCCAGTCTCTACCCCAGGCTCTACCCCAGTCTCTACCCCAGTCTCTACCCCAGGCTCTACCCCAGGCTCTACCCCAGGCTCTAGCCCAGTCTCTACCCCAGGCTCTACCCCAGTCTCTACCCCAGTCTCTACCCCAGTCTCTACCCCAGGCTCTACCCCAGTCTCTACCCCAGTCTCTACCCCAGTCTCTACCCCAGGCTCTACCCCAGGCTCTACTCCAGTCTCTACCACAGTCTCTACCCCAGTCTCTACCCCAGGCTCTACCCCAGTCTCTACCCCAGGCTCTATCCCAGGCTCTACTTCAGGCTCTACCACAGGCTCTACCCCAGGCTCTACCCCAGTCTCTACCCCAGGCTCTACCCCAGGCTCTACCCCAGTCTCTACCCCAAGTCTCTACCCCAGTCTCTACCCGTTTCTACCCCAGTCTCTACCAAAATCTCTTGCCCAGTCTCTACCCCCAGTCTCTACCCCAGTCTCTACCCCAGTCTCTACCCCCAGTCTCTACCCTCAGTCTCTACCCCAGTCTCTACCCCAGTCTCTACCCCAGTCTCTACCTCAGTCTCTACCCCAGTATCTACCCCAGTCTCTACCCCAATCTCTACCCCAGTCTCTACCCCCAGTCTCTACCCCCAGTCTCTACCCCAGTCTCTACCCCAATCTCTACCCCAATCTCTACCCCCAGTCTCTACCCCCAGTCTCTACCCCCAGTCTCTACCCCCAGTCTCTACCCCCAGTCTCTACCCCCAGTCTCTACCCTCAATCTCTACCCCCAGTCTCTACCAGCAGTCTCTACCCCCAGTCTCTACCCCCAGTCTCTACCCTTGTCTCTAACCCCAGTCTCTACCCCCAGTCTCCACCCCCAGTCTCTACCCGCAGTCTCTACCCCAAGTCTCCACCCCCAGTCTCTACCCCCAGTCTCTACCCCCAGTCTCTTCCCCAGTCTCTAACCCAAGTCTCTACCCCAGTCTCTACCCCAGTCTCTACCCCAGTCTCAGTCTCTACCCCAGCCTCTACCCCCAGTCCATACCCCAGTCTCTACGCCGAGTCTCTACCCCAGTCTCTAACCCTAGTCTCTACCCCCAGTCTCTACCCCAGTCTCTAACCCCAGTTTCTACCACACTCTCTACCCCAATCTCTACCACACTCTCTTCCCCAGTCTCTACCCTAGTCTCTACCCCAATCTCTACCCCAGGCTCTACCCCAGTCTCTACCCCAGTCTCTACCCCAGGCTCTACCCCAGGCTCTACCCCAGGCTCTAACCCAGGCTCTAGCCCAGTCTCTAGTCTCTTCCCTAGTCTCTACCCCAGTCTCTACCCCAGTCTCTACCCCAGTCTCTACCCCAGGCTCTACCCCAGTCTCTACCCCAGTCTCTATCCCAGTCTCTACCCCAGGCTCTACCCCATTCTCTACCCCAGTCTCTACCCCAGTCTCTACCCCAGTCTCTACCCCAGGCTCTACCCCAGTATCTCTACCCCAGTCTCTACCCCAGTCTCTCTAGCCCAGTCTCTACCCCAGTCTCTACCCCAGTCTCTACCCCAGTCTCTACCCCAGTCTCTACCCCAGTCTCTACCCCAGTCTCTACCCCACAGTCTCTACCCCAGTCTCTAGTCTCTACCCCAGTACCCCAGTCTCTACCCCAGTCTCTACCCCAATCTCTACCCAAGTATCTACATCAGTCTCTAACCCCAGTCTCTACCCAAGTCTCTAACCCTAGTCTCTAACCCCAGTCTCTACCCCAGTCTCCACCCTGAGTCTCTACCCCAGTCTCTACCCCAGTCTCTACCCCAGTCTCTACCCCAGTCTCTACCCCAAGTCTCTACCCCAGTCTCTACCCACAGTCTCTACCCCAGTCTATATCCCTGTCTCCACCCCCAGTCTCTATCCCCAGTCTCTACCCCAGTCTCTACCCTAGTCTCTACCCCTGTCTCTACCCCCACTCTCCACCCCCAGTCTCTACCCCAGTCTCTACCCCCTCCACCCCCAGTCTCTACCCCCAGTCTCTACCCCAGTCTCCTAACCCTGTCTCTACCCCCAGTCCCCCCCCAGTCTCTACCCCAGTCTCTACCCCAGTCTCTACCCCAGTCTCTACCCCAGTCTCTACCCCAGTCTCTACCCCAGTCTCTACCCCAGTCTCTACCCCTGTCTCCACACCCAGTCTCTACCCCAGTCTCTACCCCAGTCTCTACCTCAGTCTCTACCCCAGTATCTACCCCAGTCTGTACCCCAGTATCTACGCCAGTCTCTACCCCAGTCTCTACCCCAAGTCTCTACCCCAGTCTCCACCCCCAGTCTTCACCCCCAGTCTCTACCACCAGTCTCCACCCCCAGTCTCCACCCCCAGTCTCTACCCCAGTCTCTATCACCAGTCTCTACCCCAGTCTCTACCCTAGTCTCTAGTCCAGTCTCTACCCCCAGTCTCTAACCCCAGTCTTTACCGCAGTCTCTACCCCCAGTCTCTACCCCAGTCTCTACCCCAGTCTCTACCCCAGTCTCTACCCCAGTCTTTACCCCAGTCTCTACCCCAGTCTCTACCCCCAGTCTCTATCCCCAGTCTCTACCAAAATCTCTACCAAAGTCTCTACCCCCAGTCTCTACCCCAGTCTCTACCCCAGGCTCTACCCCAGTCTCTACCCTAGTCTCTACCTCAGTCTCTATCCCAGTCTCTACCCCAGTCTCTAAGCCCAGTCTCTACCCCCAATCTCTACCCCAGATTCTATACCAGTCTCTGCCCCAGTCTCCACCTCAGTCTCTACCCCAGTCTCCACCTCAGTCTCTACCCCAGTCTCTACCCCTGTCACCACACCCAGTCTCTAACCCCAGTCTCTACCCCAGTCTCTACCCTCAGTCTCTACCCCATTCTCTACCCCAGTCTTTACCCCAGTCTCTACCTCAGTCTCTACCCCAGTATCTACCCCAGTCTCTACCCCAGTATCTACGCCAGTCTCTACCCCAGTCTCTACCCCAAGTCTCTACCCCAGTCTCTACCCACAGTCTCTACCCCAGTCTCCACCCCCAGTCTCTACCTTAGTCTCTAACCGAGTCTCCACCCCAGTCTCTACCCCAGTCTATATCCCTGTCTCCACCCCCAGTCTCTACCCACAGTCTCGACCCCAGTCTCTACCCTAGTCTCTACCCCTGTCTCTACCCCCAGTCTCCACCCCCAGTCTCTACCTTAGTCTCTAACCGAGTCTCCACCCCAGTCTCTACCCCCAGTCTCCACCCCCAGTCTCTAAACCAGTCTCTACCCCAATCTCTACCCCAATCTCAACCCCAGTCTCTACCCCAGTCTCTACCCCAGTCTCTACCCCAGCTCTACCCCAGTCTCTACCACCAGTCTCTACCCCAGTCTCCACACCCAGTCTCTACCCCAGTCTCCACCCCCAGTCTCTACCCAAGTCTCTACCCCAGTCTCTACCCCAGTCTCTACCCCAGTCTCTACCCCAGTCTCTACCCCAGTCTCTACCCTGATCTCTACCCCAGTCTCTACTCCAGTCTATACCCCAATCTCTACCCCAGTCTCTACCCCAATCTCTAACCCCAGTCTCTACTCCAGTCTCTAACCCCAGTCTCGACCCCAGTCTCTGCACCAGTCTCTACCCCAGTCTCTACCCCAATCTCTACCCAAGTCTCTAACCCTAGTCTCTAACCCCAGTCTCTACCCCAGACTCCACCCTCAGTCTCTACCCCAGTCTCTACCCCAGTCTCTACCCCAGTCTCTGCCCCAGTCTCTACCCCAGTCTCTACCCCAGTGTCTACCCCAGTCTCTGCCCCAGTCTCTACCCCAGTGTCTACCCCAGTCTCTAAGCCCAGTCTCGACCCCAGTCTCTACCCCAATCTTTACCCCAGCATCTACCCTAGTCTCTAACCCCAGTCTCTACCCCAGTCTCCACCCCAGTCTCTACCCCCAGTCTCTAACCCCAGTCTCTACCCCAGTCTCTATCCCCAGTCTCTACCCCAATCTCTACCCCAGTCTTCACCCCCAGTCTCTACCCCAGTCTCTACCCCTAGTCTCCACCCCCAGTCTCCACCCCCAGTCTCTACCCCAGTCTCTATCCCCAGTGTCTACCCCAGTCTGTACCCCAGTCTCCACCCCCAGTCTCTACCCCAGTCTTTACCCCCAGTCTCTACCCCTGTCTCTACCCCAGTCTCTACCCCAGTCTCTACCCCCAGTCTCTACCCCAGTCTCTACCCCTGTCTCTACCCCAGTCTCTACCCCAGTCTCTCCCCCCAGTCTCCACCCCTAGTCTCTACCCTCTACCCCAGTCTCTACCCCCAGTCTCTACTCCAGTCTCTACCCCAGTCTCTACATCAGTCTCTAACCCCAGTCTCTACCCCAGTCTCTACCCCCCAGTCTCTAACCCCGTTCTCTAACCCCAGTCTCTACCCCAATCTCTAAACCCAGTCTCTACCCCAGTCTCTAACCCCCAGTCTCTAACCCCAGTCTTTACGCCAGTCTCTACCCCAGTCTCCACCTCAGTCTCTACCCCAGTCTCTACCCCATTCTCTACCCCAGTCTCTACCCCAGTCTATACCCCCAGTCTCTCCCCCAGCCTCTACCTTAGTCTCTACCCCAGTGTCTACCCCAGTCTCCACCTCAGTCTCTACCCCAGTCTCTACCCGAGTCTCTACCCCAGTCTTTCCCCCAGTCTCTACCCCAGTCTCTACCCCAGTCTCTACCCCAGTCTCTACCCCCAGTCTCTCCCCCAGTCTCCAGCCCAGTCTCTACTCCAGTCTCTACCCCAGTCTCTACCCCAGTCTCCACCTCAGTGTCTACCCCACTCTCCACCCCAGTCTCTACCCCAGTCTCTACCCCAGTCTCTACCCCAGTCTCTCCCCCAGCCTCTACCTTAGTCTCTACCCCAGTCTCTACCCCAGTCTCCACCTCAGTCTCTACCCCAGTCTCTACCCCAGTCTCTACCCCAGTCTCTCCCCCAGTCTCTACCCCAGTCCCTACTCCAGTCTCTACCCCAGTCTCTACCCCCAGTCCCTCCCCCAGTCTCCAGCCCAGTCTCTACCCCAGTCTCTACCCCAGTCTCTACCCCAGTCTCACCCTCAGTGTCTACCCCACTCTCCACCCCAGTCTCTACCCCAGTCTCTACCCTAGTCTCTAGTCCAGTCTCTATCCCAGTCTCTACCCTCAGTCTCTACCCCAGTCTCTACCCCAGTCTCTTCCCCAGTCTCTACCCCCCAGTCTCTAACCCCAGTCATTACCCCAGTCTCTACCCCCAGTCTCTACCCCCAGTCTCTACCCCAGTCTCTACCCCAGTCTCTACCCCCAGTCTCTACCTCAGTCTCTACCCCCAGTCTCTACCCCAGTCTCTACCCCAGTATCTACCCCAGTATCTACGCCAGTCTCTACCCCAGTCTCTACCTCAGTCTCTAACCCCAGTCTCTACCCCAGTCTCCACCTCAGTCTCTACCCCAGTCTCCACCTCAGTCTCTAACCCAGTCTCTAACCCAGTCTCTACCCCAGTCTCTACCCCAGTCTCTACCCCAGTCTTTTACCCAGTCTCTATCCCCCAGTCTCTACTCCAGTCTCTACCCCACTCTCTACCCCAATCTCTACCCCAGTCTTTAACCCAGTCTCTACCCCCCAGTCTCTACTCCAGTCTCTACCCCAGTCTCTACCCCAATCTCTACCCCAGTCTTTATCCCCCAGTCTCTACCCCAGTCTCTTTCCCAGTCTCTACCCCCAGTCTCCACCTCAGTCTCTACCCCAGTCTCTACCCCAGTCTCTACCCCAGTCTCTACCCCTGTCTCTACCCCAGTCTCTACCCCAGTCTCTACCCCAGTCTCTACCTCAGTCTCTACCCCAGTCTCTACCCCAGTCTCTACCCCAGTCTCTACTCTAGTCTCTAGTCCAGTCTCTACCCCAGTCTTTACCCCAGTCTCTACCCCAGTCTCTACCCCAAGCTCCACCTCAGTCTCTACTCCAGTCTCTATCCCAGTCTCTACCCCACTCTCTACCCCAGACTCTTCCCCAGTCTCCACCACAGTCTCTTCCCCAGTCTTTACCACCAGTATCTATCCCAGTCTCCACCCCAGTCTCTACCCCTTTCTTTACCACCATTCTCTACCCCAGTCTCTACCCCAGTCTCTACCCCAGTCTCTACCCCAGTCTCTACCCCAGTCTCCACCCATAGTCTTTTCTCCCATTTTTTACCACCAGTCTCTACCCCAGTCTCTACTCCAGTCTCTACCCCAGTCTCAACCCATAGCCACTACCCCATTCTTTACCACCAGTCTCTACCCCAGTCTCCACCACCAGTCTCTACCCCAGTCTCTACCCCAGTCTCCACCCCAATCTCTACCCCATTATCTACCCCAGTCTCTAACCCAGTCTCTACCCTGGTCTCTAGTCCAGTCTCTACCCCAGTCTCTACCTCAGTCTCTACTCCAGTCTCTACCCCAGTCTCTACCCCAGTCTCTACTCTAGTCTCTAGTCCAGTCTCTACCCCAGTCTCTACCCCAGTCTCTACCCCAAGCTCCACCTCAGTCTCTACTCCAGTCTCTACCCCAGTCTCTACCCCACTCTCTACCCCAGACTCTTCCCCAGTCTCCACCCCAGTCTCTACCCCAGTCTTTACCACCAGTATCTATCCCAGTCTCCACCCCAGTCTCTACCCCTTTCTTTACCACCATTCTCTACCCCAGTCTCTACCCCAGTCTCTACCCCAGTCTCTACCCCAGTCTCCACCCATAGTCTTTTCCCCCATTTTTTACCACCAGTCTCTACCCCAGTCTCCACCACCAGTCTCTACCCCAGTCTCTACCCCAGTCTCTACCCCAGTCTCTACCCCAGTCTCTACCCCAGTCTCTACCCCAGTCTCTACCCCAGTCTCTACCCTGGTCTCTAGTCCAGTCTCTACCCCAGTCTCTACCTCAGTCTCTACCCCAGTCTCTACCCCAGTCTCTACCCCAGTCTCTACTCTAGTCTCTAGTCCAGTCTCTACCCCAGTCTCTACCCCAGTCTCTACCCCAGTCTCTACCCCAAGCTCCACCTCAGTCTCTACTCCAGTCTCTACCCCAGTCTCTACCCCACTCTCTACCCCAGACTCTTCCCCAGTCTCCACCCCAGTCTCTACCCCAGTCTTTACCACCAGTATCTATCCCAGTCTCCACCCCAGTCTCTACCCCTTTCTTTACCACCATTCTCTACCCCAGTCTCTACTCCAGTCTCTTCCCCAGTCTCAACCCATAGCCACTACCCCATTCTTTACCACCAGTCTCTACCCCAGTCTCCACCCCCAGTCTCTACCCCAGTCTCCACCCATAGTCTCTCCCCCATTCTTTTCCACCAGTCTCAACCCCAGTCTCTACCCCAGTCTCTACCCCAGTCTCTACCCCAGTCTCTACCCTGGTCTCTAGTCCAGTCTCTACCCCAGTCTCTACCTCAGTCTCTACCCCAGTCTCTACCCCAGTCTCTACTCCAGTCTCTACCCCAGTCTCAACCCATAGCCACTACCCCATTCTTTACCACCAGTCTCTACCCCAGTCTCCACCCCCAGTCTCTACCCCAGTCTCCACCCATAGTCTCTCCCCCATTCTTTTCCACCAGTCTCAACCCCAGTCTCCACTCCCAGTCTCTACCCCAGTCTCAACCCCAGTCTTTACCCCAGTGTCCACCCATAGTCTCTACCCCATTCTTTACCACCAGTCTCTACCCCAGTCTCCAACCCCAGTATCTACCCCAGTCTCCTACCCCAGTCTCTACCCCAGTCTCTACCCATTGTCACAACCCACACCACCTTCAGCACCCCCGCATTTCAACAACTACCCCAGTACCAATGTAATAACCCCAGTACCCACACCATAACCCCAGTACCCACACCATAACCCCAGCACTCATATCATAACCCCAGTACCCACACCATAACCCCAGCACCCACACCATAACCCCAGTACCAACACCATAACCCCAGCACCCACACCATAACACCAGCACCCACACCATAACCCCAGTACCCACACCATAACCCCAGTACCCACACCATAACCCCAGCACCCACACCATAACCCCAGCATCCACACCATGACCCCAGTACCCGCACCATAACCCCAGCACCCACACCATAACCCCAGCACCCACACCATAACCCCAGTACCCACACCATGACCCCAGTACCCACACCATAACCCCAGTACCCACACCATAACCCCAGTACCCACACCATAAACCCAGCACCCACACCATGACCCCAGTACCCGCACCATAACCCCAGCACCCACACCATAACCCCAGCACCCACACCATAACCCGAGCACCCACACCATAACCCCAGTACCCACACCATAACCCCAGTACCCACACCATAAACCCAGTACCCACACCATAACCCGAGTACCCACACCATAAACCCAGTACCCACACCATAACCCCAGTACCCACACCATAACCCCAGTACCCACACCATAACCCTAGTACTCACACCATAACCCCAGCACCCACACCATAACCCCAGAACCCACACCAAAACCTCAGTACCAACAGCAGAACCCCAGCACCCACACTATAACCCCAGTACCCACACCATAACCCCAGTACCCACACCATAACCCCAGTACCCACACCATAACCCCAGTACCCACACCAAAACTCCAGTACCCACTCCATAACCCCAGTACCCACACCATAACCCCAGTACGCACACCATAACCACAGTACCAACAGCAGAACCCCAGCACCCACACCATAACCCCAGTACCCACACCAAAATCTCAGTACCAACAGCAGAACCCCAGCACCCACACCATAACCCCAGTACCCACACCATAACCCCTGTACCCACACCATAACCCCAGTACCCACACCATAACCTCAGTAGCCACACCAAAACTCCAGTACCCACTCCATAACCCCAGTACCCACACCATAACCCCAGTACCCACACCATAACCCCAGTACCCACACCATAACCCCAGTACCCACACCATAACCCAAGTACCCACACCATAACCCCAGTACCCACACCATAACCCCAGGACCCACACCATAACCCCAGCACCCACACCATAACCCCAGCACCCACACCATGACCCCAGTACCCGCACCATAACCCCAGCACACACACCATAACCCCAGTACCCACACCATAACCCCAGTACCCACACCATAACCCCAGTACCCACACCATAACCCCAGTACCCACACCATAACCCCTGTATCTACACCACAACCCCAGTACCCACACCATAACCCCAGTACCCACACCATAACCCCAGTACCCACACCATAACCCCAGTACCCACACCATAACCCCAGCACCCACACCACAGCCCCAGTACCCACACCATAACCCCAGTACCCACACCATAACCCCAGCACCCACACCATAACCCCAGTACCCACACCATAACCCCAATACCCACACCATAACCCCAATACCCACACCATAACCCCAGTACCCACACCATAACCCCAGTACCCACATTATAACCCCAGTATCCACACTATAACCCCAGTACCCACTCCATAACCCCAGTACCCACACCATAACCCCAGCACCCACACCATAACCCCAGTACCCACACCATAACCCCAGCTCCCACACCATAACCCCAGCACCGCCCCTATCACCCCAGCACGTTCACACTCACTCAGGCACTCTCTCACTCACCCCAGCACACTCACCCCAGCACACTCACCCCAGCACACTCACTCCAGCACACTCACCCCAGCACACTCACCCCAGCACACTCACTCCAGCACACTCACCCCAGCACACTCACTCCAGCACACTCACCCCAGCATACTCACCCCAGCACACTCACCCCAGCACACTCACCCCAGCACACTCACCCCAGCACACTCACCCCAGCACACTCACCCCAGCACACTCACCCCAGCACACTCACCCCAGCACACTCACCCCAGCACACTCACCCCAGCACACTCACCCCAGCACACTCACTCCAGCACACTCACCCCAGCACACTCACCCCAGCACTCTCACCCCAGCACACTCACCCCAGCACACTCACCCCATCACACTCACCCCAGCACACTCACCCCAGCACACTCACCCCAGCACACTCACCCCAGCACACTCTCCCCAGCGCACTCACCCCAGCACACTCACCCCATCACACTCACCCCAGCACACTCACCACAGCACACTCACCCCAGCACACTCACCCCAGCACACTCACCCCAGCACACTCTCCCCATCACACTCTCCCCAGCACACTCACCCCATCACACTCACCCCAGCACACTCACCCCAGCACACTCACCCCAGCACACTCACCCCAGCACACTCACCCCATCACACTCACCCCAGCACACTCACCCCAGCACACTCACCCCAGCACACTCACCCCATCACACTTACCCCAGCACACTCACCCCCACCCCAGCACACTCACTCACCCCAGCACACTCACCCCAGCACACTCCAGCACACTCACCCAGCACACTCACCCCAGCACACTCACCCCAGCACACTCACCCCAGCACACTCACCCCAGCACACTCACCCCAGCACACTCACACTCACCCAGCACACTCACCCCAGCACACTCACCCCAGCACACTCACCCAGCACACTCACCCCAGCACTCTCTACCGAGCACACTCACCCCAGCACACTCACCCCAGCACACTCACCCCAGCACACTCTCCCCAGCACACTCACCCCAGCACACTCACCCCAGCACACTCATCCCAGCACACTCACCCCAGCACATTCACCCCAGCACACTCACCCCAGCACACTCACCCCAGCACACTCACTCCAGCACACTCACCCCAGCACACTCACCCCAGCACACTCACCCCAGCACACTCACCCCAGCACACTCACCCCAGCACACTCACCCCAGCACACTCACCCCAGCACACTCACCCCAGCACACTCACCCCATCACACTTACCCCAGCACACTCACCCCAGCACACTCACCCCAGCACACTCACCCCATCACACTTACCCCAGCACACTCACCACAGCACACTCACCCCATCACACTCACCCCAGCACACTCACCCCAGCACACTCACCCCATCACACTCACCCCAGCACACTCACCCCAGCACACTCTCCCCAGCACACTCACCCCAGCACACTCACCCCGGCACACTCACCCCAGCACACGCACCCCAGCACACGCACCCCAGCACACTCCCCAGCACACTCACCCCATCACACTCACGCCAGCACACTCACCCCAGCACACTCACCCCAGCACACTCTCCACAGCACACTCACCCCAGCACACTCACCCCAGCACACTCACCCCAGCACACTCACCCCAGCACACTCACCCCAGCACACTCACCCAGCACACTCTCCCAAGCACACTCACCCCAGCACACTCACCCCAGCACACTCACCCCAGCACACTCACCCCAGCACACTCACCCCAGCGCACTCACCCCAGCACACTCACCCCTGCACACTCACCACTGTACACTCACCCCAGCACACTCACCCCAGCACACTCACACCAGCACACTCACCCCAGCACACTCAACCCAGCACACTCACTCCAGCACACTCACCCCAGCACACTCACCCCAGCACACTCACCCCAGCACACTCACCCCAGCACACTCACCCCAGCACACTCACCCCAGCACACTCACCCCAGCACACTCACCCCACCACACTCACCCCAGCACACTCACCCCAGCACACTCACCCCAGCACACTCACCCCAGCACACCCAGCACACTCACCCCAGCACACTCACCCCAGCACACTCACCCCAGCGCACTCACCCCAGCACACTCACGCCAGCACACTCACCCCAGCACACTCACCCCAGCACACTCACCCCAGCACACTCACCCCAGCACACTCACCCCAGCACACTCACCCCAGCACACTCACCCCCGCACACTCACCCCAGCACACTCACCCCAGCACACTCACCCCAGCACACTCACCCCAGCACACTCACCCCAGCACACTCACCCCAGCACACTCACCCCAGCACACTCACCCCAGCACACTCACCCCAGCACACTCACCCCAGCACACTCACCCCAGCACACTCACCCCAGCACACTCCAGCACACTCACCCAGCACACTCACCCCAGCACACTCACCCCAGCACACTCACTCCAGCACACTCACCCCAGCACACTCACTCCAGCACACTCACCCCAGCACACTCACCCCAGCACACTCTCTCCAGCACACTCACCCCAGCACACTCACCCCAGCACACTCACCCCAGCACACTCACCCCAGCACACTCACCCCAGCACACTCACCCCAGCACACTCACCCCAGCACACTCTCCCCAGCACACTCACCCCAGCACACTCACCCCAGCACACTCACCCCAGCACACTCACCCCAGCACACTCACCCCAGCACACTCACTCCAGCACACTCACCCCAGCACACTCACCCCAGCACACTCACCCCAGCACACTCACCCCAGCACACTCACCCCAGCACACTCACCCCAGCACACTCACCCCAGCACACTCACTCCAGCACACTCTCAGCACCCAGCACACTCACCCCAGCACTCTCACTCCAGCACAATCACCCCAGCACACTCACCCCAGCACACTCACTCCAGCACACTCACCCCAGCACACTCACCCCAGCACACTCACCCCAGCACACTCACCCCAGCACACTCACCCCAGCACACTCACCCCAGCACACTCACCCCAGCACACTCACCCCAGCACACTCACCCCAGCACACTCACCCCAGCACACTCACCCCAGCACACTCACCCCAGCACACTCACCCCAGCACACTCACCCCAGCACACTCACCCCAGCACACTCACCCCAGCACACTCACCCCAGCACACTCACCCCAGCACACTCACTCCAGCACACTCACCCCAGCACACTCACCCCAGCACACTCACCCCAGCACACTCACCCCAGCACACTCACCCCAGCACACTCACCCCAGCACACTCACCCCAGCACACTCTCTCCAGCACAATCACCCCAGCACACTCACCCCAGCACACTCACCCCAGCACACTCACCCCAGCACACTCACCCCACCACACTCACTCCAGCACAATCAGCACACTCACCCCAGCACACTCACTCCAGCACAATCACCCCAGCACACTCACTCCAGCACAATCACCCCAGCACACTCACCCCAGCACACTCACTCCAGCACAATCACCCCAGCACACTCACCCCAGCACACTCTCTCCAGCACAATCACCCCAGCACACTCACCCCAGCACACTCACTCCAGCACAATCACCCCAGCACACTCACCCCAGCACACTCACCCCAGCACACTCACCCCAGCACACTCACCCCAGCACACTCACCCCATCACACTCACCCCAGCACACTCACCCCATCACACTCACCCCAGCACACTCACCCCAGCACAATCACCCCAGCACACTCAACCCAGCACACTCACCCCAGCACACTCACTCCAGCACACTCACCCCAGCACACTCAACCCAGCACATTCACTAAGCAACAATTAAGTATCTTTATTGACGAAACGTTTCACCATGACAGTAGGTTTCTTCAGTCATATACAGAGGCAGTTGGTGTAGTAGTGAAATAAAGGTAATATAATCAATCCATCAACCTTGGAGAAAATGTATTTGAGGTTGTTAGTCCCTCAGCCTGGGGAAGAGCTCAGTTCCATGGTCTGGAACGATATCCTTCCAGACTGTGGAGTTGATGGACGGATTACTTCACTACTCTACCTGCCTCTGTGTGTGACTGAAGAAGTCTTCTGTGTAGGTGAAACGTTTTATCATTAAAGATACCCAGCTGTTGCACATGTGTCTTAATCTTCATCCCTCACTTAAGTACCTTTATTCCAGAACCCTCATTCCATTACCCCTACTCTCACACCGTCACCTGCACCCCACTCCCCCCACCACAGGTACCTCGCCCCACCATCTCCGCTCTTGCATTCCCCCACCCAAGCATCCTCACGTGACCCCCGCACCTTTACCCTAGCACCGTCACTCCAGTGCCCCTACCCCAGTACCCCAGTACTATCACCATAGCATACTCTCCCCAGTACCCCTACACAAACTCCCTCACCCCAGAATCCACACCCCAGCATGCTTACTCCAGTACTTTCACCCTATCACCCTAACCTTAGCATGCATTCCCCAGTATCCCTAACCCAGCTCCCTCACGCCAAACCCACACCCTTACCCAGCACCTTGATAACATGCTCACCCTGGCTTCACCAGACTGATGGGACGAGAGAAATATACTTAAGTTGTACCGTTTATTGTCGAGGAGAATGTGGATACAGTGAGTGTCAGTAACACATCCATATACTCTCCCTCCTCGGTTCGACCCGACCTCATCTAGCGCTTGGGAGCTGATACCTAAGAGCTATGTAAGTCATACACTGTGTGTGTTTATAAGGGTGATATTAAATTCTCTCTTGATGATTGCTAACAGATGATACTTGTACCACACAACATCGCTGATACTACTGACAGCTCGGATCCGCTACTGCTGGGCGACCTCGCACAGCAGTTGCAGTGCTGAGCGTCGGTACACTAGGATCGTGGACCGTAAAGCAAGTTATACAATGTAACTTAACAGTCATTATAAAACATTCAATATATAAATACAGAAAGTCCATCATAAATGAATCAGTCATTGACAATAGTGAGTCTTTCCACGCTTTCTGGATGGAAAAAAAATATGTATGAAAGTAAACAGAAGGAATCTAGGTGCACAAACAGGCTACGGTCTGTCAGAATCCCAGGTTGGTGAAAGCACAAAGTGAGGACACTGAAAAAAAATTACGAGTGAATTTTAGAGCAAGAAATATAAGTTACTGTGTATGAGGACTCGCTCAAGTGAGACACTAAGTCAGTTTCATTGCCTTGTTATAATCCTTCAAGGCACTGAACACAGAACACTTCATGAATATCGGTGCGTTACCACCCAGGAATACCAAAACAGTAAGTCTGGAAGAGCAATGGTCATTACATTAGACATGTCTAGACATAGGCCACAGACGATGCTCAGCTTGTGTTTATGTGTACTAACGTGCCTTTATATAATTGCTATTGAAAGAATTGAAATGTATAATATACAGGGATGTCACACATATATGAACGGACACTGACATATTGCTCTGTCATTACACAAGTTATATAAGCAAAGTATACATCAGGGTGAGCATGATGATCCAAGATTCTGCGTCATATTTTGTGGTAAATAACATAATAAACATTGTTTGGTCTCGGAGTCTTGACTGGTCTAGAGCTGAGAGCACACTGACAGCAGTCAGCTGGTGTCACGTGAGTCAGCTGGTGTCGTGTGAGTCAGCTGGTGTCGTGTGAGTCAGCTGGTCAGAGCAAGATGGTGGGTAGGCAGATCAGAGCAAGACGGTGTCTGATGCCACCTGTCTATGCATCAGAAAGATGATAGACAATGACCAGGAACAAAGATCACGAAGTTAGCACTTACAGCAACCAATGTGTTCAGCAACACATTAAGGGCCAGCAAATTTCTTATCAAGCTTAGCTAATACAACATGACTTAAGAAATCGTAATGACACGGCCACGCTAGCTGGAGATTCGTCTGTAAAAACTTGCATTTGTGGTCACAGAGGTGCCTGTGCTAACTTTCCTATGGTGTAGAAATATACCTAGTTGGATGAATCTTATTGTGGCTAGCTGGTCTAGTGGCTAGCGCGACGGGCTGGAGTTTTGAGACTCTATGACCGCGGGTTCAATCCCGGCCGGGGGTATGGTTTAGCTAATACAGTATGTTTGATCTTACTAGGCTCGAAAGATGCATTCCGAATTCTGGTTAACTCAGAGGTAGCCTTTGTAAGGGATACTCTCACCCTCTTATAGACAATTTGAGTATCAAATGTAGCGGTCCAGACACAGTCATCAGAATAGTAAACTGGTGTAGGTGGCGAATACAGTGTTTATTGTCAGCACCGTACACACATTATGTGGTGACTAGTTGTAACGCTGAGGGCAGAGTTAATGACACACTGCACCTCAGGAACTGTTACCCCACTGAAGGTTATATACCTGCCTGGCGTCTACCTGGAGGGTGTTCCAGGGGTCATTGCCCCCGCGGCCCGGTCCATGACCAGGTCTCACGATGCATCAGGGCCTCATCAGCCAGGCTGGTCAGGTACTGACTTTAGGTATCTGTTCAGCTCTCTCTTGAAGACAACCAGAGGTTTATTGGTATGTTGGGGAGCAGCTGAAGAGTCTTGGGCCCCTGACACTTATTGTGTTAACTTTTAGTGTACCCACGACATTCCTGCTGTTCATTGGCGGGATGTTGTACAGCCTGCCGAGCCCTTTGCTTTCGTGTGGGGGGAGGCGATTTCTGTCCGCAGATTTGGGACTAGTCCCTCTAAGATTTTCCAGGTGTTAATTACGATGCATCTTTCTCGCCTGCGCTCCAAGGAATACAGGTCAAGGGATTTCAAATGTTCTCAGTAACAGAGGTGTTTGACTGTACTTATGGGTACATGCAGGGAAAGTTCTCTTTATATCACACAAATGTGCAATTTAACAATATCTTGCATGGAATTGTTAGTGTACAGCAGTATTCTAACCTAAAGAGAGCAAGTGATTAAAACAGATCATCAGGGGTTTGGCTTCCCTTATTTTGATGGTTCTAATTATCCATCCTACCATTTTCCTAACAGATGTGATAATAACATTGTTGTGATCTTTGAAAGTGAGATTCTCTGTGACGTTACTACTCTCAAGTCCTTCACAATAGTTTTCCGCTCTGCTGATCAGAATTTGCTTTATACTCCGATCTAGCTTTTATTTCCCCATGTTTTCCATAGTGAAATAATTGAAATTTGTCCTCAAATTGTTTTTTGTGGTGAACTGGAAGTTTTGGTTTATATCCACTTGAGGATTTACAGTGTCCGTAATGAATGACATTCTCATGTAAATTGTAGTATCGTCAGCAAAGGAAGACACAGTACTATGGTTAACATCTCTGTCTATGTCAGATATGAGGCTGAGGAAAAGTATGAGGGCGAGTACTGTACTTCGAGGATCAGAGCTTTTCACTGTAACTGCCTCTGACTTAACTCTGTTTACTATTACTCTATGTGTTCTACTTGTTAGAAAGTTAATGATCCATCTACCAACTTTCCCCGTTATTCCTTTATCACGCATTCTGTGCGCTATTACACCATGGTCGCACTTGTCGAAGGCTTTTGCGGTCTGTGTATACTACATCTGTATTTTGTTTGTCCTCCAGTGCATCCAAGACCATGTCACAGTGGTCCAGTAGTTGCGAGAGGCAGGATCGACCCGCTCTAAACTCATGCTGCCCTGGGTTGTGCAATTGATGGGTATCCAAGTGGTTAGCGATCTTGCATCTTAGAAACTTTTCAAAGATTTTTATGATACGAGACGTTAGTGCTATCGGTGTATAATTTTTTGCAACGGATATAGCCACACTTGTGGAGTGGAGTTATATCCGTTGTTTTTAGTGATTCTGGGATGATCATTTTATCTAGGCCCCTGTCTCATTAGCATATTTAAGACAGGCAAACAGGGTTTCTTGCAGTTCTTGATAAACATGGAGGTCCACGCGTCTGGGCCTGGGCCAGAGTTCGTGGGTATGTCGTCAACTGCTTTTTCAAAGTCCAATGCTGCTAAGGTTATATCAGAAATATTGGAGATATAGGTAAAATTTTGAATCTCGGTCATAAAAATAATCGTCCAGAACGTCGACACTTAGTCCGATTAACGGCTCACTAAACAATGAGTCATACTGAGACTTTAGTATCTTACACATTTCTTTGCTGTTGTGGATTATAGTGTAAGTCCCATCTTGTTTAAGCAAGGGCCCAATGCTGGATATGGTTTTTTTTTGCCTTGGATTTGACATATGAAGAAATATTTTGTATTTCTTTCAATTTAATTTATTGCTTTAAGTTCTTTCTGTGTTTCCTGGATCCAGTGTGATTTATTTATCTTAAGTTTAATATTTTTTATTTCTCTAGCCATATTTCAGATAGAATGGCCCCTTTGAGAAGCTCTGTGATTCTTAGTCTTCGCCTGTAGATGGAGCGTCTCTCTCTTTCTAGTTTACATCTTTTCTTCTTTTTCCTTATGGGAATATGCCTTTAGCATCTAGTGTTACACTAGATGAAGTAGCCAGAAGGGCCCACATGGGCAGGGCGAAGTTACCTGTCATGGCGGATTTCAACCGCAAGAAGATTAACTGGGAAAACTTAGAGTCACATAGGAGACCAGAAATGTGGAGGGCTAAGGTGTTGGAGGCGGTACTGGATAACTTCATGCACTAACATGTTAGAGACACAACCAGAGAGAGATAGAGAGAGGATAAACCAGCAAGGCCAGACCTCATATTCGCTTTGAGCAGTTCCAACACAGGGGATATTCCATATGAAAGGCTCCTTGGCGTTAGTGATCATGTGGTCCTGAGTTTTGAATACCTTATAGAGTTAACAGTGGAGAGTGAAGCAGCACAAAAAAGGAGAGGAGAAGACAAACTTCCTGAAACAATTCCTGTATGAGGTGCAGTGGGGAAGAGAACTAAAGAAAAAGAGTAAATGAAACGATGTAACACGTAGGCAGAGAAGATAGTACCCAGGGGCAACAGAAACAATGGGAAGACCAGAGTCCATGGTTTACTCGGAGGTTATAAAAGCCAAAGTCACGTATGCTAGAGCATGGAAAGAGTATAGAAGGCAAAGGACTGAGGAGAACAAGGAACTGACCCGAAGAGCCAGTAACGAATGTGCAGGAATAAGGAGGAAGACCCAGCAGCAATTTAAGAATGACATAACACTGCAAGCCAAATCTGACCCAAAGTTGTTTTACAGCCTCATCAGGAGGAAAACAACAATCAAGGACCAGGTAATCAGGCAGAAGAAGGATGGAGTAGAGCTCATAAGGAATGACCAGGAAGTAAGTGAAGATCTCAGCATGAGATTTAAGGAGGTATCCTCAGAGGAGACAGAAAGGGTTCAAGGAAACCGAGGTGATAGAATACCTAGAGTGGTGGAACACCTAGAAAGGAATGAGATCATACTGGATAATCAACACGGCTTCAGTGATGCTACGTGACGAGGTATCAGAGTGGGTGCATGTGTCGAGTGGGATTCCACAAGGGTCAGTCCTAGGGCCGGCTCTGTTTCTTGTAAATGTTTCGAATGGCATGACGAAAGGAAAAGATTCAGATGTGTCTCTGTTCGCAGAGGACGTAGCAATAATGAGAATACAAGCAGGCGAGGATCATGAAACACTACAAAAGGGATGAAGGATAGGTGAGTACAAATAGGAAGCGCGTCTGTCAGGCGCTCAGTAGACGGAGGATCAAGCCTTCACCACGTCTTGCGCTGAATGACCCACATGGGTTAAGCGCTTAAAATGAATTACAATTATTACAAAAGGGATAGGGACAGGCTGCAAGCCTGGTCTGACAAATGGCTCATGGGTTTAACCACACCTATTGCAAGGTCATAAAACTTAGGATACGACAAAAAAACCCGCAGACAGAGTACAGGCTTGGGGATCAAAAGGTGTAAATTTCACTCAAGGAAAAGTATCTTGAGTTGAGTATCATACCGAGCACATCAACGAAATAACTACTGCAGCATATGGGAGCCTGTCAAACCTAAGAATAGTGTTTCGATATCTAAGTAGGAAATCCTTCACGACACTGTACATCGTGTACGTCGGGCCCATACTGGAGTATGCAGCACCAGTATGGAACCCACATCTGATCAAGCACGTCAAGAAATCAAAGTTAGCAACAAAACTAGTCTCGAAGCTAAGTGGTATGTCCTACGAGGAGACGTTGAGGGAACTCACCGTGATGACACTGGAGGACAGGAGGGATAGGGTAACCATGATAAAATGTTATAAATACTGAGAGGAATTGACAAGGTGGACAGGGACAGAATATTTCAGGGATAGGATACAGGAACAAGGGGACACAACAGAAGTTGAAAACTCAGATGAGCCAGAGAGATGTTAGGAAGTATTTCATCAGCCTTATAGTTGCCAGGAAGTGGAACAATCTGCAGAGTGAAGTAGTAGAGGAAGGATCCATACTTAACTTTAAGAAGAGGTACGATAACGCTTTTGAAGAAGGGAGAGAGAGTGAATCTAGTAGCGACCAGAGAAGAGGCGGGGCCAGCGGCTGTGCTCGACCTTTGCAATTACATATAGGTGGGTACACCTCCACACCCTCACATCACCACACATCACATCACCACACAACACACCACTACACACCACAACCTCACACACCATCAATGTTGCCACACCAACATCAACACCAACACACCTTAAGTGTTACCACACCAACATCAACACCAATACACCTTCAATGTTCCCACACCAACATCAACACCAACACACCTTCAATGCTGCCACACCAACATCAACACCAACACACCTTCAATGCTGCCACACCAACATCAACACCAACACACCTTCAATGCTGCCACACCAACATCAACACCAACACACCTTCAATGTTGCCACACCAACATCAGCACCAACACACCATCAATGTTGCCACACCAACATCAACACCAACACACCTTAAGTGTTACCACACCAAATCCAGTCATTCCTGGAGTGGAACCACAGTCGATGGCCTCCACTCCAAACCAACAGATACAGATACTAATGCAGGAAAAAAAATCCCCCCCCCCAGTACCAACGATACCACCAGTCCGATAACATTCTTCTTTGCAAATATACAGGGTCTAAAGCCAGCAACAAACAACAAAATACCTTTCATCCGTGGACTGCTTGCAGAGGCAAAGGCAATGTTCGCGGCTTTCACTGAGACCCACATAAAGGATCACTTGGACAACGAAATATGGATCCCAGGTTACAACCTATACAGATGTGACAGAGTGAACAGGCAAAAGGGGGTGGGGGTTGGCCTGTACATTGCAGAGTCACTTGTTTGCACAGAACTGCTTAATGCCTCAAATGATGTAGTGGAAGTTTTAGCAGTAAAGGTCGAGAACCAAAACCTAGTCATTGTGGTAGTCTACAAGCCTCCGGATGCAACATCCCAGCAATTCCAGGAACAGCTGTTAAAAATTGACCACTGTCTGGAAAATCTTCCAGCTCCTGCACCCAACATCTTGCTCCTGGGGGATTTCAACTTAAGGCACCTAAAATGGAGGAATATAGCAAATAATATTGTTGCAGTAATAACACCAGGAGGCAGCTCTGATGAAAACTCACACTCACGCGAGCTTTTAAATCTCTGCACAAAATTCAATTTAAATAAACCAGCAAATAATAGAGCCTACTAGACTGGAGAATACACTAGACCTCATCTTCACTAACAATGATGATCTGATAAGAAATGTCACCATATCAAAAACAATATACTCAGATCACAACATAATTGAGGTTCAGACATGTATGCGTGGAGCCCCAGACCGACATAATGAGACTAGTCACGAGGGAGCATTCACCAAATTCAACTTCAATAACAAAAACATAAAGTGGGACCAAGTAAACCAAGTCCTAACCGATATAAGCTGGGAAGATATACTAAGCAACACAGACCCCAACTTATGCCTAGAACAGATAAACTCGGTGGCACTCGATGTATGCACAAGGCTTATTCCTCTAAGAAAAAGGAGGAGTAGATGTAAAATAGAAAGAGACAGGCGCTCCCTTTACAGGCGACGGAAAAGAATAACAGAGCGGCTAAAAGAGGTCAATATATCTGAAATGCGTAGGGAGACACTGGTCAGAGAAATAGCAAGCATCGAACTTAAGCTAAAAGAATCCTTTAGGAGTCAGGAATCGCGGGAAGAACTAAAAGCCATAAATGAAATCGAAAGAAACCCAAAGTATTTCTTCTCCTATGCCAAATCAAAATCGAGAACAACGTCCAGTATTGGGCCCCTACTTAAACAAGATGGGTCCTACACAGATGACAGCAAGGAAATGAGTGAGCTACTCAAGTCCCAATATGACTCAGTTTTTAGCAAGCCGCTAACCAGACTGAGAGTCGAAGATCAAAATTAATTTTTTTATGAGAGAGCCACAAAATTTGATTAACACACGCCTATCCGATGTTATCCTGACGCCAAATGACTTCGAACAGGCGATAAATGACATGCCCATGCACTCTGCCCCAGGGCCAGACTCATGGAACTCTGTGTTCATCAAGAACTGCAAGAAGCCCCTATCACGAGCCTTTTCCATCCTATGGAGAGGGAGCATGGACACGGGAGTCGTCCCACAGTTACTAAAAACAACAGACATAGCCCCACTCCACAAAGGGGGCAGTAAAGCAACAGCAAAGAACTACAGACCGATAGCACTAACATCCCATATCATAAAAATCTTTGAAAGGGTTCTAAGAAGCAAGATCACCACCCATCTAGAAACCCATCAGTTACACAACCCAGGGCAACATGGGTTTAGAACAGGTCGCTCCTGTCTGTCTCAACCATTGGATCACTACGACAAGGTCCTAAATGCACTAGAAGACAAAAAGAATGCAGATGTAATATATACAGACTTTGCAAAAGCCTTCGACAAGTGTGACCATGGCGTAATAGCGCACAAAATGCGTGCTAAAGGAATAACAGGAAAAGTCGGTCGATGGATCTATAATTTCCTCACTAACAGAACACAGAGAGTAGTCGTCAACAGAGTAAAGTCCGAGGCAGCTACGGTGAAAAGCTCTGTTCCACAAGGCACAGTACTCGCTCCCATCTTGTTCCTCATCCTCATATTCGACATAGACAAGGATGTCAGCCACAGCACCGTGTCTTCCTTTGCAGATGACACCCGAATCTGCATGACAGTGTCTTCCATTGCAGACACTGCAAGGCTCCAGGCGGACATCAACCAAATCTTTCAGTGGGCTGCAGAAAACAATATGAAGTTCAACGATGAGAAATTTCAATTACTCAGATATGGTAAACATGAGGAAATTAAATCTTCATCAGAGTACAAAACAAATTCTGGCCACAAAATAGAGCGAAACACCAACGTGAAAGACCTGGGAGTGATTATGTCGGAGGATCTCACCTTCAAGGACCATAACATTGTATCAATCGCATCTGCTAGAAAAATGACAGGATGGATAATGAGAACCTTCAAAACTAGGGAGGCCAAGCCCATGATGACACTCTTCAGGTCACTTGTTCTATCTAGGCTGGAATATTGCTGCACACTAACAGCACCTTTCAAGGCAGGTGAAATTGCCGACCTAGAAAATGTTCAGAGAACTTTCACGACGCGCATAACGGAGATAAAACACCTCAATTACTGGGAGCGCTTGAGGTTCCTAAACCTGTATTCCCTGGAACGCAGGAGGGAGAGATACATGATTATATACACCTGGAAAATCCTAGAGGGACTAGTACCAAACTTGCACACGAAAATCACTCACTACGAAAGCAAAAGACTTGGCAGACGATGCACCATCCCCCCAATGAAAAGCAGGGGTGTCACTAGCACGTTAAGAGACCATACAATAAGTGTCAGGGGCCCGAGACTGTTCAACTGCCTCCCAGCACACATAAGGGGGATTACCAACAGACCCCTGGCAGTCTTCAAGCTGGCACTAGACAAGCACCTAAAGTCAGTTCCTGATCAGCCGGGCTGTGGCTCGTACGTTGGTTTGCGTGCAGCCAGCAGCAACAGCCTGGTTGATCAGGCTCTGATCCACCAGGAGGCCTGGTCACAGACCGGGCCGCGGGGGCGTTGACCCCCGGAACTCTCTCCAGGTAAACTCCAGGTAAACACCAACATAAACGCCAACACACCTTCAATGTTGCCACACCAACATCAACACCAACACACCTTCAATGTTACCACACCAACATCAACGCCAACACACCTTCAATGTTGCCACACCAACATCAACACCAACACACCTTCAATGTTGCCACACCAACATCAACACCAACACACCATCAATGTTGCCACACCAACATCAACGCCAACACACCTTCAATGTTGCCACACCAACATCAACACCAACACACCTTCAATGTTGCCACACCAACATCAACACCAACACACCATCAATGTTGCCACACCAACATCACCGCCAACACACCTTCAATGTTGCCACACCAACATCAACACCAACACACCATCAATGTTGCCACACCAACATCGCCGCCAACACACCTTCAATGTTGCCACACCAACATCAACACCAACACACCTTCAATGTTGCCACACCAACATCAACACCAACACACCATCAATGTTGCCACACCAACATCACCGCCAACACACCTTCAATGTTGCCACACCAACATCAACACCAACACACCTTCAATGTTGCCACACCAACATCAACACCAACACACCATCAATGTTGCCACACCAACATCACCGCCAACACACCTTCAATGTTGCCACACCAACATCACCGCCAACACACCTTCAATGTTGCCACACCAACATCAACACCAATACACCATCAATGTTGCCACACCAACATCAACACCAACACACCTTCAATGTTGCCACACCAACATCAACACCAACACACCATCAATGTTGCCACACCAACATCAACACCAACACACCTTCAATGTTGCCACACCAACATCAACACCAGCACACCTTAAGTGTTACCACACCAACATCAACACCAACACACCTTCAATGTTGCCACACCAACATCAACACCAACACACCTTAAGTGTTACCACACCAACATCAACACCAACACACCTTCAATGTTGCCACACCAACATCAACACCAACACACCTTAAGTGTTACCACACCAACATCAACACCAACACACCTTCAATGTTGCCACACCAACATCAACACCAACACACCTTAAGTGTTACCACACCAACATCAACACCAACACACCTTCAATGTTGCCACACCAACATCAACACCAACACACCTTAAGTGTTACCACACCAACATCAACACCAACACACCATCAATGTTGCCACACCAACATCAACACCAATACACCACCAATGTTGCCACACCAACATCAACACCAACACACCATCAATGTTGCCACACCAACATCAACACCAACACACCTTCAATGTTGCCACACCAACATCAACACCAGCACACCTTAAGTGTTACCACACCAACATCAACACCAACACACCTTCAATGTTACCACACCAACATCAACACCAACACACCATCAATGTTGCCACACCAACATCAACACCAACACACCTTCAATGTTGCCACACCAACATCAACACCAACACACCATCAATGTTGCCACACCAACATCAACACCAACACACCATCAATGTTGCCACACCAACATCAACACCAACACACCTTCAATGTTGCCACACCAACATCAACACCAACACACCTTCAATGTTGCCACACCAACATCAACACCAACACACCATCAATGTTGCCACACCAACATCAACACCAACACACCATCAATGTTGCCACACCAACATCAACACCAGCACACCTTAAGTGTTACCACACCAACATCAACACCAACACACCATCAATGTTGCCACACCAACATCAACACCAACACACCTTCAATGTTGCCACACCAACATCAACACCAACACACCATCAATGTTGCCACACCAACATCAACACCAACACACCATCAATGTTGCCACACCAACATCAACACCAATACACCATCAATGTTGCCACACCAACATCAACACCAACACACCATCAATGTTGCCACACCAACATCAACACCAACACACCTTCAATGTTGCCACACCAACATCAACACCAACACACCTTCAATGTTGCCACACCAACATCAACACCAACACACCATCAATGTTGCCACACCAACATCAACACCAGCACACCTTAAGTGTTACCACACCAACATCAACACCAACATCAACACCAACACACCTTCAATGTTGCCACACCAACATCAACACCAACACACCATCAATGTTGCCACACCAACATCAACACCAACACACCGTAAGTGTTACCACACCAACATCAACACCAACATCAACACCAACACACCTTCAATGTTGCCACACCAACATCAACACCAACATCAACACCAACACACCTTAAGTGTTACCACACCAACATCAACACCAACATCAACACCAACACACCTTCAATGTTGCCACACCAACATCAACACCAACACACCATCAATGTTGCCACACCAACATCAACACCAACACACCTTAAGTGTTACCACACCAACATCAACACCAACACACCTTCAATGTTGCCACACCAACAACACACCTTCACAGTATTGCCACACCAACAACACACCTTCACAGTGTTGCCACATCAACACACCTTCACAGTGTTGCTACATCAACACACCTTCACAGTGTTGCCACCTCAATACTCCTTCACAGTGTTGCCACACCAACACACCTTCACAGTGTTGCCACACCAACACACCTTCACAGTGTTGCCACACCAACACACCTTCACAGTGTTACCACACCAACACACCTTCACAGTGTTGCCACACCAACACACCTTCACAGTGTTGCCACACCAACACACCTTCACAGTGTTGCCACACCAACACACCTTCACAGTGTTGCCACAGCAACACATCTTCACAGTGTTGCCACACCAACACACCTTCACAGTGTTGCCACACCAACACACCTTCACAGTGTTGTCACACCAACACACCTTTACAGTGTTGCCACTCCAACACACCCTCACAGTGTTGCCACACCAACAACACACCTTCAGAGTATTGCTACACCAACAACACACCCTCACAGTGTTGCCACACCAACAACACACCTTCAGAGTATTGCTACACCAACAACTCACCTTCACAGTGTTGCCACACCAACAACACACCTTCAGAGTGTTGCTACACCAACAACTCACCTTCACAGTGTTGCCACACCAACAACACACCTTCAGAGTATTGCTACACCAACAACTCACCTTCACAGTGTTGCCACACCAACAACACACCTTCAGAGTGTTGCTACACCAACAACACACCCTCACAGTGTTGCCACACCAACAACACACCTTCAGAGTATTGCTACACCAACAACTCACCTTCACAGTGTTGCCACACCAACAACACACCTTCAGAGTGTTGCTACACCAACAACTCACCTTCACAGTGTTGCCACACCAACAACACACCTTCAGAGTGTTGCTACACCAACAACACACCTTCAGAGTGTTGCTACACCAACAACTCACCTTCACAGTGTTGCCACACCAACAACTCACCTTCACAGTGTTGCCACACCAACAACACACCTTCAGAGTGTTGCTACACCAACAACACACCTTCAGAGTGTTGCTACACCAACAACTTACCTTCACAGTGTTGCCACACCAACACACCTTCACAGTGTTGCCACACCAACACACCTTCACAGTGTTGCCACACCAACAACACACCTTCAGGACTGTCAGTCTTGGTGTTGTGGTAATTTGTAAGTTTTGTGAGAGTGACATATTGTGTGTTGCACTCCACCACCTGTTGCACCACCTGCTGCTGCTGCACCACCGCCGCTGCAGCTGCTGCTGCACCACCTGCTGCTGCTAATACTGCACCACCTGCTAATCCTCCCACTTCTCCTCAATCACCTGCTGCTGCTCCACCTCCTGCTGCTGCTGCTCCACCATTTGTTGCTGCTGCTGCTGCTCCACCACCTACTGCTGCTGTTGCTGCTGCTCCACCACCTACTGCTGCTGTTGCTGCTGCTCCACCACCTACTGCTGCTGTTGCTGCTGCTCCACCACTTGCTGCTTCTGTCACGATATAACAACAGCAACAGCATCTGCCATTTGTTTAACCAACCTTTACCACCTGTTTAACAGCAGCATATCCGCCACCTGCTGCTGCTGCTCCTGCCTGCTGCTTTCTGCTGCTGCTCGGCCGCATGGTTGTCGCCGCGCTTAGCAACAGCAGCAGCAGCAACAACATCACCTGCTGCTGCTCCACCACCTGCTGCTGCTCCTCCAACACCACCTTCTGCTGCTGCTCCACCACCTGCTGCTGCTCCACCATCTGCTGCTGCTCCACCACCTGCTGCTGCTCCACTACCTGCTGCTGCTCCACCACCACCTGCTGCTCCTCTACTTCGTCAGCTTGGTCTTCCACCCTCAGGCTTGTTTCTCCAGCATTGTGATCCACCTCTGTATTCCACTGACAAAGCCTGCTTCGCGGGCGACAAGTGTCCTCAATAAAGATTCACAGTGTTGCACGAGTCTGGGTTATCAGCGTCCTTGCAAACCTCTGCACAAACCGTACTTACTGGATCTCTTTCTTCAGGTGAGGGACTAGTGTCTCCCAAGACGTACTGGTGTGATATACGCGGCGATGTTTACAGCAGGGTTCCTTGTTGAGGTAGGTGTTATTAAGCTTAGAGGAGGCGCACGCACCGTACAGAGGGCGCAAGCACCGTACAGAGGGCGCAAGCACCGTACAGAGGGCGCTCGCACCGTACAGAGGGCGCACGCACCGTACAGAGGGCGCACGCACCTCCGCAGTTACTGGGCTGACACTTGTGTGTCTCTGTGTTGGATGGTAATGGTTACTGTTATGGTCACACGGGTGTTGTTGGTGTCTGGTCCGTAGTCTGGCTCTCTCAGTTCGTAGTCCCTATCTGGTCTGTAGTCTGGCTCTCAGTTCGTAGTCTCTATCTGGTCTGTAGTCTGGCTCTGTCAGTTCGAAGTCTCTATCTGGTTTGTAGTATGGCTCTCAGTTCGTAGTCCCTATCTGGTCTGTAGTCTGGCTCTCTCGGTTCGTAGACCCTATCTGGCCTGATAGATGCAAGAACCACCACATTGTTGTAACAACCACCACACTGTTCTAACAACTACCACACTATTGTAACAACCACCACACTGTTGTAACAACCACCACACTGTTGTAACAAAAACCACACTGACGTAACAATCACCACACTGTTGTAACAATCACCACACTGTTGTAACAACCACCACACTGTTGTAACAACCACCACACTGACGTAACAATCACCACACTGTTGTAACAACCACCACACTGTTGTAACAACCACCAAACTGTTGTAACAACCACCGCACTGTTGCAACATCCACCACACTGTTGTAACAAACACCACACGGTTGTAACAACCATCACACTGTTGGAGCAACCACAATACTGGTGTAACAACCACCACACTGTTGTAACAACTACCGCACTGGCGTAACAGCCACCACACTGTTGTAGCAACCACCACACTGTTGTAACAACCACCACAATGGTGTAACAACCACCACACTGTTGTAACAACCACCACACTGTTATAGCAACCACTACAGAGTTCTAACAATCATCACTCTGCTATAACAACCAACACACTGTTGTAACAGCCACTACAGAGTTGTAACAACCACCGCACTGTTGTAACAACCACCACGCTGGTGTATCAACCACCACACGGTTGTAACAACCACCACACTGTTGTAGCAGCCACCACACTGGTGTAACGTAACAACCACCACACTGGTGTAACAACCGCCACACTGTTGTAACAGCCACTACAGAGTTGTAACAACCACCGCACTGTTGTAACAACCACCACGCTGGTGTATCAACCACCACACGGTTGTAACAACCACCACACTGTTGTAGCAGCCACCACACTGGTGTAACGCAACAACCACCACACTGGTGTAACAACCGCCACACTGTTGTAGCAACCACCACACTGTTGTAACAACCACCACACTGTTGTAACAACCACCACACTGGTGTAACAACCACCACACTATTGTAACAACCACCACACTGTTGTAACAACCACCACATTGTTGTAGCAACCACCACACTGTTGCAACAGCCACCGCACTGTTGTAACAACCACCACATTGTTGTAGCAACCACCACACTGTTGCAACAGCCACCGCACTGTTGTAACAACCACCACACTGTTGTAACAGCCACCACACTGTTGTAACAACCACCACACTGTCGTAACAGCCACCACACTATTGTAACAACCACCACACTGTTGTAACAACCACCACACTGGTGTACCAACCACCACACGGTTGTAACAACCACCAAACTGTTGTAGCAACTACCACACTGGTGTAACAACCACCATACTGTTGTAACAACCACCACACTGGTGTAACAACCACCACACTGTTGTAGCAACTACCACACTGTTATAACAACCATCACAATGGTGCAACAACCACCGCACTGGTGTAACAACCACCATACTGGCGTAACAACCACCACACTGTTGTAACAACCACCACATTGTTGTAACAACCACCACACTGGTGTAACCACCACCACACTGTTGTAACAACCACCACATTGTTGTAACAACCACCACTCTGTTACAACAACCACCACACTGGTGTAACAACCACCACACTGGTATAACAAAATCCACATTGTTGGAACAACCACTACACCGTTGTAACAACCACCACATTCGTGCAACAACCACCACACTGGTGCAACAACCACCACACTGGTGTAACAACCACCACACTGTTGTAACAACCACCACATTGGTGTAACAACCACCACACTGGTGTAACAACCACCACACTGTTGTAGCAACCACCACACTGGTGTAACAACCACCACACTGTTGTAACAACCGCCACACTGGTGTAACAACCACCACACTGGTGTAACAACCAACACACTGTTGTAGCATCCACCACACTGGTGTAACAACCACCACACTGTTGTAACAACCACCACACTGGTGTAACAACCACCTCACTGGTACAACAACGAACACACTGGTGTAACAACCACAACATTGTTGTAACAACCACCACACTGTTGTAACAACCACCACACTGTTGTAACAGCCACCACACTGGTGTAACACCTACCACACTATTGTAACAACCACCACACTGTTGTAACAGCCACCACAGCGATGTAAAAACTACCACACTATTGTAACAACCACCACACTGTTGTAACAACCACCTCACTGTTGTAACAACCACCACACTGTTGTAACAGCCACCACAGTGGTGTAACAACCAATACACTATTATAACAACCACCACACTGTTGTAATAACCACCACACTGTTGTAACAGCCACCACAGTGTTGTAACAACCACCACACTGTTGTAACGGCCACCGCACTGTTGTAGCAACAACCACACTGTTGTAACAACCATCGCACTGTTGTAACAGCCACCACAGTGTTGTAACAACCACCACACTATTGTAACAACCACCACACTGTTGCAACAACCACCACACTGTTGTAACAGCCACCACACTGTTGTAACAACCACCACACTGTTGTAACAACCACCACAGTGTTATAACAACCACCACACTGTTGTAACAACCACCACACTGTTGTAACAACCACCACAGTGTTGTAACAACCACCATACTGGCGTAACAACCACCACACTGTTGTAACAACCACCACAGTGTTGTAACAACCTCCACACTGGTGTAACAACCACCACACTGTTGTAACAACCACCACATTGTTGTAACAACCACCACTCTGTTACAACAACCACCACACTCGTGTAACAACCAACACACTGGTGTAACAAAATCCACATTGTTGGAACAACCACTACACTGTTGTAACAACCAACACACTCGTGCAACAACCACCACACTGCTGCAACAACCACCACACTGGTGTAAAAACCACCACACTGTTGTAACAACCACCACACTGGTGTAATAACCACCACACTGGTGTAACAACCACCACACTGTTGTAGCAACCACCACACTGGTGTAACAACAACCACACTGTTGTAACAACCGCCACACTGGTGTAACAACCACCACACTGGTGTAACAACCACCACACTGTTGTAGCATCCACCACACGGGTGTAACAACCACCACACTGTTGTAACAACCACCATACTGGTGTAACAACCACCTCACTGGTACAACAACACCCACACTGGTGTAACAACCACAACATTGTTGTAACAACCACCACACTGTTGTAACAACCACCACACTGTTGTAACAGCCACCACACTGGTGTAACACCTACCACACTATTGTAACAACCACCACACTGTTGTAACAGCCACCACAGCGGTGTAACAACTACCACACTATTGTAACAACCACTACACTGTTGTAACAACCACCTCACCTTTGTAACAACCTACACACTGTTGTAACAGCCACCACAGTGGTGTAACAACCAATACACTATTGTAACAACGACCACACTGTTGTAACAACCACCACACAGTTGTAACAGCCACCACAGTGTTGTAACAACCACCACACTGCTGTAACAGCCACCACAGTGTTGTAACAACCACCACACTGTTGTAACGGCCACCGCACTGTTCTAGCAACAACCACACTGTTGTAACAACCATCGCACTGTTGCAACAGCCACCACAGTGTTGTAACAACCACCACACTGTTTTAACAACCACCACAGTGTTATAACAACCACCACACTGTTGTAACAACCACCACACTGTTGTAACAACCACCACACTGTTGTAACAACCACCACACTATTGAAACAACCACCACACTGTTGTAACAACCACCCCCTGTTGTAACAACCACCACACTGTTGTAACAACCACCACACTATTGTAACAACCACCACACTTTTGTAACGGCCACCACAGTGTTGTAACAGCCACCACACTGTTGTAACCACCACCACATTGTTGTAACAACCACGACACTGTTGTAGCAATAACCACATTGTTGTAACAACCACCACACTGTTGTAGCAACCACCACATTGTTGCAACAGCCACCACACTGTTGTAACAACCACCACACTGTTGTAACAACCACCACACTGTTGTAACAACCACCACTCTGTTGTAACAGCCACCACAGTGTTGTAATGGCCACAACACTGTTGCAACGACCACCACACTGTTGTAACAACCACCACTCTGTTGTAGCAACCACCACATTCTTGCAACAGCCACCACACTGCTGTAACAACCACCACACTGTTGTAACAGCCACCACACTGTTGTAACAACCACCACACTGTTGTAACAACCACAACACTGTTGTAACAGCCACAACAGTGTTTTAAGGGCCATCACACTATTGTAACAACCACCACACTTTTGTAACAACCACCACTCTTTTGTAACAGCCACAACAGTGTTGTAACAGCCACCACACTTATGTAACAACCACCACAATGTTGTAACAATCACCACACTGTTGTAACAGCCACCACACTGTTGTAACAACCACAACACTGTTGCAACAACCACCACACTGGTGTAACAGCCACAACACTGGTGTAACAACCACCACACTGGTATAACAACCACCACACTGGTGTAACGACCACCACAATGTTGTAACAACCACCACAATGGTGTAACAACCACCACACTGTTGTAACAACCACCACACTGTTGTAGCAACCACCACACTGTTGTAGCAACCACCACACTTTGAAACAACCACCACACTGGTATAACAACAACCACACTGGTGTAACAACCACCACACTGTTGTAACAACAACCACAATGTTGTAGCAACCACCACACTGGTGTAACAACCACCACACTGTTGTAACAACCACCACATTGTTCTAACAATCATCACTCTGCTATAACAACCAACACACTGGTGTAACAACCATCACACTGGTGTAACAACCACCACATTGTTGTAACAACCACTACACTGTTGTAACAACCACCACACTGGTGTAACAACCACCACACTGGTGCAACAACCACCACACTGGTGCAACAACCACCACACTGGTGTAACAACCACCACACTGTTGTAACAACCACCACACGGTAGAAACCACCACCACATGGTAGTAACCACAACCACACTTTTGTAGCAACCACGACACTGTTGTAACAACCACCACACTGGTGTAACAACCACCACACTGTTGTAGCAACCACCACACTGTTGTAACAACCATCACAATGGTGTAACAACCACAACGCTGTTGTAACAACCACCACACTATTGTAACAATCACCACACTGTTGTAACAGCCACCACAGTGTTTTAACAACCACCACACTGTTGTAACAACCACCACACTGTTGTAACAACCATAACACTATTGTAACAATCACCGCACAGTTGTAGCAACCACCACACTATTGTAACAACCACCACACTGTTGTAACAACCACCACACTGTTTTAACAACCACCACACTGTTGTAACAACCACCACACTGTTGTAGCAACCACCACACTGTTGTAACAATCACCACACTGTTGTAACAACCACCGCACTGTTGTAACAACTACCACACTGGTGTACCAACCACCTAACGGTTGTAACAACCACCATACTGTTGTAGCAACCACCACACTGTTGTAACAACCACCACACTGGTGTACCAGCCACCACACGGTTGTAACAACAACCACACTGCTGTAACAACCACCGCACTGTTGCAACAACCACCACACTGTTATACCAACGGCCACACTGTTATAAAAGCCACCACACTGTTGTAACAACCACCACACTGTTGTAACAGCCACCGCACTCTTGTAGCAACCACCACACTGTTGCAACAACCACCACACTTTTGTAACTGCCACCACAGTGTTGTAACAACCACCACACTATTGTAACAACGACCACACTGTTGTAACAACCACCACACAGTTGTAACAGCCACCACAGTGTTGTAACAACCACCACACTGCTGTAACAGCCACCACAGTGTTGTAACAACCACCACACTGTTGTAACGGCCACCGCACTGTTCTAGCAACAACCACACTGTTGTAACAACCATCGCACTGTTGCAACAGCCACCACAGTGTTGTAACAACCACCACACTGTTGTAACAGCCACCACAGTGTTGTAACAATCACCACACTGTTGTAACAACCACCACAGTGTTGTAACAACCACCATACCATTGTAGCAACCACAACACTGTTGTAACAACCACCACACTGTTCTAACAACCACCCCCTGTTGTAACAACCACCACACTGTTGTAACAACCACAACACTGTTGTAACAACCACCACACTGTTGTAACGGCCACCACAGTGTTGTAACAGCCACCACACTGTTGTAACCACCACCACATTGTTGTAACAACCAGGACACTGTTGTAGCAATAACCACATTGTTGTAACAACCACCACACTGTTGTAGCAACCACCACATTGTTGCAACAGCCACCACACTGTTGTAACAACCACCACACTGTTGTAACAACCACCACACTGTTGTAACAACCACCACACTGTTGTAACAGCCACCACAGTGCTGTAATGGCCACAACACTGTTGCAACGACAACCACACTGTTGTAACAACCACCACTCTGTTGTAGCAACCACCACATTCTTGCAACAGCCACCACACTGCTGTAACAACCACCACACTGTTGTAACAGCCACCACACTGTTGTAACAACCACCACACTGTTGTAACAACCACTACGCTGTTGTAACAACCACCACAGTGTTGTAACAGACACGACACTATTGTAACAACCACCACACTGTTGTAACAACCTCCGCTCTGTTGTAACAGCCACCACAGTGTTGTAACAGCCACCAAACTATTGTAACAACCAACGCACTGTTGTAACAACCACCACACTGTTGTAACAGCCACCACACTGTTGTAGCAACCACCACACTGTTGTAAAAACCACCACACTGGTGTAACAGACACCACACTGTTGTAACAACCACCACACTAGTATAACAACCACCACACTGGTGTAGCAACCACCACACTGTTGCAACATCCACCACACTTGTGTACCAACCACCACACTGTTGGAACAACCACAACACTGTTGTAACAATCACCACACTGTTGTAGCAACCACCACATTGTTGCAACAGCCACCACACTGTTGTAACAACCACCACACTGTTGTAACAACCATCACAATGGTGTAGCAACCAAAACGCTGTTGTAACAACCACCACACTATTGCAACAATCTCCACACTGTTGTAACAGCCACCTCAGTGTTGTAACAACCACCACACTGTTGTAGCAACCACCACACTATTGTAACAACCACCACACTGGTGTACCAACCACCACACTGTTGTAACAACCAACACACTTTTTGTAGCAACCACCACACTGGTGTAACAACCACCACACTGTTGTAACAACCACCACACTGGTGTAACAACCACCACACTGTTGTAACAACCACAACACTGGTGTAACACCACCCACGGTAGAAACCACCACCACATGGTGTAAAATCCACCACACTGTTGTAGCAACCACCACACGGGTGTAACAACCACCACACTGGTGTAACAACCACCACACTGTTGTAACAACCACCGCAATGTTGTAACAACCACCACACTGGTGTAACAACCACAACTCTGTTGAAACAACCACCACATTGTTGTAACAACCACCACTCTGTTATAACAACCATCACGCTGGTGTAACAACCACCACACTGGTGTAACAACCACCACACTGGTGTAACAACCACTACACAGTTGTAACAACCACCGCACTGGTGCAACAACCACCACACTGGTGCAACAACCACCAAACTGGTGTAACAACCACCACACTGTTGTAACAACCACCACATTGGTGTAACAACCACCACACTGGTGTAACAACCACCACACTGTTGTAGCAACCACCACACTGGTGTAACAACCACCACACTGTTGTAACAACCACCACACTGGTGTACCAACCACCTAACGGTTGTAACAACCACCATACTGTTGTAGCAACCACCACACTGTTGTAACAACCACCACACTGGTGTACCAACCACCACACGGTTGTAACAACAACCACACTGCTGTAACAACCACCACACTGTTGCAACAACCACCACACTGTTATACCAACGGCCACACTGTTGTAACAGCCACCACACTGTTGTAACAACCACCACACTGTTGTAACAGCCACCGCACTGTTGTAGCAAACACCACACTGTTGCAACAACCACAACACTTTTGTAACAGCCACCACAGTGTTGTAGCAACCACCACACTATTGTAACAACGACCAAACTGTTGTAACAACCACCACACTGTTGTAACAGCCACCACAACCACCACACTGTTGTAGTGTTGTACCATCAACCCAACCACCACACTGTTGTAACAACCACCACACTGTTGTAACAGCCACTACACTGTTGTAACAACCACCACACTGTTGTAACAACCACCACAGTGCTGTAACAACCCCTACACTACTGCAACAACCACCACATCGTTGTAACAACCACCACACTGTTCTAACAACTACCACACTATTGTAACAACCACCACACTGTTGTAACAACCACCACACTGTTGTAACAACCACCACACTGTTGTAACAACCACCGCACTGTTGCAACATCCACCACACTGTTGTAGCAACCACCACACTGTTGTAACAACCACCACACTGTTGTAACAACCACCACACTGTTGTAACAACCACCACACTGGTGTACCAACCACCACACGGTTGTAACAACCATCACACTGTTGTAGCAACCACAATACTGGTGTAACAACCACCACACTGTTGTAACAACCACCGCACTGGTGTAACAACCACCACACTGTTGTAGCAACCACCACACTGTTGTAACAACCACCACAATGGTGTAACAACCACCACACTGTTGTAACAACCACCACACTGTTATAGCAACCACTACAGAGTTGTAACAACCACCGCACTGTTGTAACAACCACCACACTGTTGTAACAACCACTACAGAGTTGTAACAACCACCGCACTGTTGTAACAACCACCACGCTGGTGTACCAACCACCACACGGTTGTAACAGCCACCACACTGTTGTAGCAACCACCACACTGGTGTAACAACCACCATACTGTTGTAACCATCACCACACTGGTGTAACAACCACCACACTGTTCTAACAACCACCACACTGGTGTACCAACCACCACACGGTTGTAACAACCACCAAACTGTTGTAGCAACCACCACACTGGTGTAACAACCACCACACTGTTGTAACAACCACCACATTGTTGTAACAACCACCACTCTGTTACAACAACCACCACACTGGTGTAACAACCACCACACTGGTGTAAAAAATCCACATTGTTGGAACACCCACTACACTGTTGTAACAACCACCACACTCGTGCAACAACCACCACACTGGTGCAACAACCACCACACTGGTGTAACAACCACCACACTGTTGTAACAACCACCACACTGGTGTAATAACCACCACACTAGTGTAACAACCACCACACTGTTGTAGCAACCACCACACTGTTGTAACAGCCACCACACTGGAGTAACACCTACCACACTATTGTAACAACCACCACACTGTTATAACAGCCACCACAGCGGTGTAACAACTACCACACTATTGTAACAACCACCACACTGTTGTAACAACCATCTCACTGTTGTAACAACCACCACACTGTTGTAACAGCCACCACAGTGGTGTAACAACCAATACACTATTGTAACAACCACCACACTGCTGTAACAACCACCACACTGTTGTAACAGCCACCACAGTGTTGTAACAACAACCACACTGTTGTAACGGCCACCGCACTGTTGTAGCAACAACCACACTGTTGTAACAACCATCGCACTGTTGTAACAGCCACCACAGTGTTGTAACAACCACCACACTATTGTAACAACTACCACACTGTTTCAACAACCACCACACTGTTGCAACAACCACCACAGTGTTATAACAACCACCACACTGTTGTAACAACCACCACACTGTTGTAACAACCACCACACTATTGTAACAACCACCCCCTGTTGTAACAACCAACACACTGTTGTAAAAACCACCACACTATTGTAACAACCACCACACTTTTGTAACGGCCACCACAGTGTTGTAACAACCAACACACTGTTGTAACAACCACCACATTGTTGTAACAACCACCACACTGTTGTAACAATAACCACACTGTTGTAACAACCACCACACTGTTGTAGCAACCACCACATTGTTGCAACAGCCACCACACTGTTGTAACAACCACCACACTGAGCAACAACCACCACACTGTTGTAACAACCACCACACTGTAGTAACAGCCACCACAGTGTTGTAACGGCCACCACACTATTGCAACAACCACCATACTGTTGTAACAACCACCACTCTGTTGTAGCAACCACCACATCCTTGCAACAGCCACCACACTGCTGTAACAACCAACACACTGTTGTAACAGCCACCACACTGTTGTAACAACCACCACACTGTTGTAACAACCACCACACTGTTGTAACAGCCACCACAGTGTTTTAACGGCCACCACACTATTGTAACAACCACCACACTGTTGTAACAACCACCACTCTGTTGTAACAGCCACAACAGTGTTGTAACAGCCACCACACTTATGTAACAACCACCACAATGTTGTAACAACCACCACACTGTTATAACAGCCACCACACTGTTGTAACAACCACCACACTGTTGTAACAACAACCACACTGGTGTAACAGCCACCACACTAGTGTAACAACCACCACACTGGTATAACAACCACCACACTGGTGTAACGACCACCACAATGTTGTAACAACCACCACAATGGTGTAACAACCACCACACTGTTGTAACAACCAGCACACTGTTGTAGCAACCACCACACTTCGAAACAACCACCACACTGGTATAACAACCACCACACTGGTGTAACGACCACCACAATGTTGTAACAACCACCACAATGTTGTAACAACCACCACACTGGTATAACAACCACCACACTGGTGTAACGACCACCACAATGTTGTAACAACCACCACAATGTTGTAACAACCACCACACTGGTATAACAACCACCACACTGGTGTAACAACAACCACACTGTTGTAACAACCACCACAATGTTGTAGCAACCACCACACTGGTGTAACAACCACCACACTGTTGTAACAACCACCACATTGTTCTAACAATCATCACTCTGTTATAACAACCAACAAATTGTTGTAACAACCACTACACTGTTGTAACAACCACAACACTGGTGTAACAACCACCACACTGGTGCAACAACCATCACACTGGTGTAACAACCACCACACTGGTGTAACAACCACCACACTGTTGTAACAACCACCACACTGGTGTAACAACAACCACAATATTGTAGCAACAACCACACTGGTGTAACAACCACCACACTGTTGTAACAACCACCACATTGGTGTAAGAACCACCACACTAGCGTAACAACCACCACACTGATGTAACAACCACCACACTGGTGTAACAACCACTACTCTGGTGCAACAACCACCACACTGGTGTAATAATCACCACAATGTTGTACCACCCACCACTCTGTTGTAACAACCACCACACTGTTGTAACAACCACCACACTTGTAACAGCCACCACAGTGGTGTAACAACCACCACACTATTGTAACAACCACCACACTGTTGTAACAGCCACCACAGTGTTGTAACAACGACCACACTATTTTAACAACCACCACACTGTTGTAGCAACCACCACACTGTTGTAACAGCCACCACAGTGTTGTAACAACCACAACACTCTTGTAGCAACCAAAACACTGTTGTAACAACCACCACACTGTTGTAACAGCCACCACAGTGTTGTAAGAACCACCACACTATTGTAACAACCACCACACTGTTGTAACAACCAAGACACTGTTGTAACAGCCACCACAGTGTTATAACAACCACCACACTGTTGTAACAACCACCACAGTGTTGTAACAACCACCACGCTATTGTAACAACCACCACACTGTTGTAACAACCACCGCAGTGTTGTAACAACCACCACACTATTATAGCAACCATAACAATGTTGTAACAACCACCACACTGTTTTAACAACCACCCCATGTTGTAACAACCACCACACTGTTGTAGCAACCACCACACTGTTGTAACAACCATCACACTGTTGTAACAACCACCACACTGTTGTAACAACCACCACACTGTTGTAACAACCACAACACTATTGTAACAATCACCACACTGTTGAAACAGCCACCACAGTGTTGTAACCACCACCACACTGTTGTAGCAATCACCACACTATTGTAACAACCACCACACTGTTGTAACAACCACCACACTGTTGTAGCAACCACCACACTGGTGCACCAACCACCACACGGTTGTAACAACCACCACACTGTTGTAGCAACCACCACACTAATGTAACAGCCACCACACTGTTGTAACAACCACCACACTGTTGTAGCAACCACCACACTGTTGTAACAACCATCACATTGTTGCAACAGCCACCACACTGTTGTAACAACCACCACACTGTTGTGACAACCACCACACTCTTGTAACAACCACCACTCTGTTGTAACAACCACCACACTGTTGTAACCACCACCACACTGTTGCAGCAACCACCACACTTTTGTAACAACCACCACACTGTTGTAACTATAACCACACTGTTGTAGCAACCACCACACTATTGTAACAACCACCACACTGTTGTAACAACCACCACACTGTTGTAACAACCACCACACTTTTGTAACAGCCACCACACTGTTGTAACAACCACCGCACTGTTGTAACAACCACCACACTGGTGTACCAACAACCACACGGTTGTAACAACCACCACACTGTTGCAGCAACCACCACACTGGTGTAACAACTACCATACTGTTGTAACAACCACCACACTGGTGTAACAACCTCCACACTGTTGTAGCAACCACCACACTGTTGTAACAACCATCACAATAGTGTAACAACCACAACGCTGTTGTAACAACCACCACACTATTGTAACAATCACCACACTGTTTTAATAGCCACCACAGTGTTGTAACCACCACCACAATGTTGTAGCAACCACCACACGATTGTAACAACCACCACACTGTTGTAACAACCACCACATTGTTGTAGCAACCACCACATTGTTGAAACAGCCACCACACTGTTGTAACCACCACCACACTGTTGTAACAACGACCACATTGTTGTAACAACCACCACACTGTTGCAACAATCACCACACTGTTGTAGCAACCACCACACTGTTGTAACAACCACCGCACTGTTGTAACAACCACCACACTGGTGTACCAACCACCAAACAGTTGTAACAACCACCACACTGTTGTAACAACCACCACACTGTTGTAACAACCACCACACTGTTGTAGCAACCACCGCACTGTTGTAACAACCACCGCACTGGTTTACCAACCATTTCACGGTTGTAACAACCACCACACTGTTGTAGCAACCACCACACTGGTGTAACAACCACCATACTGTTGTAACAACCACCACACTGGTGTAACAACCTCCACACTGTTGTAACAACCACCATACTGTTGTAACAACCAACACAGTGTTATAACAACCACCACACTATTATAGCAACAACAACACTGTTGTAACAACCGCCACACTGTTGTAACAACCACCCCCTGTTGTAACAGCCACAACACTGTTGTAACAACCACCACACTGTTTTAACAATCACCACACTGTTTTAACAACCACCACACTCTTGTAACAACCACCACTCTGTTGTAACAACCACCACACTATTGTAACAATCACCACACTGTTGTAACAGCCACCACAGTGTTGTAACCACCACCACACTGTTGTAGCAACCACCACACTATTGTAACAACCACCACACTGTTGTAATAACCACCACACTGTTGTAGCAACCACCGCACTGTTGTAACAACCACCACACTGGTGTACCAACCACCACACGGTTGTAACAACCACCACACTGTTGTAGCAACCACCACACTGGTGTAACAACCACCATACTGTTGTAACAACCACCACACTGGTGTAACAACCACCACACTGTTGTAGCAACCACCACACTGTTGTAACAACCATCACAATGGTGTAACAACCACAACGCTGTTGTAGCAACCACCACACTATTGTAACAACCACCACACTGTTGTAACAACCACCACATTGTTGCAACAGCCACCGCACTGTTGTAACAACCACCACACTGTTGTAACAACCACCACACTGTTGTAACAACCACCACAATGTTGTAACAACCACCACACTGTTGTATCAATCACCACACTGTTGTAACAACCACCGCACTGTTGTAACAACCACCACACTGGTGTACCAACCACCAAACAGTTGTAACAACCACCACACTGTTGTAGCAATCACCACACTGTTGTAACAGCCACCACACTGGTGTACCAACCACCACACGGTTGTAAAACCAACCACACTGTTGTAACAACCACCACACTGTTGTAACTACCACCACACAGTTGTAGCAACCACCACATTGTTGCAACTGCCACCCCACTGTTGTAACAACCACCACACTGTTGTAACAACCACCACACTGTTGTAACAACCACCACACTGTTGTAACAGCCACCACACTGTTGTAACAACCACCGCACTGTTGTAACAACCACCACACTGGTTTACCAACCACCACACGGTTGTAACAACCACCACACTGTTGTAGCAACCACCACATTGGTGTAACAACCACCATACTGTTGTAGCAACCACCACGCTGGTGTAACAACCACCACACTGTTGTAGCAACCACCACACTGTTGTAACAACCATCACAATGGTGTAACAACCACCACACTGTTGTAACAGCCACCACACTATTGTAACAATCACCACACTTGTAACAACCACCACACTTTTGTAATAACCACCACACTGTTGTAACAACCACCACACTGTTGTAACAACCACCACACTGTTGTAACAACCACTGCACTGTTGTAACAACCACCACACTGTTGTAACAACCACCACACTGTTGTAGCAACCACCACACTGGTGTAACAACCACCACTCTGGTGTAACATAAGAACATAAGAAAGGAGGAACACTGCAGGAGGCCTGTTGGCCCATACTAGGCAGGTCCTTTACAATTCATCCCACTAACAAAACATTTTCCCAACCCAATTTTCAATGCCACCCAAGAAATAAGCTCTGATGTGAAAGTCCCACTCAAATCCAACCCCTCCCACTCATGTACTTATCCAACCTAAATTTGAAACTACCCAAAGTCCCAGCCTCAATAACCCAACTAGGTAGACTGTTCCACTCATCAACTACCCTATTTCCAAACCAATACTTTCCTATGTCCTTTCTAAATCTAAACTTATCTAATTTAAATCCATTACTGCGGGTTCTCTCTTGGAGAGACATCCTCAATACCTTATTAATATCCCCTTTATTAATACCTATCTTCCACTTATACACTTCGATCAGGTCTCCCCTCATTCTTCGTCTAACAAGTGAATGTAACTTAAGAGTCTTCAATCTTTCTTCATAAGGAAGATTTCTAATGCTATGTATTAATTTAGTCATCCTACGCTGAATGTTTTCTAACGAATTTATGTCCATTCTGTAATATGGAGACCAGAACTGAGCTGCATAATCTAGGTGAGGCCTTACTAATGATGTATAAAGCTGCAGTATGACCTCTGGACTTCTGTTGCTTACACTTCTTGATATAAATCCCAGTAATCTATTTGCCTTATTACGTACGCTTAGGCATTGCTGTCTTGGTTTAAGGTTGCTGCTCACCATAACCCCCAAGTCCTTTTCGCAATCTGTATGGCTAAGTTCTACATCATTTAACTTATAAGTACTAGGGTTATGGGCACTCCCAAGCTTCAGAACCTTTCATTTATCTACATTGAACTGCATCTGCCACTTTTCTGACCAAGAATAGAGTTTGTTTAAATCCTCCTGAAGTTCCATAACATCTACGTTTGAATCAATTATCCTACCTATCTTTGTGTCATCGGCGAATTTGCTCATATCACTAGTAATTCCCTCATCAAGATCATTGATATATATTATAAACAACAACGGGCCCAAGACTGATCCGTGTGGAACGCCACTTGTTACAGATCCCCACTCGGATTTAACCCCATTTATGGACACTCTCTGCTTCCTGTCAGTGAGCCATGACTCGATCCACGAGAGCACTTTTCCCCCAATGCCATGAGCTGCCACTTTCTTTAACAGTCTATGGTGCGGAACTCTATCAAAAGCCTTACTAAAATCTAAGTAAATAATATCAAATTCTTTATCGTGGTCAACAGCCTCAAAAGCTTTACTGAAGAAAGTTAATAAATTAGTTAGACAAGACCGGCCTCTTGTGAATCCACCACACTGTTGTAGCATCCACCACACTGGTGTAACAACCACCACACTGGTACAACAACGACCACACTGGTGTAACAACCACAACATTGTTGTAACAACCACCACACTGTTGTAACAACCACCACACTGTTGTAACAGCCACCACACTGGTGTAACACCTACCACACTATTGTAACAACCACCACACTGTTGTAACAGCCACCACAGCGGTGTAACAACGACCACACTATTGTAACAACCACCACACTGTTGTAACAACCACCACAGTGTTGTAACAACCACCACACTGTTGTAACAGCCACCACAGTGGTGTAACAACAACAACACTGTTGTAACAACCACCACACTGTTGTAACAACCACCACAGTGTTGTAACAACCACCACACTGTTGTAACAGCCACCACAGTGTTGTAACAACCACCCCACTGTTGTAACGGCCACCGCACTGTTGTAGCAACCACCACACTGTTGTAACAACCATCACACTGTTGTAACAGCCACCACAGTGTTGTAACAACCACCACACTATTGTAACAACCACCACACTGTTGTAACAACCACCACACTGTTGTAACAGCCACCACACTGTTGTAACAACCACCACACTGTTGTAACAACCACCACAGTGTTGTAACAACCACCACACTATTGCAACAACCACCACACTGTTTTAACAACCACCACAGTGTTGTAACAACCACCACACTATTATAGCAACCACCACACTGTTATAACAACCACCACAATGTTGCAACAACCACCACACTGTTGTAACAACCACCACACTGTTGCAACAACCACCACACTGTTGTAACAACCACCCCTTGTTGTAACAACCACCACACTGTTGTAACAACCACCACACTATTGTAACAACAACCACACTTTTGTAACAGCCACCACAGTGTTGTAACAACCACCACACTATTGTAACAACCACCACACTGTTGTAACAACCACCACACTGTTGTAACAGCCACCACACTGTTGTAACAACCACCACACTGTTGTAACAACCACCACAGTGTTGTAACAACCACCACACTATTGCAACAACCACCACACTGTTGTAACAACCACCACAGTGTTGTAACAACCACCACACTATTATAGCAACCACCACACTGTTATAACAACCACCACAATGTTGTAACAACCACCACACTGTTGTAACAACCACCACACTGTTGTAACAACCACCACACTGTTGCAACAACCACCACACTGTTGTAACAACCACCCCTTGTTGTAACAACCACCACACTGTTGTAACAACCACCACACTATTGTAACAACAACCACACTTTTGTAACAGCCACCACAGTGTTGTAACAACCACCACACTGTTGTAACAACCACCACACTATTGTAACAACAACCACACTTTTGTAACAGCCACCACAGTGTTGTAACAACCACCACACTGTTGTAACGACCACCACACTGTTGTAACAACCACCACACTGTTGTAACAGCCACCACACTGTTGTAACAACCACCACACTGTTGTAACAACCACCACACTGTTGTAACAGCTACCACAGTGTTGTAACAGCCACCACAGTGTTGTAACAACCACCACACTGTTGTAACTACCACCACACTGTTGTAACATCCACCACACTGTTGTAACAACCACCACACTGTTGTAACAACCACCACACTGGTGTAACAACCACCACACTGGTACAACAACGACCACACTGGTGTAACAACCACAACATTGTTGTAACAACCACCACACTGTTGTAACAACCACCACACTGTTGTAACAGCCACCACACTGGTGTAACACCTACCACACTATTGTAACAACCACCACACTGTTGTAACAGCCACCTCAGCGGTGTAACAACTACCACACTATTGTAACAACCACCACACTGTTGTAACAACCACCACACTGTTGTAACAACCACCACACTGTTGTAACAGCCACCACAGTGTTGTAACAACCACCACACTGTTGTAACAACCACCACACTGTTGTAACAACCACCACACTGTTGTAACAGCCACCACAGTGTTGTAACAACCACCACACTGTTGTAACGGCCACCGCACTGTTGTAGCAACCACCACACTGTTGTAACAACCATCACACTGTTGTAACAGCCACCACAGTGTTGTAACAACCACCACACTATTGTAACAACCACCACACTGTTGTAACAACCACCACACTGTTGTAACATCCACCACACTGTTGTAACAACCACCACACTGTTGTAACAACCACCACACTGTTGTAACAACCACCACACTATTGCAACAACCACCACACTGTTGTAACAACCACCACAGTGTTGTAACAACCACCACACTATTATAGCAACCACCACACTGTTGTAACAACCACCACACTGTTGTAACAACCACCACACTGTTGTAACAACCACCACACTGTTGTAACAACCACCACACTGTTGTAACAGCCACCACACTGTTGTAACAACCACCCCCCTGTTGTAACAACCACCACACTGTTGTAACAACCACCACCCTATTGTAACAACCACCACACTTTTGTAACAGCCACCACAGTGTTGTAACAACCACCACACTGTTGTAACAACCACCACACTGTTGTAACAACCACCACACTGGTGTAACAGCCACCACACTGGTGTAACGCACCTCACTGGAATAATTTGTGAGATGTGTAATGTGTGAGGTGGAGGGAACTCCAGCTGTGAGGTGGAGGGAACATCAGCTTTGAAGTGGGGGGAACATCAGATGTGAGATGGAGGGAACACCAGCTGTGAGGTGGAGGGAACATCAGATGTGAGGTGGAGGGAACACCAGTTGTGAGGTGGAGGGAACATCAGATGTGAGGTGGAGGGAACACCAGTTGTGAGGTGGAGGGAACATCAGATGTGAGATGGAGGGAACACCAGCGACCACAGTGTTGTAACAACCACCACACTGTTGTAACAACCACCACACTGTTGTAACAACCACCACACTGTTGTAGCAACCACCACATTGTTGCAACAGCCACCTCACTGTTGTAACAACCACCACACTGTTGTAACAACCACCACACTGTTGTAACAACCACCACACTGTTGTAACAGCCACAACACTGTTGTAACAGCCACCACACTGTTGTAACAACCACCACACTGTTGTAACAGCCACCACAGTGTTGTAACAGCCACCACACTATTGTAACAACCACCACACTGTTGTAACAACCACCACTCTGTTGTACCAGCCACCACAGTGTTGTAACGGCCACCACTTTATTGTAACAACCACCACACTGTTGTAACAACCACCACACTCTTTTAACAGCCACCACACTGCTGTAACAATCACCACACTGCTGTAACAGCCACCACACTGTTGTAACAACCACCACACTGGTGTAACAGCCACCACACTGGTGTAACGCACCTCACTGGAATAATTTGTGAGATGTGTAATGTGTGAGGTGGAGGGAACTCCAGCTGTGAGGTGGAGGGAACATCAGCTTTGAAGTGGGGGGAACATCAGATGTGAGATGGAGGGAACACCAGCTGTGAGGTGGAGGGAACATCAGATGTGAGGTGGAGGGAACACCAGTTGTGAGGTGGAGGGAACATCAGATGTGAGGTGGAGGGAACACCAGTTGTGAGGTGGAGGGAACATCAGATGTGAGATGGAGGGAACACCAGCGACCACAGTGTTGTAACAACCACCACACTGTTGTAACAACCACCACACTGTTGTAACAACCACCACACTGTTGTAGCAACCACCACATTGTTGCAACAGCCACCTCACTGTTGTAACAACCACCACACTGTTGTAACAACCACCACACTGTTGTAACAACCACCACACTGTTGTAACAGCCACAACACTGTTGTAACAGCCACCACACTGTTGTAACAACCACCACACTGTTGTAACAGCCACCACAGTGTTGTAACAGCCACCACACTATTGTAACAACCACCACACTGTTGTAACAACCACCACTCTGTTGTACCAGCCACCACAGTGTTGTAACGGCCACCACTTTATTGTAACAACCACCACACTGTTGTAACAACCACCACACTCTTTTAACAGCCACCACACTGCTGTAACAATCACCACACTGCTGTAACAGCCACCACACTGTTGTAACAACCACCACACTGGTGTAACAGCCACCACACTGGTGTAACGCACCTCACTGGAATAATTTGTGAGATGTGTAATGTGTGAGGTGGAGGGAACTCCAGCTGTGAGGTGGAGGGAACATCAGCTTTGAAGTGGGGGGAACATCAGATGTGAGATGGAGGGAACACCAGCTGTGAGGTGGAGGGAACATCAGATGTGAGGTGGAGGGAACACCAGTTGTGAGGTGGAGGGAACATCAGATGTGAGGTGGAGGGAACACCAGTTGTGAGGTGGAGGGAACATCAGATGTGAGATGGAGGGAACACCAGCTGTGAGGTGGAGGGAACATCAGATGTGAGGTGGAGGGAACACCAGCTGTGAGGTGGAGGGAACATCAGATGTGAGGTGGAGGGAACACCAGCTGTGAGGTGGAGGGAACATCAGATGTGAGGTGGAGGGAACACCAGCTGTGAGGTGGAGGAAAGACCACACTGTCTCTCCCTCTCCCTCTGCCCCCTTCTCTCTCTCTCTCTCTCTCTCTCTCTCTCTCTCTCTCTCAGAATTTTCATGCTCTGACCTTTATACCTCCCTCTCCCTCGTCTCCCTTACCCCCGTTTTCTCCCTCCCCTCCCCTTCTCCCATCCTGGCCTCCCCCTCCCTTATGCTCCCCTGCTTCAAACAGCTCCAGGCCCCTTTGTGAAGCTCTCACATACGTACACATACTCCCTCAAACATGCGCACGCGCTTACACACACACACACACACACACACACACACACACACACACACACACACACACACACACACACACACACACACACACACACACACACACACACACACACACACACACACACACACACACAGAGAAGCGACTCGGACCAGGATCCTGCAGGAGAAAGCACGATTAAGGGACATGCCGGCATACAGGAAGGTGTATCTCGACCGCGACAGAACACAAGAAGAAAGGCAGAAACTGAGAGAGATGGTACAAAGGCGAAAGGAGGAAAGAGAGGGGATGGAGAAGACAGACAGGAGATCCCAGACCCAGGAAGAAGATCAAATACAGCCTCCCTCACAACTTCCTATAGAAGCCTCCCAACCAGGTCAACCCCAGTGCAACCAAACACTCTAAATCAAAACACCCATGCCACATTCAATGCCCCCACCCACTACATTACAAACTCCACCCCCACAGCAACAACCCATAGTTCCTTACCAGGTCTCCCACTTCCCCAACCCCAATATACCTCCCAGACCACAGTCTTAGAAAAGAAGTTGAAGGTGTGGTATACAAATGCAGATGGAATAACAAACAAGTATGAGGAGTGGCACGAAAGAATCAAAGAGACATCCCCAGACATAATAGAACTCACAGAAACAAAACTCACCAGAATAATAACAGATTCAATCTTTCCATCCGGATATCAAATCCTCAGGAAAGACAGAGGGAGGAGAGGGGGAGGAGGAGTTGCACTGCTCATTAAAAACCAGTGGGGTTTTGAGAAAATGGAAGGAATGGATGGCACGGGCGAAAGGGACTACTTAGTAGGAACAATCCAGTCTGAGGGACATAAAGTGATAATTGCAGTAATGTACAACCCACCACAGAAGTGCAGGAGGCCAAGAGAAGAATACGATGAGAGCAACAGAGCAATGATCGACACACTAGCCGAGGTGGCCAGGAGAGCACACATGGGGGAAGCAAAGTTACTAGTTATGGGTGATTTCAATCACAAGGAGATTGACTGGGAAAACCTGCAGCCCCATGGGGGTCCCGAAACATGAAGAGGCAAGATGATGGATGTGGTACTGGAAAACCTCATGCATCAACATGTTAGAGACACTACCAGAGAGAGAGGAGAGGATGAACCAGCAAGGCTGGACCTTGTATTCACCATGAGTAGTTCCGACATCGAGGGTATCATGTATGAAAGGCCCCTGGGAGCTAGTGATCATGTGGTTCTGTGCTTCGACTACATAGTTGAGCTCCAAGTGGAGAGAGTAGCAGGAATAGGCTGGGAAAAACCAAACTACAAAAGGGGGAACTACTCAGGCATGAGGAACTTCCTTCAAGACATTCAGTGGGAGAGGGAACTGACAGGAAAACCAGTACAAGAAATGATGGACTATGTAGCAACAAAATGCAAGGAGGCAGAGGACAGGTTTGTTCCCAAGGGAAACAGAAATAATGGGAAGAACAGAACGAGTCCTTGGTTCACCCAAAGGTGTAGGGAGGCAAAAACTAGGTGTACTAGAGAATGGAAAAGGTACAGAAGACAGAGAACTCAGGAAAATAAAGAAATCAGCCGAAGAGCCAGAAACGAATATGCACAGATAAGAAGGGAGGCTCAGAGACAATATGAAAATGACATAGCATCAAAAGTAAAGACTGACCCGAAGCTGTTGTACAGCCACATCAGGAGAAAAAACAACAGTCAAGGACCAGGTAATCAGACTGAGGAAGGGTGATGGGGAATTCACAAGAAACGACCGAGAGGTTTGTCAGGAGCTCAACACAAGATTTAAAGAGGTATTTACAGTGGAAACCAGTAGGACTCCAAGAAATCAGAACTGGGGGGCACACCAGCAAGTGCTGGATGAGGTATATATAACCAAGGAGGAGGTGAAGAAGCTGCTATGCGAACTTGACACCTCAAAGGCGGTGGGACCAGACAACATCTCTCCATGGGTCCTTAAAGAGGGAGCAGAGATATTGTGTGAGCCATTAACAAAGATCTTCAACACATCATTTGAAACTGGGCAACTCCCTGAGGTATGGAAAATGGCAAATGTAGTCCCAATTTTTAAAAAGGGAGACAGACATGAGGCACTAAACTACAGACCTGTATCACTAACGTGTATAGTTTGCAAGGTCTTGGAGAAGATCATCAGGAGGAGAGTGGTGGGGCACCTGGAAAGAAACAAGTGTATAATTGACAACCAGCACGGTTTCAGGGAAGGAAAATCCTGTGTCACAAACCTACTAGAGTTTTATGGCAAGGTGACAGAAGTAAGACAAGAGAGAGAGGGCTGGATCGACTGCATATTTTTGGACTGCAAGAAGGCCTTCGACACAGTTCCTCACAAGAAGTTACTGCAAAAGCTAGAGGATCAGGCACACATAACAGGAAAGGCACTGCAATGTATCAGAGAATATCTGACAGGGAGGCAACAACGAGTCATGGTACGCGACGAGGTGTCAGAGTGGGCGCCTGTGACAAGCGGGGTTCCACAGGGGTCAGTCCTAGGACCTGTTCTGTTCTTGGTATATGTGAACGACATAACGGAAGGGATAGACTCAGAAGTGTCCTTGTTTGTAGATGATGCGAAGTTAATGAGAAGAATCAAATCGGACGAGGATCAGGCAGGACTACAAAGAGACCTGGACAGGCTACAAGCCTGGTCAAGCAACTGGCTCCTTGAATTTAACCCTGCCAAATGCAAAGTCATGAAGATTGGGGAAGGGCAAAGAAGACCGCAGACACAATATAGTTTAGATGGCCAAAGACTGCAAACCTCACTCAAGGAAAAAAGCTCTGGGGGTGAGTATAACACCGAGCATATCTCCTGAGGCACACATCAATCAGATAACTGCTACAGCATACGGGCGCCTGGCAAACCTACGGATAGCGTTCCGATACCTCAGTAAGGATTCGTTTAAGACTCTGTATACCATCTACGTCAGGCCCATACTGGAGTATGCAGCACCAGTTTGGAATCCACACCTAGTCAAGCACGTCAAGAAATTAGAGAAAGTGCAAAGGTTTGCAACAAGACTAGTCCCAGAGCTACGGGGATTGTCATACGAAGAAAGGTTGAGGGAAATCGGCCTGACGACACTGGAGGACAGGAGGGTCAGGGGAGACATGATAACGACATATAAAATACTGCGCGGAATAGACAAGGTGGACAAAGACGGGATGTTCCAGAGAAGGGACACAGACACAAGAGGTCACAATTGGAAGTTGAAGACTTAGATGAATCAAAGGGATGTTAGGAAGTATTTCTTCAGTCATAGAGTAGTCAGGCCATGGAATAGCCTAGAAAGTGATGTAGTGGAGGCAGGAACCATACATAGTTTTAAGGCGAGGTATGATAGAGCTCATGGGGCAGGGAGAGAGAGGACCTAGTAGCAATCAGCGAAGAGGCGGGGCCAGGAGCTGTGACTCGACCCCTGCAACCACAAATAGGTGAGTGAGTACACACATACACACACACCCGAGTACCTGGAACATCAAGTAACGAAGGACTCAAACAGAAGTCCAAGCAAGTTACGGGGCTGTCCACGAGGGTGGGCAAGCATGATCTGTCGAGGGCAAGAGGAGATATGACAAGGTTATACGAAATGCTCCCCAGCTTCGACCAATCGCCACCACAATCAGCACCACAATCACCACCACAATCACCATCACAATCACCGCCACAATCACCACCACAATCACCACCACAATCACCACCACAATCACCACCACAATCACCACCACAATCACCACCACAATCACCACCATGGAGAAACTCTTAGTTTCCCTTAATCTTTGATTATTTAATGTAAAGACTTACAAGAAAACTTGTTTACATGTGTACCAGTGGCTTGTTTGGTGTTCCTTGACCTGTGTTTACGTGTGTACCAGTGACTTGTTTGGTGTTCCTTGACCTGTGTTTACGTGTGTACCAGTGACTTGTTTGGTGTTCCTTGACCTGTGTTTACGTGTGTACCAGTGACTTGTTTGATGTTCCTTGACCTGTGTTTACGTGTGTACCAGTGGCTTCTTTGGTGTTCCTTGACCTGTGTTTACGTGTGTACCAGTGACTTGTTTGATGTTCCTTGACCTGTGTTTACGTGTGTACCAGTGACTTTTTTGGTGTTCCTTGACATGTGTTTACGTGTGTACCAGTGACTTGTTTGATGTTCCTTGACCTGTGTTTACGTGTGTACCAGTGACTTGTTTGGTGTTCCTTGACCTGTGTTTACGTGTGTACCAGTGACTTGTTTGATGTTCCTTGACCTGTGTTTACGTGTGTACCAGTGACTTGTTTGGTGTTCCTTGACCTGTGTTTACGTGTGTACCAGTGACTTGTTTGGTGTTCCTTGACCTGTGTTAACGTGTGTACCAGTGACTTGTTTGGTGTTCCTTGACCTGTGTTTACGTGTGTACCAGTGACTTGTTTGGTGTTCCTTGACCTGTGTTTACGTGTGTACCAGTGACTTGTTTGATGTTCCTTGACCTGTGTTTACGTGTGTACCAGTGGCTTGTTTGGTGTTCCTTGACCTGTGTTTACGTGTGTACCAGTGGCTTGTTTGATGTTCCTTGACCTGTGTTTACGTGTGTACCAGTGACTTGTTTGATGTTCCTTGACCTGTGTTTACGTGTGTACCAGTGACTTGTATGGTGTTCCTTGACCTGTGTTTACGTGTGTACCAGTGACTTGTTTGGTGTTCCTTGACCTGTGTTTACGTGTGTACCAGTGACTTGTTTGATGTTCCTTGACCTGTGTTTACGTGTGTACCAGTGACTTGTTTGATGTTCCTTGACCTGTGTTTACGTGTGTACCAGTGACTTGTTTGATGTTCCTTGACCAGTGTTTACGTGTGTACCAGTGACTTGTTTGGTGTCCCTTGACCTGTGTTTACGTGTGTACCAGTGACTTGTTTGATGTTCCTTGACCTGTGTTTACGTGTGTACCAGTGACTTGCTTGGTGTTCCTTGACCTGTGTTTACGTGTGTACCAGTGACTTGTTTGGTGTTCCTTGACCTGTGTTTACGTGTGTACCAGTGGCTTGTTTGATGTTCCTTGACCTGTGTTTACGTGTGTACAAGTGACTTGTTTGATGTTCCTTGACCTGTGTTTACGTGTGTACCAGTGACTTGTTTGATGTTCCTTGACCTGTGTTTACGTGTGTACCAGTGACTTGTTTGATGTTCCTTGACCTGTGTTTACGTGTGTACCAGTGACTTGTTTGGTGTTCCTTGACCTGTGTTTACGTGTGTACCAGTGACTTGTTTGGTGTTCCTTGATATGTGTTTACGTGTGTACCAGTGACTTGTTTGGTGTTCCTTGATATGTGTTTACGTGTGTACCAGTGACTTGTTTGATGTTCCTTGACCTGTGTTTACGTGTGTACCAGTGACTTGTTTGGTGTTCCTTGACCTGTGTTTACGTGTGTACCAGTGACTTGTTTGGTGTTCCTTGATCTGTGTTTACGTGTGTACCAGTGACTTGTTTGATGTTCCTTGACCTGTGTTTACGTGTGCACCAGTGACTTGTTTGATGTTCCTTGACCTGTGTTTACGTGTGTACCAGAGGCTTGTTTGATGTTCCTTGACCTGTGTTTACGTGTGTACCAGTGACTTGTTTGATGTTCCTTGACCTGTGTTTACGTGTGTACCAGTGACTTGTTTGATGTTCCTTGACCTGTGTTTACGTGTGTACCAGTGGCTTGTTTGATGTTCCTTGACCTGTGTTTACGTGTGTACCAGTGACTTGTTTGATGTTCCTTGACCTGTGTTTACGTGTGTACCAGTGACTTGTTTGGTGTTCCTTGACCTGTGTTTACGTGTGTACCAGTGACTTGTTTGATGTTCCTTGATCTGTGTTTACGTGTGTACCAGTGACTTGTTTGGTGTTCCTTGACCTGTGTTTACGTGTGTACCAGTGACTTGTTTGGTGTTCCTTGACCTGTGTTTACGTGTGTACCAGTGACTTGTTTGGTGTTCCTTGATCTGTGTTTACGTGTGTACCAGTGACTTGTTTGATGTTCCTTGACCTGTGTTTACGTGTGTACCAGTGACTTGTTTGATGTTCCTTGACCTGTCTTTACGTGTGTACCAGTGGCTTGTTTGATGTTCCTTGACCTGTGTTTACGTGTGTACCAGTGACTTGTTTGATGTTCCTTGACCTGTGTTTACGTGTGTACCAGTGACTTGTTTGATGTTCCTTGACCTGTGTTTACGTGTGTACCAGTGGCTTGTTTGATGTTCCTTGACCTGTGTTTACGTGTGTACCAGTGACTTGTTTGATGTTCCTTGACTTGTGTTTACGTGTGTACCAGTGACTTGTTTGGTGTTCCTTGACCTGTGTTTACGTGTGTACCAGTGACTTGTTTGATGTTCCTTGACCTGTGTTTACGTGTGTACCAGTGACTTGTTTGGTGTTCCTTGACCTGTGTTTACGTGTGTACCAGTGACTTGTTTGGTGTTCCTTGACCTGTGTTTACGTGTGTACCAGTGACTTGTTTGGTGTTCCTTGACCTGTGTTTACGTGTGTGCCAGTGACTTGTTTGGTGTTCCTTGACCTGTGTTTACGTGTGTATCAGTGACTTGTTTGATGTTCCTTGACCTGTGTTTACGTGTGTACCAGTGACTTGTTTGGTGTTCCTTGACCTGTGTTTACGTGTGTACCAGTGGCTTGTTTGATGTTCCTTGACCTGTGTTTACGTGTGTACCAGTGGCTTGTTTGATGTTCCTTGACCTGTGTTTACGTGTGTACCAGTGAATTGTTTGATGTTCCTTGTCCTGTGTTTACGTGTGTACCAGTGACTTGTTTGGTGTTCCTTGACCTGTGTTTACGTGTGTACCAGTGACTTGTTTGGTGTTCCTTGACCTGTTTTTACGTGTGTACCAGTGACTTGTTTGGTGTTCCTTGACCTGTGTTTACGTGTGTACCAGTGACTTGTTTGGTGTTCCTTGACCTGTGTTTACGTGTGTACCAGTGACTTGTTTGGTGTTCCTTGACCTGTGTTTACGTGTGTACCAGTGACTTGTTTGGTGTTCCTTGACCTGTGTTTACGTGTGTACCAGTGGCTTGTTTGGTGTTCCTTGATCTGTGTTTACGTGTGTACCAGTGACTTGTTTGGTGTTCCTTGACCTGTGTTTACGTGTGTACCAGTGGCTTGTTTGGTGTTCCTTGACAAGTGTTTACGTGTGTACCAGTGACTTGTTTGGTGTTCCTTGGCCTGTGTTTACGTGTGTACCAGTGACTTGTTTGGTGTTCCTTGACCTGTGTTTACGTGTGTACCAGTGACTTGTTTGGTGTTCCTTGACCTGTGTTTACTTGTGTACCAGTGACTTGTTTGATGTTCCTTGACCTGTGTTTACGTGTGTACCAGTGACTTGTTTGATGTTCCTTGACCTGTGTTTACGTGGGTACCAGTAACTTGTCTGGTGTTCCTCCAAGTGTGTTTACGTGTATACCAGTGACTTGTTTGGTGTTCCTTGACCTGTATTTACGTGGGTACCAGTGACTTGCTTGGTGTTCCTTGACCTGTGTTTACGCGTGTACCAGTGACTTGTTTGATGTTCCTTGACCTGTATTTACGTGTGTACCAGTGACTTGTTTGATGTTCCTTGACCTGTGTTTACGTGGGTACCAGTGACTTGTTTGGTGTTCCTTGAAGTGTGTTTACTTGTGTACCAGTGACTTGTTCGGTTTTCCTTGACCTGTGTTTACGTGTGTTCCAGTGATTTGTTTGGTGTTCCTTGACCTGTCTGTGTTAACGTGTGTACCAGTGGCTTGTCTGGCGTTCCTTGACCTGTCTATGTTAACGTGTGTACCAGTGGCTTGTTTGGTTTTCCTTGACCTATGTTTACGTGTGTACCAGTGACTTGTTTGATGTTCCTTGACCTGTGTTTACGTGTGTACCAGTGACTTGTTTGGTGTTCCTTGACCTGTGTTTACGTGTGTACCAGTGACTTGTTTGGTGTTCCTTGACCTGTGTTTACGTGTGTACCAGTGACTTGTTTGGTGTTCCTTGACCTGTGTTTACGTGTGTACCAGTGACTTGTTTGGTGTTCCTTGACCTGTTTTTACGTGTGTACCAGTGACTTGTTTGATGTTCCTTGACCTGTGTTTACGTGGGTACCAGTGACTTGTTTGGTGTTCCTAGATCTGTGTTTACGTGTATACCAGTGGCTTGTTTGGTGTTCCTTGACCTGTGTTTACGTGGGTACCAGTGACTTGTTTGGTGTTCCTTGACCTGTGTTTACGTGTGTACCAGTGACTTGTTTGATGTTCCTTGACCTGTGTTTACGTGGGTACCAGTGACTTGTTTGGTGTTCCTTGATCTGTGTTTACGTGTGTACCAGTGACTTGTTTGGTGTTCCTTGACCTGTGTTTACGTATGTACCAGTGGCTTGTTTGGTGTTCCTTGACAAGTGTTTACGTGTGTACCAGTGACTTGTTTGGTATTCCTTGGCCTGTGTTTACGTGTGTACCAGTGACTTGTTTGGTGTTCCTTGACCTGTGTTTACGTGTGTACCAGTGACTTGTTTGGTGTTCCTTGACCTGTGTTTACTTGTGTACCAGTGACTTGTTTGATGTTCCTTGACCTGTGTTTACGTGTGTACCAGTGACTTGTTTGATGTTCCTTGACCTGTTTTTACGTGGGTACCAGTGACTTTTCTGGTGTTCCTTGAAGTGTGTTTACGTGGGTACCAGTGACTTGTTTGGTGTTCCTTGACCTGTGTTTACGCGTGTACCAGTGACTTGTTTGATGTTCCTTGACCTGTATTTACGTGTGTACCAGTGACTTGTTTGATGTTCCTTGACATGTGTTTACGTGGGTACCGGTGACTTGTTTGGTGTTCCTTGAAGTGTGTTTACTTGTGTACCAGTGATTTGTTTGGTGTTCCTTGACCTGTCTGTGTTAACGTGTGTACCAGTGGCTTGTCTGGCGTTCCTTGACCTGTCTATGTTAACGTGTGTACCAGTGGCTTGTTTGGTGTTCCTTGACCTGTCTGTGTTAACGTGTGTACCAGTGGCTTGTTTGGCGTTCCTTGACCTGTCTGTGTTAACGTGTGTACCAGTGGCTTGTTTGGTGTTCCTTGACCTGTCTGTGTTTACGTGTACAATAGTGGCTTGTTTGGTGTTCCTTGACCTGTCTGTGTTAACGTGTGTACCAGTGGCTTGTTTGGTGTTCCTTGACCTGTCTGTGTTAACGCGTGTATCATTGACTTGTGTGGTGTTCCTTGACCTACCTGTGTTAACGAGTGTACCAGTGAATTGTTTGGTTTTCCTTGACCTGTCTGTGTTAACGTGTGTTCCAGTGGCTTCTCTGGTGTTCCTTGACCTGTCTGTATTTACGTGTGTACCAGTGGCTTGTTTGGTGTTCCTTGACCCGTTCGTGTTAACGTGTGTACCAGTGATTTGTTTGGAGTTCCTTGACTTGTCTGTGTTAACGTGTGTACCAGTGGCTTGTTTGGTGTTCCTTCACCTGTCTGTGTTAACGTGTGTACCAATGGCTTGTTTGGTGTTCCTTGACCTGTCTGTGTTAACGTGTGTTCCAGTGACATGCTTGGTGTTCCTTGACCCGTTAGTGTTAACTTGTGTACCAGTGGCTTGTTTTGGTGTTTCTTGACCTGTCTGTGTTAACGTGTGTACCAGTGTCTTGTTTGGTGTTTCTTGACCTGTCTGTGTTAACGTGTGTACCAGTGACTTGTTTATTTCCTTCACCTGTCTGTGTTAACGTGTGTACCAGTGGCTTGTTTGGTGTTCCTTGAGCCTTTCGTGTTAACGTGTGTACCAGTGATTTGTTTGGAGTTCCTTGACTTGTCTGTGTTAACGTGTGTACCAGTGGCTTGTTTGGTGTTCCTTCACCTGTCTGTGTTAACGTGTGTACCAGTGGCTTGTTTGGTGTTCCTTGACCCGTTCGTGTTAACGTGTGTACCAGTGATTTGTTTGGAGTTCCTTGGTTTGTCTGTGTTAACGTGTGTACAGTGTGTATTCCATCAACTGTCTGTGTGTACCAGTGGCTTGTTTGGTGTTCCTTCACCTGTCTGTGTTAACGTGTGTACCAGTGGCTTGTTTGGTGTTCCTTGACCCGTTCGTGTTAACGTGTGTACCAGTGATTTGTTTGGAGTTCCTTGACTTGTCTGTGTTAACGTGTGTACCAGTGGCTTGTTTGGTGTTCCTTGACCCGTTCGTGTTAACGTGTGTACCAGTGATTTGTTTGGAGTTCCTTGAATTGTCTGTGTTAACGTGTGTACCAGTGGCTAGTTTTTATTGTTCCTTCACCTGTCTGTGTTTACTTGTGTACCAGTGACTTGTTTGGTGTTCCTTGACCTGTCTGTGTTAACGTGTGTACCAGTGACTTGCTTGGTGTTCCTTGACCTGCCTGTGTTAACGCGTGTACCATTGACTTGTGTGGTGTTCCTTGACCTATCTGTGTTAACGCGTGTACCATTGAATTGTTTGGTGTTCCTTGACCTGTCTGTGTTTACGCGTGTACCAGTGGCTTCTCTGGTGTTCCTTGATCTGTCTGTGTTTACATGTGTACCAGTGGTTTGTTTAGCATTCCTTGACCTGTGTTAACGTGTATACCAGTGGCTTGTTTGGTGCTCCTTGACCTGTCTGTGTTAACTTGTGTACTAGTGGCTTGTTTGGTGTTCCTTGACCTGTCTGTGTTTACGTGTACAACAGTGGCTTGTTTGGTGTTCCTTGACCTGTCTGTGTTAACGTGTGTACCAGTGGCTTGTTTGGTGTTTCTTGACCTGTCTGTGTTAACGTGTGTACTAGTGGCTTGTTTAGTGTTCCTTCACCTGTCTGTGCTAACGTGTGTACCAGTGGCTTGTTTGGTGTTTCTTGACCTGTCTGTGTTAACGTGTGTACCAGTGGCTTGTTTAGTGTTCCTTCACCTGTCTGTGCTAACGTGTGTACTAGTGGCTTGTTTGGTGTTCCTTGACCTGTTCGTGTTAACGTGTGTACCAGTGGCTTGTTTGGTGTTCCTTCACCTGTCTGTGTTTACTTGTGTACCAGTGACTTGTTTGGTGTTCCTTGACCTGTCTGTTTTAACGTGTGTACCAGTGACTTGCTTGGTGTTCCTTGACCTGTCCGTGTTAACGCGTGTACCAGTGACTTGTTTGGTGTTCCTTGACCTGTCTGTGTTAGCGTGTGTACCAGTGGCTTGTTTGGTGTTCCTTCACCTGTCTGTGTTTACGAGTGTACCAGTGGCTTGTTTGGTGTTCCTTCACCTGTCTGTGTTAACGTGTGTACCAGTGACTTGTTTTGTGTTCCTTGATCTGTCTGTGTTTACATGTGTACCAGTGGTTTGTTTGGTGCTCCTTGACCTGTCTGTGTTAACTTGTGTACCAGTGGTTTGTTTGGTGCTCCTTCACCTGTCTGTGTTAACGTGTGTACCAGTGGCTTGTTTGGTGTTCCTTCACCCGTCTGTGTTTACTTGTGTACCAGTGACTTGTTTGGTGTTCCTTGACCTGTCTGTGTTAACGCGTGTACCAGTGACTTATTTGGTATCCCTTGACCTGTCTGTGTTAACATGTGTACTAGTGACTTGTTTGGTGTTCCTTGACCTATTTGTGTTAACGTCTGTACCAGTGGCTTGTTTGGTGTTTTTGACCTGTCTATGTTAACGTGTATACCAGTGAATTGTTTGGTGTTCTTTGACTTGTCTGTGTTTACGAGTGTACCAGTGGCTTCTTTGGTGTTCCTTGACCTGTCTGTGTTTACGTGTGTACCAGTGGCTTGTTTGGTGTTCCTTGACCTGTCTGTGTTTACATGTGTACCAGTGGTTTGTTTAGCATTCCTTGACCTGTGTTAGCGTGTGTACCAGTGGCCTGTTTGGTGCTCCTTGACCTGTCTGTGTTAATGTGTGTACCAGTGGCTTGTTTTTCATTCCTTGTCCTGTGTTAACGTGTGTACCAGTGGCTTGTTTGGTGCTCCTTGATCTGTCTGTGTTTATTTGTGTACCAGTGGCTTTTCTAGCGTTCCTTGGCCTGTCTTTGTTTACGTATGTACCATTTGCTTGTTTCACGTTCCTTGACCTGTTTGTGTTTAAATGTGTACCAGTGGCTTCTTTGGTGCTCCTTAACCTGTCTGTTTTTACATGTGTACCAGTGGCTTATTTGGTGTTCCTTGGCTTGTCTGTTTACGTGTGTACCAGTGGCTTGTTTGTTATTCCTTGACCTGTCTGTGTACTTGTTACATGGCAGGTATATGGTACATAAAAGGTATTTAATGTATAGTAAGCTGAAGAAATCGGCATTTCTCAGCGGATATACCTTAGAGGTGTATATATCTCAGTGACTGCACACTGAGAGATGTACATCTCTATATACACTCATTGGTGCTTATCAGTATATATATATATATATATATATATATATATATATATATATATATATATATATATATATATATATATATATATATATATATATATATATATATATATATATATATATATGTATGTATATATATATATGTATTATTTATTTTATTATTATTAACACATTGGCCGTCTCCCACCAAGGATGGGTGGCTCGAAAAAGAAAAAAATTCATCATTCCCTTCATCACAGTCTTGCCAGAGGCATGCTTACACTACAGTTTTTAAACTGCAACATTAACACCCCTCCTTCAGAGTGTAGGCACTGTACTTCCCATCTCCAGGACTCAAGTCCGGCCTGCCGGTTTCCCTGAACCCCTTCATAAATGTTACTTTGCTCACACTCCAACAGCACGTCAAGTATTAAAAACCATTTGTCTCCATTCACTCCTATCAAACACGCTCACGCATGCTTGCTTGATGTCCAAGCCCCTTGCACAGAAAACCTCCTTTACCCCCTCCCTCCAACATTTCTTAGGCTGACCCCTACCCCGCCTTCCCTCTACTATATATTTATACACTTTCGAAGTCATTCTATTTTGCTTCATTCTCTCTACATGTCCGAACCACCTCAACAACCTTCCTCACCCATCTGGATAATAGTTTTAGTTTAAATAAATAAATAAATAAATAAATAAATATATATATATATATATATATATATATATATATATATATATATATATATATATATATATATATATATGTATGTATATATATATAAAATATATATATATATATATATATATATATATATATATATATATATATATATATATATATATATATATATATATATATACATATATATATATATATATATATATATATATATATATATATATATATATATATATATATATGTACATATATATATATATATATATATATATATATATATATAAATATATATATTATATATATATATATATATAAATATATTTTATTTTATTATCACACCGGCCGATTCCCACCAAGGCAGGGTGGCCCGAAAAAGAAAAACTTTCACCATCATTCACTCCATCACTGTCTTGCCAGAAGGGTGCTTTACACTACAGTTTTTAAACTGCAACATTAACACCCCTCCTTCAGAGTGCAGGCACTGTACTTCCCATCTCCAGGACTCAAGTCCGGCCTGCCGGTTTCCCTGAATCCCTTCATAAATGTTACTTTGCTCACACTCCAACAGCACGTCAAGTATTAAAAACCATTTGTCTCCATTCACTCCTATCAAACACGCTCACGCATGCCTGCTGGAAGTCCAAGCCCCTCGCACACAAAACCTCCTTTACCCCCTCCCTCCAACCCTTCCTAGGCCGACCCCTACCCCGCCTTCCTTCCACTACAGACTGATACACTCTTGAAGTCATTCTGTTTCGCTCCATTCTCTCTACATGTCCGAACCACCTCAACAACCCTTCCTCAGCCCTCTGGACAACAGTTTTGGTAATCCCGCACCTCCTCCTAACTTCCAAACTACGAATTCTCTGCATTATATTCACACCACACATTGCCCTCAGACATGACATCTCCACTGCCTCCAGCCTTCTCCTCGCTGCAACATTCATCACCCACGCTTCACACCCATATAAGAGCGTTGGTAAAACTATACTCTCATACATTCCCCTCTTTACCTCCAAGGACAAAGTTCTTTGTCTCCACAGACTCCTAAGTGCACCACTCACTCTTTTTCCCTCATCAATTCTATGATTCACCTCATCTTTCATAGACCCATCCGCTGACACGTCCACTCCCAAATATCTGAATACGTTCACCTCCTCCATACTCTCTCCCTCCAATCTGATATTCAATCTTTCATCACCTAATCTTTTTGTTATCCTCATAACCTTACTCTTTCCTGTATTCACCTTTAATTTTCTTCTTTTGCACACCCTACCAAATTCATCCACCAATCTCTGCAACTTCTCTTCAGAATCTCCCAAGAGCACAGTGTCATCGGCAAAGAGCAGCTGTGACAACTCCCACTTTGTGTGTGATTCTTTATCTTTTAACTCCACGCCTCTTGCCAAGACCCTCGCATTTACTTCTCTTACAACCCCATCTATAAATATATTAAACAACCACGGTGACATCACACATCCTTGTCTAAGGCCTACTTTTACTGGGAAAAAATTTCCCTCTTTCCTACATACTCTAACTTGAGCCTCACTATCCTCGTAAAAACTCTTCACTGCTTTCAGTAACCTACCTCCTACACCATACACTTGCAACATCTGCCACATTGCCCCCCTATCCACCCTGTCATACGCCTTTTCCAAATCCATAAATGCCACAAAGACCTCTTTAGCCTTATCTAAATACTGTTCACTTATATGTTTCACTGTAAACACCTGGTCCACACACCCCCTACCTTTCCTAAAGCCTCCTTGTTCATCTGCTATCCTATTCTCCGTCTTACTCTTAATTCTTTCAATTATAACTCTACCATACACTTTACCAGGTACACTCAACAGACTTATCCCCCTATAATTTTTGCACTCTCTTTTATCCCCTTTGCCTTTATACAAAGGAACTATGCATGCTCTCTGCCAATCCCTAGGTACCTTACCCTCTTCCATACATTTATTAAATAATTGCACCAACCACTCCAAAACTATATCCCCACCTGCTTTTAACATTTCTATCTTTATCCCATCAATCCCGGCTGCCTTACCCCCTTTCATTTTACCTACTGCCTCACGAACTTCCCCCACACTCACAACTGGCTCTTCCTCACTCCTACAAGATGTTATTCCTCCTTGCCCTATACACGAAATCACAGCTTCCCTATCTTCATCAACATTTAACAATTCCTCAAAATATTCCTTCCATCTTCCCAATACCTCTACCTCTCCATTTAATAACTCTCCTCTCCTATTTTTAACTGACAAATCCATTTGTTCTCTAGGCTTTCTTAACTTGTTAATCTCACTCCAAAACTTTTTCTTATTTTCAACAAAATTTGTTGATAACATCTCACCCACTCTCTCATTTGCTCTCTTTTTACATTGCTTCACCACTCTCTTAACTTCTCTCTTTTTCTCCATATACTCTTCCCTCCTTGCATCACTTCTACTTTGTAAAAACTTCTCATATGCTAACTTTTTCTCCCTTACTACTCTCTTTACATCATCATTCCACCAATCGCTCCTCTTCCCTCCTGCACCCACTTTCCTGTAACCACAAACTTCTGCTGAACACTCTAACACTACATTTTTAAACCTACCCCATACCTCTTCGACCCCATTGCCTATGCTCTCATTAGCCCATCTATCCTCCAATAGCTGTTTATATCTTACCCTAACTGCCTCCTCTTTTAGTTTATAAACCTTCACCTCTCTCTTCCCTGATGCTTCTATTCTCCTTGTATCCCATCTACCTTTTACTCTCAGTGTAGCTACAACTAGAAAGTGATCTGATATATCTGTGGCCCCTCTATAAACATGTACATCCTGAAGTCTACTCAACAGTCTTTTATCTACCAATACATAATCCAACAAACTACTGTCATTTCGCCCTACATCATATCGTGTATACTTATTTATCCTCTTTTTCTTAAAATATGTATTACCTATAACTAAACCCCTTTCTATACAAAGTTCAATCAAAGGGCTCCCATTATCATTTACACCTGGCACCCCAAACTTACCTACCACACCCTCTCTAAAAGTTTCTCCTACTTTAGCATTCAAGTCCCCTACCACAATTACTCTCTCACTTGGTTCAAAGGCTCCTATACATTCACTTAACATCTCCCAAAATCTCTCTCTCTCCTCTGCATTCCTCTCTTCTCCAGGTGCATACACGCTTATTATGACCCACTTCTCGCATCCAACCTTTACTTTAATCCACATAATTCTTGAATTTACACATTCATATTCTCTTTTCTCCTTCCATAACTGATCATTTAACATTACTGCTACCCCTTCCTTTGCTCTAACTCTCTCAGATACTCCAGATTTAATCCCATTTATTTCCCCCCACTGAAACTCTCCTACCCCCTTCAGCTTTGTTTCGCTTAGGGCCAGGACATCCAACTTCTTTTCATTCATAACATCAGCAATCATCTGTTTCTTGTCATCCGCACTACATCCACGCACATTTAAGCAACCCAGTTTTATAAAGTTTTTCTTCTTCTCTTTTTTAGTAATTGTATACAGGAGAAGGGGTTACTAGCCCATTGCTCCCGGCATTTTAGTCGCCTCATACGACACGCATGGCTTACGGAGGAAAGATTCTTTTCCACTTCCCCATGGACAATAGAAGAAATAAAAAAGAACAAGAGCTATTTAGAAAAAGGAGAAAAACCTAGATGTATGTATATATATATATGCATGTGCGTGTCTGTGAAGTGTGACCAAAGTGTAAGTAGGAGTAGCAAGATATCCCTGTTATCTTAGCGTGTTTATGAGACAGAAAAAGAAACCAGCAATCCTACCATCATGCAAAACAGTTACAGGTTTTTGTTTCACAGTCATCTGGCAGGACGGTAGTACTTCCCTGGGTGGTTGCTGTCTACCAACCTACTACCTATAATATATATATATATATATATATATATATATATAATCGTGCCGAATATGTAAAACTGGTCAATTAGCAAGAACTCATTTAAAATTAAGTCCTTTCTAAAATTTTCTCTTATACGTTTAAAGATATATTTTTTCATTATTGTTAATGTAAAAATTTTTAATTTTGCACCAAAAGAATCTTAGAAAACTTACCTAACCTTATTATAACAAGCGCAATTTATTTTAGCCTAACGCAACTAAATATATTTTACATTTGTTTACAATAATTTAATACTAAACAAACACAGTGAAATATATTTTTTTTTCGTTAGGTTCAGAATGATTTTGGCGAAATTATTGCATACATAAATTTTCACTTGTCCTATATGGCAAGATGAACGTTGCTATTTAAGCCAAGATCGCAAGTTCTGCCTATTCCGCACGACATATATATATATATATATATATATATATATATATATATATATATATATATATATATATATATATATATATTTATATTTATATATATATGTATATTTTTTATTTTATTATTTTATTATCACACTGGCCGATTCCCACCAAGGCAGGGTGGCCCGAAAAAGAAAAACTTTCACCATCATTCACTCCATCACTGTCTTGCCAGAAGGGTGCTTTACACTACAGTTTTTAAACTGCAACATTAACACCCCTCCTTCAGAGTGCAGGCACTGTACTTCCCATCTCCAGGACTCAAGTCCGGCCTGCCGGTTTCCCTGAATCCCTTCATAAATGTTACTTTGCTCACACTCCAACAGCACGTCAAGTATTAAAAACCATTTGTCTCCATTCACTCCTATCAAACACGCTCACGCATGCCTGCTGGAAGTCCAAGCCCCTCGCACACAAAACCTCCTTTACCCCCTCCCTCCAACCCTTCCTAGGCCGACCCCTACCCCGCCTTCCTTCCACTACAGACTGATACACTCTTGAAGTCATTCTGTTTCGCTCCATTCTCTCTACATGTCCGAACCACCTCAACAACCCTTTCTCAGCCCTCTGGACAACAGTTTTGGTAATCCCGCACCTCCTCCTAACTTCCAAACTACGAATTCTCTGCATTATATTCACACCACACATTGCCCTCAGACATGACATCTCCACTGCCTCCAGCCTTCTCCTCGCTGCAACATTCATCACCCACGCTTCACACCCATATAAGAGCGTTGGTAAAACTATACTCTCATACATTCCCCTCTTTGCCTCCAAGGACAAAGTTCTTTGTCTCCACAGACTCCTAAGTGCACCACTCACTCTTTTTCCCTCATCAATTCTATGATTCACCTCATCTTTCATAGACCCATCCGCTGACACGTCCACTCCCAAATATCTGAATACATTCACCTCCTCCATACTCTCTCCCTCCAATCTGATATTCAATCTTTCATCATCTAATCTTTTTGTTATCCTCATAACCTTACTCTTTCCTGTATTCACCTTTAATTTTCTTCTTTTGCACACCCTACCAAATTCATCCACCAATCTCTGCAGCTTCTCTTCAGAATCTCCCAAGAGCACAGTGTCATCAGCAAAGAGCAGCTGTGACAACTCCCACTTTGTGTGTGATTCTTTATCTTTTAACTCCACGCCTCTTGCCAAGACCCTCGCATTTACTTCTCTTACAACCCCATCTATAAATATATTAAACAACCACGGTGACATCACACATCCTTGTCTAAGGCCTACTTTTACTGGGAAAAAATTTCCCTCTTTCCTACATATATATATATACATATATATATACATTATATATATATAATATAAATATATAATATATATATATATATATATTATATATATATATATATGAGGCGTATGAAGCGACTAAAATGCCGGGAGCAATGGGCTAGTAACCCCTTCTCCTGTACACATTTACTAAAAAAGAGAAGAAGAAAAACTTTATAAAACTGGGATGCTTGAATGTGCGTGGATGTAGTGCAGATGACAAGAAACAGATGATTGCTGATGTTATGAATGAAAAGAAGTTGGATGTCCTGGCCCTAAGCGAAACAAAAGTGAAGGGGGTAGGGGAGTTTCGGTGGGGGAAATAAATGGGATTAAATCTGGAGTATCTGAGAGAGTTAGAGCAAAGGAAGGGGTAGCAGTAATGTTGAAGGATCAGTTATGGAAGGAGAAAAGAGAGTATGAATGTGTAAATTCAAGAATTATGTGGATTAAAGTAAAGGTTGGATGCGAAAAGTGGGTCATAATAAGCGTGTATGCACCTGGAGAAGAGAGGAATGTAGAGGAGAGAGAAAGATTTTGGGAGAGAGATGTTAAGTGAATGTATAGGAGCCTTTGAACCAAGTGAGAGAGTAATTGTGGTAGGGGACCTGAATGCTAAAGTAGGAGAAACTTTTAGAGAGGGTGTGGTAGGTAAGTTTGGGGTGCCAGGTGTAAATGATAATGGGAGCCCTTTGATTGAACTTTGTATAGAAAGGGGTTTAGTTATAGGTAATACATATTTTAAGAAAAAGAGGATAAATAAGTATACAAGATATGATGTAGGGCGAAATGACAGTAGTTTGTTGGATTATGTATTGGTAGATAAAAGACTGTTGAGTAGACTTCAGAATGTACATGTTTATAGAGGGGCCACAGATATATCAGATCACTTTCTAGTTGTAGCTACACTGAGAGTGAAAGGTAGATGGGATACAAGGAGAATAGAAGCATCAGGGAAGAGAGAGGTGAAGGTTTATAAACTAAAAGAGGAGGCAGTTAGTGTAAGATATAAACAGCTATTGGAGGATAGATTGGCTAATAAGAGCATAGGCAATGGGGTCGAAGAGGTATGGGGTAGATTTAAAAATGTAGTGCTAGAGTGTTCAGCAGAAGTTTGTGGTTACAGGAAAGTGGGTGCGGGAGGGAAGAGGAGCGATTGGTGGAATGATGATGTAAAGAGAGTAGTAAGGGAGAAAAAGTTAGCATATGAAAAGTTTTTACAAAGTAGAAGTGATGCAAGGAGGGAAGAGTATATGGAGAAAAAGAGAGAGGTTAAGAGAGTGGTGAAGCAATGTAAAAAGAGAGCAAATGAGAGAGTGGGTGAGATGTTATCAACAAATTTTGTTGAAAATAAGAAAAAGTTTTGGAGTGAGATTAACAAGTTAAGGAAGCCTAGAGAACAAATGAATTTGTCAGTTAAAAATAGGAGAGGAGAGTTATTAAATGGAGAGTTAGAGGTATTGGGAAGATGGAGAGAATATTTTGAGAAATTGTTAAATGTTGATGAAGATAGGGAAGCTGTGATTTCATGTATAGGGCAAGGAGGAATAACATCTTGTAGGAGTGAGGAAGAGCCAGTTGTGAGTGCGGGGGAAGTTCGTGAGGCAGTAGGTAAAATGAAAGGGGGTAAGGCAGCCTGGATTGATGGGATAAAGATAGAAATGTTAAAAGCAGGTGGGGATATAGTTTTGGAGTGGTTGGTGCAATTATTTAATAAATGTATGGAAGAGGGTAAGGTACCTAGGGATTGGCAGAGAGCATACATAGTTCCTTTGTATAAAGGCAAAGGGGACAAAAGAGAGTGCAAAAATTATAGGGGGATAAGTCTGTTGAGTATACCTGGTAAAGTGTATGGTAGAGTTATTATTGAAAGAATTAAGAGTAAGACGGAAAATAGGATAGCAGATGAACAAGGAGGCTTTAGGAAAGGTAGGGGGTGTGTGGACCAGGTGTTTACAGTGAAACATGTAAGTGAACAGTATTTAGATAAGGCTAAAGAGGTCTTTGTGGCATTTATGGATTTGGAAAAGGCGTACGACAGGGTGGATAGGGGGGCAATGTGGCAGATGTTGCAGGTGTATGGTGTAGGAGGTAGGTTACTGAAAGCAGTGAAGAGTTTTTACGAGGATAGTGAGGCTCAAGTTAGAGTATGTAGGAAAGAGGGAAATTATTTCCCAGTAAAAGTAGGCCTTAGACAAGGATGTGTGATGTCACCGTGGTTGTTTAATATATTTATAGATGGGGTTGTAAGAGAAGTAAATGCGAGGGTCTTGGCAAGAGGCGTGGAGTTAAAAGATAAAGAATCACACATAAAGTGGGAGTTGTCACAGTTGCTCTTTGCTGATGACACTGTGCTCTTGGGAGATTCTGAAGAGAAGTTGCAGAGATTGGTGGATGAATTTGGTAGGGTATGCAAAAGAAGAAAATTAAAAGTGAATACAGGAAAGAGTAAGGTTATAAGGATAACAAAAAGATTATGTGATGAAAGATTGGATATTACATTGGAGGGAGAGAGTATGGAGGAGGTGAATGTATTCAGATATTTGGGAGTGGACATGTCAGCGGATGGGTCTATGAAGGATGAGGTGAATCATAGAATTGATGAGGGGAAAAGGGTGAGTGGTGCACTTAGGAGTCTGTGGAGACAAAGAACTTTGTCCTTGGAGGCAAAGAGGGGATTGTATAAGAGTATAGTTTTACCAACGCTCTTATATGGGTGTGAAGCATGGGTGATGAATGTTGCAGCGAGGAGAAGGCTGGAGGCAGTGGAGATGTCATGTCTGAGGGCAATGTGTGGTGTGAATATAATGCAGAGAATTCGTAGTTTGGAAGTTAGGAGGAGGTGCGGGATTACCAAAACTGTTGTCCAAAGGGCTGAGGAAGGGTTGTTGAGGTGGTTCGGACATGTAGAGAGAATGGAGCGAAACAGAATGACTTCAAGAGTGTAACAGTCTGTAGTGGAAGGAAGGCGGGGTAGGGGTCGGCCTAGGAAAGGTTGGAGGGAGGGGGTAAAGGAGGTTTTGGGTGCAAGGGGCTTGGACTTCCAGCAGGCATGCGTGAGCGTGTTTGATAGGAGTGAATGGAGACAAATGGTTTTTAATACTTGACGTGCTGTTGGAGTGTGAGCAAAGTAACATTTATGAAGGGGTTCAGGGAAACCGGCAGGCTGGACTTGAGTCCTGGATAAGATAAGAGAGATAAGATTTCGTTCGGATTTTTAACCCCGGAGGGTCAGCCACCCAGGATAACCCAAGAAAGTCAGTGCGTCATCGAGGACTGTCTAACTTATTTCCATTGGGGTCCTTAATCTTGTCCCCCAGAATGCGACCCACACCAGTCGACTAACACCCAGGTACCTATTTGCTGCTAGGTGAACAGGACAACAGGTGTAAGGAAATGTGTCGGAATGTTTCCACCCGCCGGGAATCGAACCCGGGCCCTCCGTGTGTGAAGCGGGAGCTTTAGCCACCAGGCCACCGGGCCACCCCATGGGATGGGAAGTACAGTGCCTGCACTCTGAAGGAGGGGTGTTAATGTTGCAGTTTAAAAACTGTAGTGTAAAGCACCCTTCTGGCAAGACAGTGATGGAGTGAATGATGGTGAAAGTTTTTCTTTTTCGGGCCACCCTGCCTTGGTGGAAATCGGCCAGTGTGATAATAATAAATAAATATATATATATATATATATATATATATATATATATATATATATATATATATATATATATATATATATATATATATATATATATATATATATATGTATATATATATATATATATATATATATATATATATATATATATATATATATATATATATATATATATATATATATATATATGTCGTGCCGAATAGGCAGAACTTGCGATCTTGGCTTAAATAGCAACGTTCATCTTGCCATATAGGACAAGTGAAAATTTGTGTATGCAATAATTTCGCCAAAAACATTCTGAACATAACGAAAAAAATATATTTCACTGTGTTTGTTTAGTATTAAATTATTGTAAACAAATCTAAAATATATTTAGTTTGGTTAGGCTAAAATAAATTGTTCTTGTTGTAATAAGGTTAGGTAAGTTTTCTAAGATACTTTTGGTGCAAAATTAAAAATTTTTACATTAACATCAATGAAAAAAATTTATCTTTAAACATATAAAAGAAAATTTCAGAAAGGGCTTAATTTCAAATGAGCTCTTGCTATTTGACCAGTTTTACATATTCGGCACGACATATATATATGTATATATCTTAGTGTATATGCACTAAGAGGTACGTATCTCGGTGTTTATATGTCTGGGGAGGTATGTATATACACTAAGAGGTATTCATCTCAATGTACATGAAGAAGTGTGTATCTGGCAGCGTATATACACCGAGGGATGCATATTGCTGCATTCGCCAAGTACGTTATATATGTATTCATGGCACGCAAGACCACCCACAAGTCCTGTGGTTATCTTTTCCAGCTGTGACCACAGAGAGTTCTTGGTGACTCTTAGATGTATTGTGGCATTCTGACTTCACAGGGGAAGTTGGGATGATGGTTCGATTGCTTCGTTTGTGGTAATCGTTCTGAGTCCGTTAGATAACGTGTATTCCATTACGACTTCTCTTTCTTGTGATATCCGTGTTCACTCTTCAACATAAATTTGTCTTTCATGGTTGGTGAGGTGAATTGCCACTCCTCAGTGTCCGAATAAATGGCAGATTTTTCTTCCACTGACTTTGTGAAAGTCGAAGCCACAAGACGAGACTGCATCCTCAGTGCTACCCCGCTATCGGCAGGGTAGCATCGCTGGTGTTGACTCTTAGCAACCACTCCCCGGTGCGCTATCGATTGTGCTGCTAACTGTTCCACCTCATGGTTTTCATTTTTTTATCGTAAAAATAAATTCGGTAGCCACCACACGACGTACTGTCATCCCACAGTCTACAGTCTAGTGTATACCTAAATGATTCCATTGTTCCAGTGTGTGAGAAGGTTAAACCTCTTGGTCTTCTTTGACTATCAGTGTAATGATAGTCTCTCATCGCCTGGCGTCATGATAATCTCTCATCGCCTGGCGTCATGACAGTCTCTCATCACCTGGCGTCATGATAGTCTCTCATCACCTGGCGTCATGATAATCTCTCATCGCCTGGCGTCATGATAGTCTCTCATCACCTGGCGTCATGATAGTCTCTCATCACCTGGCGTCATGATAGTCTCTCATCACCTGGCGTCATGATAGTCTCTCATCACCTGGCGTCATGATAGTCTCTCATTACCTGGCGTCATGATAGTCTCTCATTACCTGGCGTCATGATAGTCTCTCATCACCTGGCGTCATGATAGTCTCTCATCACCTGGCGTCATGATAGTCTCTCATCACCTGGCGTCATGATAGTCTCTCATCACCTGGCGTCATGATAGTCTCTCATCACCTGGCGTCATGATAGTCTCTCATCACCTGGCGTCATGATAGTCTCTCATTACCTGGCGTCATGATAGTCTCTCATCACCTGGCGTCATGATGGTCTCTCATCACCTGGCGTCATGATAGTCTCTCATCACCTGGCGTCATGATAGTCTCTCATCACCTGGCGTCATGATAGTCTCTCATCACCTGGCGTCATGATAGTCTCTCATCACCTGGCGTCATGATGATCTCTCATCACCTGGCGTCATGATAGTCTCTCATCGCCTGGCGTCATGATGATCTCTCATCACCTGGCGTCATGATGGTCTCTCATCACCTGGCGTCATGATAGTCTCTCATCACCTGGCGTCATGATAGTCTCTCATCACCTGGCGTCATGATGATCTCTTATCACCTGGCGTCATGATGGTCTCTCATCACCTGGCGTCATGATAGTCTCTCATCACCTGGCGTCATGATAGTCTCTCATCACCTGGCGTCATGATGATCTATCATCACCTGGCGTCATGATAGTCTCTCATCACCTGGCGTCATGATGGTCTCTCATCACCTGGCGTCATGATAGTCTCTCATCACCTGGCGTCATGATAGTCTCTCATCACCTGGCGTCATGATAGTCTCTCATCACCTGGCGTCATGATAGTCTCTCATCACCTGGCGTCATGATGGTCTCTCATCACCTGGGGTCATGATGGTCTCTCATCACCTGGCGTCATGATAGTCTCTCATCACCTGGCGTCATGATAGTCTCTCATCACCTGGCGTCATGATAGTCTCTCATCACCTGGCGTCATGATAGTCTCTCATCACCTGGCGTCATGATGATCTCTTATCACCTGGCGTCATGATGGTCTCTCATCACCTGGCGTCATGATAGTCTCTCATCACCTGGCGTCATGATGATCTCTCATCACCTGGCGTCATGATAGTCTCTCATCACCTGGCGTCATGATAGTCTCTCATCACCTGGCGTCATGATAGTCTCTCATCACCTGGCGTCATGATAGTCTCTCATCACCTGGCGTCATGATAGTCTCTCATCACCTGGCGTCATGATAGTCTCTCATTACCTGGCGTCATGATAGTCTCTCATCACCTGGCGTCATGATGGTCTCTCATCACCTGGCGTCATGATAGTCTCTCATCACCTGGCGTCATGATAGTCTCTCATCACCTGGCGTCATGATAGTCTCTCATCACCTGGCGTCATGATAGTCTCTCATCACCTGGCGTCATGATAGTCTCTCATCACCTGGCGTCATGATAGTCTCTCATCACCTGGCGTCATGATAGTCTCTCATCACCTGGCGTCATGATAGTCTCTCATCACCTGGCGTCATGATGATCTCTCATCACCTGGCGTCATGATAGTCTCTCATCGCCTGGCGTCATGATGATCTCTCATCACCTGGCGTCATGATGGTCTCTCATCACCTGGCGTCATGATAGTCTCTCATCACCTGGCGTCATGATAGTCTCTCATCACCTGGCGTCATGATGATCTCTCATCACCTGGCGTCATGATGGTCTCTCATCACCTGGCGTCATGATAGTCTCTCATCACCTGGCGTCATGATAGTCTCTCATCACCTGGCGTCATGATGATCTCTCATCACCTGGCGTCATGATAGTCTCTCATCACCTGGCGTCATGATAGTCTCTCATCACCTGGCGTCATGATAGTCTCTCATCACCTGGCGTCATGATAGTCTCTCATCACCTGGCGTCATGATAGTCTCTCATCACCTGGCGTCATGACAGTCTCTCATCACCTGGCGTCATGATGGTCTCTCATCACCTGGCGTCATGATAGTCTCCATCACCTGGCGTCATGACAGTCTCTCATCACCTGGCGTCATGATAGTCTCTCATCACCTGGCGTCATGATAGTCTCTCATCACCTGGCGTCATGATGATCTCTCATCACCTGGCGTCATGATGGTCTCTCATCACCTGGCGTCATGATAGTCTCTCATCACCTGGCGTCATGATAGTCTCTCATCACCTGGCGTCATGATGATCTCTCATCACCTGGCGTCATGATAGTCTCTCATCACCTGGCGTCATGATGGTCTCTCATCACCTGGCGTCATGATAGTCTCTCATCACCTGGCGTCATGATAGTCTCTCATCACCTGGCGTCATGATAGTCTCTCATCACCTGGCGTCATGATAGTCTCTCATCACCTGGCGTCATGATAGTCTCTCATCACCTGGCGTCATGATAGTCTCTCATCACCTGGCGTCATGATAGTCTCTCATCACCTGGCGTCATGATAGTCTCTCATCACCTGGCGTCATGATGGTCTCTCATCACCTGGGGTCATGATGGTCTCTCATCACCTGACGTCATGATAGTCTCTCATCACCTGGCGTCATGATAGTCTCTCATCACCTGGCGTCATGATGATCTCTCATCACCTGGCGTCATGATAGTCTCTCATCACCTGGCGTCATGATGGTCTCTCATCACCTGGCGTCATGATAGTCTCTCATCACCTGGCGTCATGATGGTCTCTCATCACCTGGCGTCATGATAGTCTCTCATCACCTGGCGTCATGATGGTCTCTCATCACCTGGCGTCATGATAGTCTCTCATCACCTGGCGTCATGATGGTCTCTCATCACCTGGCGTCATGATAGTCTCTCATCACCTGGCGTCATGATGGTCTCTCATCACCTGGCGTCATGATGGTCTCTCATCACCTGGCATCATGATAGTCTCTCATCACCTGGCGTCATGATGGTCTCTCATCACCTGGCATCATGATAGTCTCCATCACCTGGCGTCATGATAGTCTCTCATCACCTGGCGTCATGACAGTCTCTCATCACCTGTATACAGGCTCTCAGCCTGTATACAGAGACACATATTTTCTTTCTTCTTAATCTCTGCGTCTGAGCTCTGGCAACGTTCCTTAATTTACCCAAATCCATCCACTTATCCCTTGACGTCCACCCTGTATCATACTTTATCCTCCTTCCTCTCAAAGTTCCTACGTCTCTTCACACCTGAGCTTCCCATCTCTGATACTAACTCTCGCTCTCTCTTTGAACACGTTCAGTCACCGTTCTCATGTTACTGTGCTGTATACCCACCATTCCAAAACTACAGATGGAACAGTGTACGTGGCTGTTTTTTCATACATAGTAATCCACGGACATTTACTCGAGTTGACCATAATTTTCACAGCAGTTATATGCAATGGTCTCTGCTATTATACACAATGTAACTATATCCACCCCCACAGTTGTTGTTTCACACCCACAAAGTACGTTACAAGCTATCCACAAATTCGGCTTCCCACACCCCATTGTACTTTATTTGCAACAACTATTATGTCACATTTCCAGGAAGCTGGAAAAAATAGTTTGTTAATTTCAGGTGCCTTGACACCCTAATGATAGGGGCTGTGTCTTCTCATGGCCAGTCAGACGTGCTGCCATCCACCTCCTGGTTGTGGAACATGTTAAACACTCACTCCATGAGCTGGGGTAGCTGCCTTTTATCGACCGCAGCTACAATAGCAATGTTGTTGTGCGAGGAGTTGATTCAACGTTCGTCCTCTGGTATCTATCATTTTAATCCATCAGAAATTCAAGACTGCTGAAAAAATAAGTACTTGTAGATAATTTAAAGATAATTCGAGTATTTTATTACTGTGTGAGTTATTACTAAGCAGACACTGATATAGTTATTTTTCCTAAAATATACTGTCACCTGTATCTGGAGTATACCTGGAGGGTGTTTCTGGGGTCACCGCCCCCGCGGCCAGGTCCATGGCCAGGCCTCTAGCATAGTTAGTGTTTTCTAAGTATAAATAATGCACACATAAGTTGTTGCGTTAAGCATTCACATATTAGTGATGTATTGTTCTCCTCCCACACTGATTCCTGCACTTCCGTATCACTCTGTATGAACACACGTAATTTTGAGAAGGACTGTCGGATGTTCCGGAACTTGCTGGACTATTATCAGCTATGGTAGGCAACGCTCTCGCTTCACACGCTGAATGTCCGTGGTTCGATCCCCGGCAAGAGTAGAAGCATTATGCATGTTTCTTTACACCTGTTGTCCCGTTCACCTAGCAAGCAAGTAGGTACCTGGGTGTCATTCGACTGATGTGGGTCGCATCCTGGGGCACAATATTGAAGACCACAATGGAAATAAGACAGACAGTCCTCGATGACGCACTGACTTTCTAAGGGTATCCTTAGTGGCTAACCCTCCGTGGTTAAAAATCCGAACAAAAACTTGTTGTTCCTTCCCACACTACTGTGTCTATGTATGTTAGAACTCAACGTAACTTTAATGTAGGAATGCTACATGTGTGTGTGTGTGTTTACTCACCTCTTTGTGGTTGCAGGGGTCGATTGGTAGCTCCTGGCCCCGCCTCTTCACTGGTCGCTACTAGGTCCACTTTCTCCCTGCTCCAAGAGCTTTATCGTACCTGTGTGTGTGTGTGCGCGCACACATTTGCGCCAATTTGCCAATTTCGTAGAAGTTATCTGGAAAACCTGAACACTGCGCTAGTTCCCTTGCGACAATTAATGCGTGACCACCTGCCACACCGACACCTTAAATAGCCTCTTGAGACGGCGTTGAACTTGCAAAACTGATGCAAGTCTTTTTCTAGTGGCAGATTCGAACTGGGCCGTTGTTGGCTGTGTAGGCGCCAGTGTGCCAGCTGTGTAGGCGCCAGTGTGTGTCAGCTATGTAAGCGCCAGTGTGCCAGCTGTGTAGGCGCCAGTGTGTGTCAGCTATGTAAGCACCAGTGTGCCAGCTGTGTAGGTGCCAGTGTGTGTCAGCTATGTAAGCACCAGTGTGCCAGCTGTGTAGGTGCCAGTGTGTGTCAGCTATGTAAGCACCAGTGTGCCAGCTGTGTAGGTGCCAGTGTGTGTCAGCTATGTAAGCACCAGTGTGCCAGCTGTGTAGGTGCCAGTGTGTGTCAGCTATGTAAGCACCAGTGTGCCAGCTGTGTAGGTGCCAGTGTGTGTCAGCTATGTAAGCACCAGTGTGCCAGCTGTGTAGGTGCCAGTGTGTGTCAGCTATGTAAGCACCAGTGTGCCAGCTGTGTAGGTGCCAGTGTGTGTCAGCTATGTAAGCACCAGTGTGCCAGCTGTGTAGGTGCCAGTGTGTGTCAGCTATGTAAGCACCAGTGTGCCAGCTGTGTAGGTGCCAGTGTGTGTCAGCTATGTAAGCACCAGTGTGCCAGCTGTGTAGGTGCCAGTGTGTGTCAGCTATGTAAGCACCAGTGTGCCAGCTGTGTAGGTGCCAGTGTGTGTCAGCTATGTAAGCACCAGTGTGCCAGCTGTGTAGGTGCCAGTGTGTGTCAGCTATGTAAGCGCCAGTGTGCCAGCTGTGTAGGTGCCAGTGTGTGTCAGCTATGTAAGCACCAGTGTGCCAGCTGTGTAGGTGCCAGTGTGTGTCAGCTATGTAAGCACCAGTGTGCCAGCTGTGTAGGTGCCAGTGTGTGTCAGCTATGTAAGCACCAGTGTGCCAGCTGTGTAGGTGCCAGTGTGTGTCAGCTATGTAAGCGCCAGTGTGCCAGCTGTGTAGGTGCCAGTGTGTGTCAGCTATGTAAGCACCAGTGTGCCAGCTGTGTAGGTGCCAGTGTGTGTCAGCTATGTAAGCACCAGTGTGCCAGCTGTGTAGGTGCCAGTGTGTGTCAGCTATGTAAGCACCAGTGTGCCAGCTGTGTAGGTGCCAGTGTGTGTCAGCTATGTAAGCGCCAGTGTGCCAGCTGTGTAGGTGCCAGTGTGTGTCAGCTATGTAAGCACCAGTGTGCCAGCTGTGTAGGTGCCAGTGTGTGTCAGCTATGTAAGCACCAGTGTGCCAGCTGTGTAGGTGCCAGTGTGTGTCAGCTATGTAAGCACCAGTGTGCCAGCTGTGTAGGTGCCAGTGTGTGTCAGCTATGTAAGCACCAGTGTGCCAGCTGTGTAGGTGCCAGTGTGTGTCAGCTATGTAAGCACCAGTGTGCCAGCTGTGTAGGTGCCAGTGTGTGTCAGCTATGTAAGCACCAGTGTGCCAGCTGTGTAGGTGCCAGTGTGTGTCAGCTATGTAAGCACCAGTGTGCCAGCTGTGTAGGTGCCAGTGTGTGTCAGCTATGTAAGCACCAGTGTGCCAGCTGTGTAGGTGCCAGTGTGTGTCAGCTATGTAAGCACCAGTGTGCCAGCTGTGTAGGTGCCAGTGTGTGTCAGCTATGTAAGCACCAGTGTGCCAGCTGTGTAGGTGCCAGTGTGTGTCAGCTATGTAAGCACCAGTGTGCCAGCTGTGTAGGTGCCAGTGTGTGTCAGCTATGTAAGCACCAGTGTGCCAGCTGTGTAGGTGCCAGTGTGTGTCAGCTATGTAAGCACCAGTGTGCCAGCTGTGTAGGTGCCAGTGTGTGTCAGCTATGTAAGCACCAGTGTGCCAGCTGTGTAGGTGCCAGTGTGCAGCTAATGCGATACTTATTATGGCCACAATAAAGTGTTGCATTAGTTACACTTGAGTCTCATTACCTAACTTACTGGAGTCCAGTTGCATTCGCTCTTGACATGACATATAATTCTTGGAGCATCACACTGTATTTTTTTTTTTCTGTGTATACATATATAAAAAAAACTCAGTTCACAAATTACAATTTTTTTTCGTTAACAGACGAGCCTCATAATAATAATAATTAGACTTCCATATTTTCCTTCTTGTGAATATTTCTGGAACTAACGATGGGTCAGTGCTCGTGTCTGTCTCAAATTTATACTTTAAATAATTTTAAACTTACTTTTACAACACTTAATGCTTTCTTATACAAATTCTTCTACTGAAAACATAGGCAACTCTTTTGTGTACAAGTCTTGAGAACTGAAGCTTCCTTACGACCCTTGTACTTGTGCCATCTACTGAGACATCATCACATGATGGATGTCAACACTGACATCAACTGAAGCATCATAACATGATGGATGTCAACACTGACAACAACTGAAGCATCATAACATGATGGATGTCAACACTGACAACAACTGAAGCATCATCACATGATGGATGTCAACACTGACATCTACTGAGACATCATCACATGATGGATGTCAACACTGACATCTACTGAGACATCATCACATGATGGATGTCAACACTGACAACAACTGAAGCATCATAACATGATGGATGTCAACACTGACAACAACTGAAGCATCATCACATGATGGATGTCAACACTGACAACAACTGAAGCATCATAACATGATGGATGTCAACACTGACAACAACTGAAGCATCATCACATGATGGATGTCAACACTGACAACAACTGAAGCATCATAACATGATGGATGTCAACACTGACAACAACTGAAGCATCATCACATGATGGATGTCAACACTGACAACAACTGAAGCATCATAACATGATGGATGTCAACACTGACAACAACTGAAGCATCATCACATGATGGATGTCAACACTGACAACAACTGAAGCATCATAACATGATGGATGTCAACACTGACAACAACTGAAGCATCATAACATGATGGATGTCAACACTGACATCTACTGAGACATCATCACATGATGGATGTTAACACTAACATCAACTGAAGCATCATCACATGATGGATGTCAACACTGACAACAACTGAAGCATCATAACATGATGGATGTCAACACTGACATCTACTGAGACATCATCACATGATGGATGTTAACACTAACATCAACTGAAGCATCATCAAATGATGGATGTCAACACTGACAACAACTGAAGCATCATAACATGATGGATGTCAACACTGACAACAACTGAAGCATCATCACATGATGGATGTCAACACTGACATCTACTGAGACATCATCACATGATGGATGTCAACACTAACATCAACTGAAGCATCATCACATGATGGATGTCAACACTGACAACAACTGAAGCATCATAACATGATGGATGTCAACACTGACAACAACTGAAGCATCATCACATGATGGATGTCAACACTGACAACAACTGAAGCATCATAACATGATGGATGTCAACACTGACAACAACTGAAGCATCATAACATGATGGATGTCAACACTGACATCTACTGAGACATCATCACATGATGGATGTCAACACTGACAACAACTGAAGCATCATAACATGATGGATGTCAACACTGACAACAACTGAAGCATCATAGCATGATGGATGTCAACACTGACATCTACTGAGACATCATCACATGATGGATGTCAACACTGACAACAACTGAAGCATCATAACATGATGGATGTCAACACTGACAACAACTGAAGCATCATAACATGATGGATGTCAACACTGACATCTACTGAGACATCATCACATGATGGATGTCAACACTGACAACAACTGAAGCATCATCACATGATGGATGTCAACACTGACATCTACTGAGACATCATCACATGATGGATGTCAACACTGACAACAACTGAAGCATCATCACATGATGGATGTCAACACTAACATCATCTGACATCTTTAGCTTTTACATTTCTTAATAATAATAATAATAATAATAATAATAATAATAATAATAATAATAATAATAATAATAATAATAATAATAATAAATGCTTATTTCCTTCCAAAGCTTACAGTGTATGGTTTACATATTATAAATATTAATTACAAAGAAGGCCACTAGTAGGCCTAGGCATCCCGGGCAGACTAATACTAATTCTCACTCTACACAGACTCAGGTTATGGAACAGTAATTTTTAACATACATTATTGCATACCAGGTAACATAAGTAATTAATTATATTTATAATATATAACAATATTACATTTAGTAAATTAAGTAATGGGAATGATACGACTTCGCATGATCCACTGTGTTAAGGGACGCCTCTGTAAACCATGCAAGACCCTGTACTTTTAGCTGAGAGATGCCACTCTAAACATCGAGGGACCCAGTACTGATTCGCCTTTAAGGGACGCCTCTCTAAACCATGCAGGGCCCAGTACTTTCCTCTGAGAGGCGACGCTGTAAACAGCGAGGGTTACCTGGAGGTTATTCCGGGGACCCAGTACTGATCCGCCCTATACTGGGAGAGCAACTAAGGACTAACTTGAGAAATATCCTTCGTTCAGATCACCGAACCTCCTCTCATTTTTGAACCTCTTCTAATGTTGTGTATAAACAACTAGTACCTAACAATCAGTACCTAACAACCAGTACCTAACAACCAGTACTTAGCAACCAGTACCTAACAACCAGTACTTAACAACCAGTACCTAACAACCAGTACTTAACAACCAGTACCTAACAACCAGTACTTAACAACCAGTACCTAACAACCAGTACCTAACACACAGTACCTAACAACCAGTACTTAACAACCAGTACCTAACAACCAGTACTTAACCAGTATCTAACAACCAGTACCTAACAACCAGTACTTAGCAACCAATACCTAACTACCAGTACGTAACAACCAGTATGTAACAACCAGTACCTAACAACCAGCACCTAACAACCAGTACCTAACAACCAGTACTTAACAACCAGTACTTAACCAGTACCTAACAACCAGTACCTAACAACCAGTGCCTAACAACCAGTGCCTAACAACCAGTGCCTAACAACCAGTGCCTAACAACCAGTACCTAACAACCAGTACCTAACAACCAGTGCCTAACAATAAGTGCCTAACAACCAGTGCCTAACAACCAGTACCTAACAACCAGTACCTAACAACCAGTACCTAACAACCAGTACCTAACAACCAGTACCTAACAACAAGTACCTAACATACAACAGTCGAAGATTTGTGATAGTATTTTAGGATTTAAACCTGCAACGATAATTGTAGATGCGCGCCGTGTCAGGGATATTGCTGACAGCATCCCAGCGCCGTGTCAGGGATATTGCTGACAGCATCCCAGCGCCGTGTCAGGGATATTGCTGACAGCATCCCAGCGCCGTGTCAGGGATATTGCTGACAGCATCCCAGCGCCGTGTCAGGGATATTGCTGACAGCATCCCAGCGCCGTGTCAGGGATATTGCTGACAGTATCCCAGCGCCGTGTCAGGGATATTGCTGACAGTATCCCAGCGCCGTGTCAGGGATATTGCTGACAGTATCCCAGCGCCGTGTCAGGGATATTGCTGACAGTATCCCAGCGCCGTGTCAGGGATATTGCTGACAGCATCCCAGCGCCGTGTCAGGGATATTGCTGACAGTATCCCAGCGCCGTGTCAGGGATATTGCTGACAGCATCCCAGCGCCGTGTCAGGGATATTGCTGACAGCATCCCAGCGCCGTGTCAGGGATATTGCTGACAGCATCCCAGCGCCGTGTCAGGGATATTGCTGACAGCATCCCAGCGCCGTGTCAGGGATATTGCTGACAGTATCCCAGCGCCGTGTCAGGGATATTGCTGACAGTATCCCAGCGCCGTGTCAGGGATATTGCTGACAGCATCCCAGCGCCGTGTCAGGGATATTGCTGACAGTATCCCAGCGCCGTGTCAGGGATATTGCTGACAGCATCCCAGCGCCGTGTCAGGGATATTGCTGACAGTATCCCAGCGCCGTGTCAGGGATATTGCTGACAGCATCCCAGCGCCGTGTCAGGGATATTGCTGACAGTATCCCAGCGCCGTGTCAGGGATATTGCTGACAGTATCCCAGCGCCGTGTCAGGGATATTGCTGACAGTATCCCAGCGCCGTGTCAGGGATATTGCTGACAGCATCCCAGCGCCGTGTCAGGGATATTGCTGACAGTATCCCAACGCCGTGTCAAGGATATTGCTGACAGCATCCCAGCGCCGTGTCAGGGATATTGCTGACAGTATCCCAGCGCCGTGTCAGGGATATTGCTGACAGTATCCCAACGCCGTGTCAAGGATATTGCTGACAGTATCCCAGCGCCGTGTCAGAGATATTGCTGACAGTATCCCAGCGCCGTGTCAGGGATATTACTGACAGTATCCCAGCGCCGTGTCACGGATATTGCTGACAGTATCCCAGCTCCGTGTTAGGGATAATGTTGACAGTATCCCAGCTCCATGTTAGGGATAATGTTGCAGTATCCCAGCTCCGTGTCAGGGATAATGTTGACAGTATCCCAGCTCCGTGTTAGGGATAATGTTGACAGTATCCCAGCTCCGTGTTAGGGATAATGTTGACAGTATCCCAGCTCCGTGTTAGGGATACTGTTGACAGTATCCCAGCACCGTGTCAGGGATACTGTTGAGAGTATCCCAGCTCTGTCTTAGGAATACTGTTGACAGTATCCCAGCGCCGTGTCAGGGATACTGTTGACAGTATCCCAGCTCTGTCTTAGGAATAATGTTGACAGTATCCCAGCACCGTGTCATGGATGCTGTTGACAGTATCCCAGCACCGTGTCAGGGATGCTGTTGACAGTATGCCAGCGCAGTGCCAGGGATGCTGTTGACAGTATGCCAGCGCCGTGTCAGAGATACTGTTGACAGTATCCCAGCACCGTGTCAGGGATGTTGTTAACAGTATCCCAGCTCCGTGTTAGGGATACTGTTGACAGTATCCCAGCACCGTGTCAGGGGTACTGTTGACAGTATCCCAGCTCTGTCTTAGGAATACTGTTGACAGTATCCCAGCATCGTGTCAGGGATGCTGTTGACAGTATGCCAGCGCAGTGCCAGGGATACTGTTGACAGTATCCCAGCGCCGTGTCAATGATACTGTTGACAGTATCCCAGCACCGTGTCAGGGATACTGTTGACAGTATCCCAGCTCTGTCTTAGGAATACTGTTGACAGTATCCCAGCATCGTGTCAGGGATGCTGTTGACAGTATCCCAGCGCCGTGTCAATGATACTGTTGACAGTATCCCAGCACCGTGTCAGGGATACTGTTGACAGTATCCCAGCTCTGTCTTAGGAATACTGTTGACAGTATCCCAGCATCGTGTCAGGGATGCTGTTGACAGTATCCCAGCGCCGTGTCAATGATACTGTTGACAGTATCCCAGCTCCGTGTTAGGGATACTGTTGACAGTATCCCAGCGCAGTATTAGGGATACTGTTGACAGTATCCCAGCGCAGTATTAGGGATACTATTGACAGTATCCCAGCGCAGTGTCAGGGATACTATTGACAGTATCCCATCCAGGGTTGGCTGTCACTGGTGTACACTATCAACGCACTTGTTACAACCCTCAAACTGAGGCCTCTGAATAAAATCAGATGTATTTTTTTGTACCTGAGGTGATTATTTGAGTTTGTAAGATTATCAGTTATCTTACACGCTCACCACACTATCAATCTTGCCTCAGTTATCTTACACGCTCACCACACTATCAATCTTGCCTCAGTTATCTTACACGCTCACCACACTATCAATCTTGCCTCAGTTATCTTACACGCTCACCACACTATCAATCTTGCCTCAGTTATCTTACACGCTCACCACACTATCAATCTTGCCTCAGTTATCTTACACGCTCACCACACTAGCAATCTTGCCTCAGTTATCTTACACGCTCACCACACTATCAATCTTGCCTCAGTTATCTTACACGCTCACCACACTATCAATCTTGCCTCAGTTATCTTACACGCTCACCACACTAGCAATCTTGCCTCAGTTATCTTACACGCTCACCACACTAGCAATCTTGCCTCAGTTATCTTACACGCTCACCACACTATCAATCTTGCCTCAGTATTTAAAACACTTGTATATTTTTAGACCCTGGTGACAGGACGATCATTCCTTCTGAGAGATTATTGCTCTTTACATACCTGTGTGTGTGTGTGTTATATATTTATAGATTTCATATATATAAATATATAAATATATTTCATATATATAAATTTATAAATATATTTATATATTTCATAACAAAGATGCATTTTGATCCCTTTAAGTCTGTTAATGACTGATTAGGATCGCTTATTATATCATTTATTAAAAGAACATCATTTTTCACGATCTAATGTTAAGTTTAATAGTTTTATTTAAAGATACTGAAAGACAGTTTATATATATATATATATATATATATATATATATATATATATATATATATATATATATATATATATATATATATATATGTGTGTGTGTGTGTGTGTATATAGTGAAGGTTATTTAACACCACTGAGAAATGTTGTGGAATCTCATATAGGTAAACGTGTACTAGCATAGCTGCCCTAGCTAGCATAGCTGCCCTAGCTAGCATAGCTGCTCTAGCTAGCATAGCTGCCCTAGCTAGCATAGCTGCTCTAGCTAGCATAGCTGCCCTAGCTAGCATAGCTGCTCTAGCTAGCATAGCTGCCCTAGCTAGCATAGCTGCCCTAGCTTCCTAGATCATTATTACGTTATTCATCAAGGGAACTCATGTGTTAGTGACCTGTGTTACAAGATGACATGTTCCCCGCACTATGACAGGTGCATTGCTAAACAGTTGTGTCTAAGGATATATATAAAGGTGGGGTAGCTGTTAGTGGTGTGGAGGCCCTGGCACCAGTGACCACCTGCTTACAGTGTTGCCCTGGCACCAGTGACCACCTGCTTACAGTGTTGCCCTGGCACCAGTGACCACCTGCTTACAGTGTTGCCCTGGCACCAGTGAACACCTGCTTAAAGTGTTGCCCTGGCACCAGTGACCACCTGCTTAAAGTGTTGGCCTCCCAGTTCAAAGGTGAGAATAATTATGGTGCTACTAGGCACCTGTGTAGCTGAGGTGTGGTGGTGGAGCCACTCTGCCTGACATATTACTGTCTGCCGCTGGCAACACCCGAACATCTTATCTTAACGCTAGACTAGGATAAATAAAGTTATTTACGTTCTCAGATGAGTTAGGTAGCTTGAACTATTTCATATCAGATACATCTTTAGCTAAGTCAGGTTAACTTACTGGGTTTCATGTGAATAATTAAAAGTTGACATATAAAAAAACTTACTTAACTTATAATTCTTCTTGAGCTTCTAGTATCTACGTCATTATCATATATGATGGTATTATATTCGCCAGGAAACAAACAAGTGTTTCCTGACACAAGTCTTAGTTATATGTTGAACCACTCACTGTAGTTTATAGTCACATGATCGACCGCTGGCTTGCCAGTCCAACCAGTTAATAATTGAAGATCACATCATGTGATGTGGGAGTAGATCTTGTATAATTCCTCTTGTGTTTGCTTCTCTGACATTTGCTTCCACTCCCACCTCATCTTACTAACATAAAGTCCTGTAGTGTTAAAAATGTGTCATTTACCTGATAGTGTTCTGACTTATGTGATAAAACTTGGTGTTGAGAAGCTGGTGAGGACCAACATAAATCTTTCCTCATCATCCCTTCAACTCTGTTTCAAAATTTCGTTTTTTTTTTGTGAAGTTTATCATGGTATGTCTTCATTTTTCATCCCACAAGCCCCATATATTATGTAAGCAGGAATTAAAATAAAAATCTATTACTTTATATAAGCACATTGGCTATAAATTATTATACCAACATTGGCGCCTTTATTGTTTTTAGAGAAGGATCACGAGATGTTAATGTTAGAACATGTTGATTATACCAGCTGAGACAACCTTATATATTGTTAATATATATGTTATTGACATACTATGTTTCACCTGTATAACTCATTCATGCTCCCCCCCCACTGTAGGCTCCCTATTCAATACCTTTCTAGAGGCACTCCTCAACCTCTCTAGAGGCACTCCTCAACACCTCTCTAGAGGCACTCCTCAACACCTCTCTAGAGGTACTCCTCAACCTCTCTAGAGGCACTCCTCAACCTCTCTAGAGGCACTCCTCAACCTCTCTAGAGGCACTCCTCAACACCTCTCTAGAGGCACTCCTCAACACCTCTCTAGAGGTACTCCTCAACCTCTCTAGAGGCACTCCTCAACACCTCTCTAGAGGCACTCCTCAACACCTCTCTAGAGGCACTCCTCAACACCTCTCTAGAGGTACTCCTCAACCTCTCTAGAGGCACTTCTCAACACCTCTCTAGAGGCACTCCTCAACACCTCTCGGTACTCCTCAACCTCTCTAGAGGCACTCCTCAACACCTCTCTAGAGGCACTCCTCAACACCTCTCGGTACTCCTCAACCTCTCTAGAGGCACTCCTCAAAACCTCTCTAGAGGTACTCCTCAACCTCTCTAGAGGCACTCCTCAACACCTCTCTAGAGGCACTCCTCAACATCTCTCTAGAGGTACTCCTCAACCTCTCTAGAGGCACTCCTCAACACCTCTCTAAAGGCACTCCTCAACACCTCTCTAGAGGCACTCCTCAACACCTCTCTAGAGGCACTCCTCAACACCTCTCTAGAGGCACTCCTCAACACCTCTCTAGAGGTACTCCTCAACCTCTCTAGAGGCACTCCTCAACACCTCTATAGAGGCACTCCTCAACACCTCTCTAGAGGCACTCCTCAACACCTCTCTAGAGGCACTCCTCAACACCTCTATAGAGGCACTCCTCAACACCTCTCTAGAGGCACTACTCAACACCTCTCTAGAGGCACTCCTCAACACCTCTATAGAGGCACTCCTCAACACCTCTATAGAGGCACTCCTCAACACCTCTATAGAGGCACTCCTCAACACCTCTCTAGAGGCACTCCTCAACACCTCTCTAGAGGCACTCCTCAACACCTCTATAGAGGCACTCCTCAACACCTCTCTAGAGGCACTACTCAACACCTCTCTAGAGGCACTCCTCAACACCTCTCTAGAGGCACTCCTCAACACCTCTCTAGAGGCACTCCTCAACCTCTCTAGAGGCACTCCTCAACACCTCTATAGAGGCACTCCTCAACACCTCTCTAGAGGCACTCTTCAACACCTCTCTAGAGGCACTCCTCAACCTCTCTAGAGGAACTCCTCAACCTCTCTAGAGGCACTCCTCAACACCTCTCTGGAGGCACTCCTCAACACCTCTCTAGAGGCACTCCTCAGTACTTCTCTGCACTGCTTCTCAACACTTCTCTGCACTGCTCCTCAACACTTCTCTGCACTGCTCCTCAACACTTCTCTGCACTGCTCCTCAACACTTCTCTGCACTGCTCCTCAACACTTCTCTGCACTGCTCCTCAACACTTCTCTGCACTGCTCCTCAATACTTCTCTGCACTGCTCCTCAACACTTCTCTGCACTGCTCCTCAACACTTCTCTGCACTGCTCCTCAACACTTCTCTGCACTGCTCCTCAACACTTCTCTGCACTGCTCCTCAACACTTCTCTGCACTGCTCCTCAACACTTCTCTGCACTGTTCCTCAACACTTCTCTCCACTGCTCCTCAACACTTCTCTGCACTGTTCCTCAACACTTCTCTCCACTGCTCCTCAACACTTCTCTGCACTGCTCCTCAACACTTCTCTCCACTGCTCCTCAACACTTCTCTGCACTGCTCCTCAACACTTCTCTGCACTGCTCCTCAACACTTCTCTGCACTGCTCCTCAACACTTCTCTGCACTGCTCCTCAACACTTCTCTCCACTGCTCCTCAACACTTCTCTGCACTGCTCCTCAACACTTCTCTCCACTGCTCCTCAACACTTCTCTGCACTGCTCCTCAACACTTCTCTGCACTGCTCCTCAACACTTCTCTGCACTGCTCCTCAACACTTCTCTGCACTGCTCCTCAACACTTCTCTGCACTGCTCCTCAACACTTCTCTGCACTGCTCCTCAACACTTCTCTGCACTGCTCCTCAACACTTCTCTGCACTGCTCCTCAACACTTCTCTCCACTGCTCCTCAACACTTCTCTGCACTGCTCCTCAACACTTCTCTGCACTGCTCCTCAACACTTCTCTCCACTGCTCCTCAACACTTCTCTGCACTGCTCCTCAACACTTCTCTGCACTGCTCCTCAACACTTCTCTGCACTGCTCCTCAACACTTCTCTCCACTGCTCCTCAACACTTCTCTGCACTGCTCCTCAACATGCGATATTTCTTAGAGAAAATGTATGGCGTCTTTTCGAAGGCATGGTTAACACTGGTGCACCTTGTTTATCACTGGTGCACCTTGTTTATTACTGGTGCACCTTGTTTATCACTGGTGCACCTTGTTTATCACTGGTGCACCTTGTTTATCACTGGTGCACCTTGTTTATCACTGGTGCACCTTGTTCAGTCTGCACCGCTGCTAATTGATTCAGGTTCACTAAATCACAACATTAAATACTCAGCCCAATAAATAAATAAAGCTGTTATTAACATTGACTGACGTCGGTGTTGGTCAGACTGGACAACCAAGGCAGACAGAGGGTGACTCGGGGATTAACTAGTGGGTAGTATAACCCTTCCCCCGTGTAGGTTTAAACTCAAGTTCCTCCCGTCCTGGCCTCCTACAGGAGTAAGCAGTTCCATCACCGCCTCAATCATCGTGGAAGAGGAAGAGGACGAGCAGTCGCCTCCACTATGGGAGCGATCCAGGTGATGCTCAACTCTTAGCTCAGGTAACGTAGCTGGTGATGGTGGGTGGCAGTGCTCGCACACACTCTCTAACCCCTCCAAGCCGCCCATTTCCACACACCCCATTTCTACGCCACCCCCTTCTACGCCGCCCCCTTCTACGCCTCTTTCACGCTATCCCTTTCCAGGCCGCTCCCGTTCCCTCCTTCCATCACACTACTGACCATCACTTCAACCACTGTTGTGGAGCTCATGTTCAGCTAAGTTCTCCTACTCACATGAACAAAATATTAACTCAATCAATGGAACAGTAAACCTAATGAACCAGAGAAAAAACTTTTAATTCATTAACTCAAAAAAAGTAAATTTAAATCAGACGACGCTTGGGTCCGTCATGAATTACCACCAAGTTGCAAGTACTATCTTTATTATTATTGCCCTGGACGACAAAAAAAAAATGTCTAATTGGCATATTTCCATATTTGTGAGTCAGTGGTGAACTCTTCCAGCTACGATGCTGACTTATTATTCTAGAGAAGTTTGATGTCTTGTGAGACAGAATACATCAGCTCCCCATCAGTGTGTGTGAGTGTGTGGGGGTGTTAGGAAGGTGAAGAAGCAGCGGTGATGTGCGAGTTCTCCCGTATGTTATCACCAGCTATGAATGCCACATACAGCCTAGGCTTGGTTTTCCTCAAGCCTCACGCACGTCCAACTTAAATTCCTCAAACAGGTCTCTTAGTGTCAGGAAGTAGTTGAGGACATCTTGAGTGGAGCTCTTTGATGTGTCCTCTTGACGTCTCACTCTTGTAAAGGCTTGACTTTTGTGGCTAGTCTCTTTTTATTTTTATGTAACTTTGAATAACTTGTTTATCATGACATTTCGTGGTTCTGCCTGATTATTAATGTTTACTAAAAAATCATAAACTAAAATTTTAATAGTTGCTGCCTGTGTCCGCTGTCCTGAAAGTCTCTAGCACCGCCCGCTGGAGCAATTTAAATTTTATCTCGCTCCAAATTTTTAAATAGATGTTTTCTTCATAATGCTCCTGAGGACAAGTGAGGTGTGACTAGCATAAACTATCACGACGGTAATGAGAACAGGTGCAGCACAGCTAGCGGCCTAGTGGTTACGATCTTCATGTCGCTCGAGAATAAACCAGACTTTAGTACTAGCTTATAAATAACATAATTAATTAAAAATAATACTTTTTGATAATCACTGGCTGATGCATGATTAAATATATTCATATGTTTGCTTACTCTGGGTAATAGTTGCTTTAATTAAATAATTTTACTTATTCTGCATGATGCTAAATAATGCTGTGCATATTTAAGCCTTACTTATTATTTTTAATTAGATTTAACAATATCTGCACTATTACAGAGCTCATAATAACACAGATATGTAAGTGATTTTGTGGGAGACATGCATGGTGACGGTTCATCCAAAACTCCCAGTGAGTGTGTATAAACACTAGGTATGACTGATAAATATGTGACAGAGGTTCAGCTGGCTGGGTCCTCCCTCGGCAGGGAGGCAAGGCTGGACCCACACCAGGACACCCAAGGTAACATTCTCCAGCTGCTGACTGATGCACCTTCACACCACAGTCCTCACTGCTCACACTTAGAGAATAAAATCACATTGCAACCCGACCCTCTTAAGTCTCAGTAACGCACTGTACACTCAATAAACGTTTTTATTGATATATATATATATATATATATATATATATATATATATATATATATATATATATATATATATATATATATATATATATATATATATATATATATATATATATATATATATGCAATAAGATCACAGTAAACAGGTGATTTCAGAATATGCAAAACAACCACTCTGAAAGAATAGAGAAATTCCAAGCGCTTTCGTGACTACTCACATTATCAAGGACCTATGAAAGTAAAGCATCCAAGGAAGCTATATAAGGGGTCTGGCCAGCACCTCACTATCAGATCCCACAACGGTTAAACACCTGACGCGCGCCGACCCAACTTGGATAGGTCCTTTGCACAACTCACCCACAAACTATTCTACCCAAAAAATTTAAAAATTATTATTTGTCCAGTGTATTATTAAATTCTTCCAAATTCTATTAATTATAAATGGATCTAATTTATATAAACCAAAGGAAATATTCATATTATTGTCAAAACTGCTTTTTATGAAACAAGATTCAATTATATTCCTGTCGACCATGGACTTGCTCGATACTACTTTCTCAACTTTTTGAAAATCAATTGGATGGTTAAAATCTTTTACATTAGAACTGGACAAGATTCCAATGCTCTATTTATTCATGTAAGAGATTTTAACCATCCAATTGATTTTCATAAAGTTGAGAAAGTAGTATCAAGCAAGTCCATGGTCGACAGGAATATAATTGAATCTTGTTTCATAAAAAGCAGTTTTGACAATAATGTGAATATTTCCTTTGGTTTATATAAATTAGATCCATTTATAATTAATAGAATTTGGAAGAATTTAATAATACACTGGACAAATAATAATTTTTAAATTTTCTTGGGTAGAATAGTTTGTGGGTGAGTTGTGCAAAGGACCTATCCAAGTTGGGTCGCCGCGCGTCAGGTGTTTAACCGTTGTGGGATCTGATAGTGAGGTGCTGGCCAGACCCCTTATATAGCTTCCTTGGATGCTTTACTTTCATAGTTCCTTGATAATGTGAGTAGTCACGAAAGCGCTTGGAATTTCTCTCTTCTCTCAGAGTGGTTGTTTTGCATATATATATATAATATATATATATATATATATATATGTATATATATATATATGTATATATATATATATGTATATATATATATATGTATATATATATATGTATATATATATATATATAGCCTGAATTTTAACATTTTCGTTTTATTTTTATTTTTATTAGTTTGAGACAGTGATTGTTTAGGATTACAAATATAATCTTCATTAAAATTTTATCATGTTTTAGATTAAAATTCAACAAGGTGGAGGCTGGTCAATTAAACTATGATTATCTACTACGCTCGTTGTTTGTATATATATTTACATTATACCTCTGTATATGATAGGAACCCTTCTGTAACATGAACCTCTAAATAATCAAAGCATGTGCTTTACCTATTAATAGTGTAAATCTGTTTTTTTTTTTTTGTGTGTGTGTGTGTAAAAAAAATAGTCTTTTTAAATAGTAGAATGTCATAACTGCCAATGATTGGACATTTGTTTGATAACAGAAAATGTACTGTAGAAATTTCACTTATGTAGTAACTATTAGACAAATATATTTTACCTGTTTTTTTGTCTCCCAGAAAGGAAGATTGAACAATGTGTCTTCTTTTGAAATACCTTTAAAAATCTGTGTCTTAGTCACTGCTTGCTGGAACTCCTCAGTCTTTACTGTTGTTTACCTGCCTCTCCTAGCGCAGTAAGAATATTATACAAACCAAACAAACAATGCATCAATTTTAATCAAAGAAAATATAACTGTTATCTGTCACTGTCTAAATGTGTGTTGAAAAAACGCGCACTCAGCATTTAAGAAAAATCCAAGGAAAAACTTGATAGTTTTATTCCATGAAGTACACTAAACATCAGTCAGTACTAAATGTGACTATTAAACATGAGATATATCATCAGACATGCATAAAACAGTTATAATCGCAAACTAATTCTGTACGTCATAAAATAAATTTCACTGGGAGCATTGTGTCCCCCTTGACTAGGCTGGGGTGCTCGAGTAGCTTTAATTCTGACAACAATACGACTCCAGCCGACAGCCTAAGACAGGTGGTCATCTATGCTTTCTCACGGTCGTGTACCATTTCACTCTCAGCAGATGATGCAGCATCTATCTTGCTCTTAAAATAAGTCAGATAGATGTTGTCTATACATTCATTGCTTGCCTCTACTAGTGCGACTAAACTTGAGCAGATGGGGGTAGCATCTAACTCATTTGATGAGTTAGCTGATGTTGTCCCCTGTATGCGGTGCTTGACTTTACAAGTGTGACTAAACTTTTATCTTTCCCACAGGAGGATGTCTGCCATCTGCTTCGTATGTAACCTGCCCATCCTGAGCCACCAGGTTGGTTTGGTGTGGGAGGGAGGCAATGGCTACGACGAAATCCAAAGTGAGAGTTCGTCCCCGAGGCCTCGAGTGGGTCGCCGGGACTCCTCTGCTCAGATCACCACCATCGAGCCTCCTCGTGAGGTTCGGGAGACTTCTCCTCCCACCTCCCGCAGGCGACGATCCTCCCTGGCACAACTCACGGACATCCTGCGGGACTGGGGAAGACGGGATTTGACGGAACAGCGCTCCACCAGTACTTGTACGACAACCACCAGCACCCCTATAGGGCCTCTCACTCGGAGGGAAAGTCGTGATCTTAGCCGGAGAGAGTCTATTGCAGATATTGCAAGGTCTCTGCCATGGCGACGAAAAGATTCCATCGTCGAGGTTCCTCGTATCAAGACCCGACGGGAATCCTCGGCCGAAATGAAGAAGAGGCGGCAAAGCGGCACAGATATTCGGTCAGATATTGCAAAGTTTCTAGCCAGAAGAGAAAGTGTAGCGGAAATTCTCCGTAGGCGTCGAGATTCCCTTGAACAAGAGAAAAAAGAGCGACGTGATTCGACCACTCAGGTATATACTCGGTCGAATCGCAACAGTGTGGACAAAACCTCTTCCCCCGACCGGCCAGAAATACATTCGCCCCGGCATGTTTCTTCCCCTGAGCCCCGAGATTTGACACCGAGAACTATTGTTACTACACAGGTGTCTGCAGAGTCTCATGTTTCGCAAACCTCGCTTGTGTCGCAGATGTCAATAGGTGGAAAGGACTCCACTGAGCCTGGAGCCATAGAGCCTAGGTCTCCAGTGTCTTCTCCGGCACCCTCCTCCCCCACCACAACCATACGTCGAGAATCTACAACACAATTATTCCGCGGTAGAAGAGACTCTCGTCCTCAAGTGTCGCCCGAACGAGGATCGGGAAAAGGCAGTCGAGAACCATCACCAAAGTACCGAGGATTGCGACGACAATCGACTGCAATCGAAGAAGGTCTTCCCCTCCCGGGTTCTCGTCGAGGCTCTCGACCGTTTCTCTCCCCTGACGCTCCAGAAACAGATGGACTGTCCAAAAAGTGCCGACGGGACTCTCTCTCACCGGACTCGGCGGCAGCAGAAGAACTTTCTATGGGTAGAAAGGGAAGACGTGACTCTCGACCTCACTTGTCTCCAGAGGCAAGTGACTCCAACTCCAGAGAAACATCTCCCAGAAGCCGGTTAAGAAGACAGTCCACCACTGCCGCTGAGTATTGTGGACGTGGGCGGAGACCATCCCGTTCTCCCCGCTCCCCAGATTCTTCGTCAACATGCTCTTCCAGGGAACACTCGCCCAAAGAGCGAGGTCTTCGTCGTCAGTCAACCACTGAAGAAATATTACTCTCTCGAGGATTTCGTCGACAGTCCACAACAGAAGACATTATGCGAGCCCGCAATTTCAGGCGTCAGAGCACCCAGAGTGAAGAGATGTCAAAGTCGCGTGGTCGAAGAGACTCAAGCGCCCAGATTACTGACGGCACGTTAGCTACGATGACCGTCGAGACCTCGTGTGCCTTCTTTGACACCTCAACACAAACAGGTAACTTCCATTAGTAATGCACAAATTTATATATACACTTTAAATACCCTGCATGAGAGCCTTTGTTATTTATTCTTCTGTATTGCTGTTTGTATATTTTTTTTAAGTTTTGAATTTCGCACATTAATGAGTTGTAATAAATCACTGCTAAAAATATTATGCCTTTTTTATTCTACTGGGGATATGCTCACTACAGGGCCAAACGTCGTCTTCTGCTCTGTAAATAACTAAAGATAAACCACGGTACGAGGGAGCTAGAACCCATGGCGGGTGAGTCGTAAAACTCCAGGCTAGTGTATGAGCCACTGAGCCAGCTGGCTACAGTAAGATTCATCCAACTAAGTATATTTATACACCATAGGGAGGTTAGCATGGGCCACCACTGTGACCACAAATTTAAGCTTATACAGATGAATCTCCCATCACGGTGGCGGGAGATTCATTTTATTGTAGCCAGCTGGCCCAGTGGCTTACGCGCTGACCTAGAGTTTCACTACTCACTCGTCAGGCGTTTAACCCCCACCCGTTCCGTGGTTTGTTTACAATCGCGTTATTACGATTTCTTGAGTCATAGCTGAAGATACATTCACTATGAGTAGGGATAACCATAACAAACAACCCAACAGGTGTCTCTTGGACCCCTCTCAGTTACCACACAACACAAACCTCCAGTATTCTTCTCGACCTTTACTGCCGTTCATCCTAGTTGAATGGCCATATATATATATACCCTTGCCTGTGGTCTCAGTCGTCCTAAGGATCACTTTCCAAGTGAATATCCCAGTAAAACATACAAATATGATCGATCTTCGCTTTACTCATACCTTTTCTTAAACTGTTTCTCAACCACTCCAGTCGCAAGACTACTTTTTCAAGCAACTTCTTCTTCTAAACATTAACCCTTTCAAATATTTCTTTATCTTCTTGGGAAACAACCGCTTATATTCACCTTGAATGAACTGCAATAACAACAGATACATTACTGCATGGTCAAATTATTTAAATTATATTGAAAATAGACTAAAAAGTATCGTATCTTCAAATATACAGACACACGTACAGTACATTGACATGCTTAATAGTCCCACTTTGTAGTCTCAGTTTATCCCGGCACTCAGACTTTTGTTTTCAATTGTATACTACACTCGTTAAGGGGCACTTAAGTTCCCCCTTCTTCTAATAACATGTTTATTTTTCCACTATAACCTACCTTGTTCATAATTACTGTCGCATTTGCTTTGTCTGTTTCGTAAGGTGAAGTCCAGGATCTCTACCACGCAGTTGTCCTCGAAGATTTGTTAAGTTATACCATTAATTACAGTTAAGTTATATCATGAATTAGACGACAGGGACTTCCGTGCCCCTTAAGTTCCATTATGACAGGGAGGGGGGGGGGTTACTGCATGATCAGCTGTGACTAGGGTAATGTTGCAGAATCTTGTATCAGTGAGAGATGTTCCTTGTTGCATTGTCCTCCCACCTTCACGTTCTCTGTAAGAATGACTTTCTGACCTAACGTTCACTGAAAAAACTACTTTATGTATATGTTCACTGGAAGAATGACTTTCCTGCCTCTGTGTTCACTGGAAGAATGACTTTCCTGCCTTTGTGTTCACTGGAAGAATGACTTTCCTGCCTTTGTGTTCACTGGAAGAATGACTGTCCTACCTCTGTGTTCACTGGAAGAATGATTTTCCTGCCTCTATGTTCACTGGAAGAATGACTTTCCTGCTTCTGTGTTCACTGGAAGAATGACTTTCCTGCCTCTGTGTTCACTGTAAGAATGACATTTGCTGCCTCAAAGTTCACTGTGAGAATGACTTTCCCTGCCTCTACGTTCACTGTAAAAGCGACTCTGCCTTCATATTCACTTCAAAAATATTTTTTTGCTTTAATTCTCACTGTAAAAATGACTTTCTGTCTTTCTGTTCGCTGTAAGAATGAGTCTCTGCCTCATATTTGCTGTAAAAACGAATTTCCCGCTGTTACGTTCACCGAAGGATGACTCTACTTTCACGTTCACTGTAAGAATCACTTTTGCCTTTACGTTTACTATAAGAATGACTTTCTGCTTTGACGTGGACTGTAAGAACTGACTTTCTGACTCTTAAGTTCGCTGTAAGAATGACGTTTCTGACGTTTGTTGTAAGATGACTTTCTAGCCATTACATTCATTGCAAGAATGACCTTTCTCACCTTTTCGTTCAGTGTAAGAATGACTCGGCGTTCCCTGTACCTCCCGGTTACACCTAGCATGAAGAGTCGAAACACTGGCAAACTCAAGCGTCTTTCATCGTCCTCCAGCTCTCTCTTATATTCAGACTTCTGTTCTGCATTGCCCTATATATCTGCCGAATGAGAGATATGTCTCAGTATAAGTAGCATCCTTCCATTTAATCAATCCAGGTTCACTTTTAGTTCAACTAGCAGGTAACTTTCAGGTATTTCCCTCTCCTATGTAATTCCTTAACCGCGTTGTGAGTTTTCTCACACTACCTGATGCACTAGTTAACTTTTTAGTAACACGGTATTGAAATGGCTTCACCAGTGAACTTTGCAGTGAAAACTATATAAATAACGGCGTCAGTAAGTTTAACAGTGCTAAATTGTATATATAAGTTTTCTTTAAATCAGTCCCCAACACTCGCGTCACCTTGGAAAAATACATTGTTTCTTATGTTAACGTAGATTGATTTCTTGCAGAACATTAACATAGTTTATCCGTAAAAGATAACTGCTGGTGGTGTGGTTAACAATGCTCCATCATAAATGTTAACATTCATAAATGTTAACATAAATGTTTCACACGTGAATTAGACATTAAGAAACTTCGGCCATCCAGAACAGTTAATTACTGGATCATCAACATAGAGTGAGAGGGTTCGTACCTGGCCTGGTCCACGATCCGTACCTGGTCTGTTCCACGGTTCGTACCTGGCCTGGTCCACGATCCGTACCTGGTCTGTTCCACGGTTCGTACCTGGCCTGGTCCACGGTCCGTACCTGGCCTGTTCCACGGTTCGTACCTGGCCTGTTCCACGGTTCGTACCTGGCCTGGTCCACAGTTCATTTATGGTTCCTCATAGATGAGACGTCAGCGGACACTGCATGAAACACGAAACGCAGCAGTCACTCATACAGTGAAAAACACTCAGAATTATTGTGATCTCTCTCTCTCTATCTCTCTCTCTCTCTCTCTCTCTCTCTCTCTCTCTCTCTCTCTCTCTCTCTCTCTCTCTCTCTCTCTCTCTCTCTCTCTCTCTCTCTCTCTCTCTCTCTCTCGTCTTGCTCTTAAAACTCTCAGTACACATACATCCATCATCAATCAACATGTTATGACAACAGGACAATGAAGAGGAGGACGAACATAATGTACCAGCTGGGTGAACATCATAATGTACCAGCTGGGTGAACATCATAGCGTACCAGCTGGGTGAACATCATAGCGTACCAGCTGGGTGAACATCATAGCGTACCAGCTGGGTGAACAACATAATGTACCAGCTGGGTGAACATCATAGCGTACCAGCTGGGTGAACATCATAGCGTACCAGCTGGGTGAACATCATAGCGTACCAGCTGGGTGAACAACATAATGTACCAGCTGGGTGAACATCATAGCGTACCAGCTGGGTGAACATCATAGCGTACCAGCTGGGTGAACAACATAATGTACCAGCTGGGTGAACAACATAATGTACCAGCTGGGTGAACAACATAATGTACCAGCTGGGTGAACAACATAATGTACCAGCTGGGTGAACATCATAGCGTACCAGCTGGGTGAACAACATAATGTACCAGCTGGGTGAACATCATAGCGTACCAGCTGGGTGAACATCATAGCGTACCAGCTGGGTGAACATCATAGCGTACCAGCTGGGTGAACAACATAATGTACCAGCTGGGTGAACATCATAGCGTACCAGCTGGGTGAACAACATAATGTACCAGCTGGGTGAACATCATAGCGTACCAGCTGGGTGAACATCATAGCGTACCAGCTGGGTGAACAACATAATGTACCAGCTGGGTGAACAACATAATGTACCAGCTGGGTGAACAACATAATGTACCAGCTGGGTGAACAACATAATGTACCAGCTGGGTGAACATCATAGCGTACCAGCTGGGTGAACAACATAATGTACCAGCTGGGTGAACAACGACTCACACGATCACTAAATGGAAAACACCTCAGAGAAAACACCATGTTTAGTCAGTCTCCGGAAACACAGACAAACGGAAACATCAACAGGTGAGAACTGACTGCTCTGCGTATATAAAGACAAAGTTATATTAAGTATCTCGCCGCTCCTGTACTGAACCCTAACCTAACTAAACAGACAAAAACTAGAACAAGTTCTATAGTTTGCTGTCCATCTAGAACAAGATATATAGTGAACGATGTGTTTACCTTAGTTCCTATCTTAGGGATTAAGATACAGTTATCAGGCAGTGAAAAGGCTACCGTGCCGCCTTAATGACACTTGTGGAGGTGATAGGCTTTGAACCCCATTAACAAAGCAACCAAGAAAAGACATGATCGCGACTGGCAACAAACTCTTGAGACACAAAAGATTTTTCATAACGTGATGAAGCAGGACGAGGCGTATGTACATAAATGTAAACAAAACAGCAAGATAAGTCGTGAAGATTTTAAAAAGTATTTAGTCGGTGTTATCTGGTTGAGGCGAAGGATTAATTTAAAAACAACGACAGAAGAACTGAGATTCATTTATAGGTTTAAAAGTAAATATAACACAGACGACTCCATTAACCAATATATAAAGAGGTGGGTCCTAGAGTCAGGCAGATGAACACAAACAATACTTCTTATTGGAGAAAGAAAAGAGAAGTGAGAAGCATTGACCAGGTGGTCAAAACTCAATGGCGGTTCAGTTAAATAAAAATTCACAGCTCTGGGTAATTGTTGGCAATGTAATGACCCAATAAGACTACGTAGTCATGTCACTAACATACAACCCACTGCTAAATAACAGCAAACTCGGAAAGTTATGTGAGGGTTGAACTGTGAAGCTAGCTTAGGAGATGCTGTTTTTAACAACTTAGTTAAGGTGGGGCTACCTAACAAAAGAAAGGAAAACTATAAGAAGCGTTAGTACAGAACAGGAGAAGTAACTGTGAAAAGCAGGAGAGACTCTTAGATGAGATTTATTGGAAATGATTAATATGGATTATTCACATGAACCATAGTTGGCTG
>NC_091310.1:39646470-39806470 GCF_038502225.1 Cherax quadricarinatus | reverse complement strand
TACTTCTAGTTGTATGTCTTACAATTACCAGACGGAGGGTCGAGCCTCCGTCACTTTACGCTGAATGAACAACAAGACCCAGCGGTTCATGTGAAGTATACTAGCCAGTAACATAACCTGTGTCACAAAAGTAGAATTAAATCTCCGTGTAAGAAGCGAGGGAGAAAAACAATCTGATATAAACAATACAGCAAAAGTTGAATCAAAACTAAGAAACTTTATTGTTAGATGATCAGGACTAAAGCGACAGTATTAAGAGTGAAGGATGGTGATTAATACCATGCAGAGACGTTAACCACCAGGTCTCAGGTTAGGTCTGGCAGGTCGCGGGACCAGCATCTGGGCCCGTAAGTAACCCAGGCAAGCCACATGACCATACCTTCTTACATATAGAGAATCACAAGAAAGGATAAGACCTCGATATTCTTAAAAATGCGGGTATATTCTTTATGACCAACAGTTTGCGTCACTATAAATATTTTCCATGCCTCCTGCTGCCTTCCTTGATGCCAGGGAGTGTGTGTGGTTCATGAATGCCTCCTGTTACCTTCCTTGATGCCAGGGAGTGAGTGTGGTTCATGAATGCCTCCTGTTGCCTTCCTTGATGCCAGGGAGTGTGTGTGGCTCATGAATGCCTCCTGTTGCCTTCCTTGATGCCAGGGAGTGTGTGTGGTTCATGAATGCCTCCTGTTACCTTCCTTGATGCCAGGGAGTGAGTGTGGTTCATGAATGCCTCCTGCTGCCTTCCTTGATGCCAGGGAGTGAGTGTGGTTCATGAATGCCTCCTGTTACCTTCCTTGATGCCAGGGAGTGAGTGTGGTTCATGAATGCCTCCTGTTACCTTCCTTGATGGCAGAGAGTGTGTGTGGTTCATGAATGCCTCCTGCTGCCTTCCTTGATGGCAGGGAGTGTGTGTGGCTCATGAATGCCTCCTGTTGCCTTCCTTGATGCCAGGGAGTGTGTGTGGTTCATGAATGCCTCCTGTTGCCTTCCTTGATGCCAGGGAGTGTGTGTGGCTCATGAATGCCTCCTGTTGCCTTCCTTGATGGCAGGGAGTGTGTGTGGTTCATGAATGCCTCCTGTTGCCTTCCTTGATGGCAGGGAGTGTGTGGCTCATGAATGCCTCCTGTTGCCTTCCTTGATGCCAGGGAGTGTGTGTGGTTCATGAATGCCTCCTGTTGCCTTCCTTGATGCCAGGGAGTGTGTGTGGCTCATGAATGCCTCCTGTTGCCTTCCTTGATGGCAGGGAGTGTGTGTGGCTCATGAATGCCTCCTGTTGCCTTCCTTGATGCCAGGGAGTGTGTGTGGTTCATGAATGCCTCCTGTTGCCTTCCTTGATGCCAGGGAGTGTGTGTGGCTCATGAATGCCTCCTGTTGCCTTCCTTGATGGCAGGGAGTGAGTGTGGCTCATGAATGCCTCCTGTTGCCTTCCTTGATGCCAGGGAGTGTGTGTGGTTCATGAATGCCTCCTGTTGCCTTCCTTGATGCCAGGGAGTGTGTGTGGCTCATGAATGCCTCCTGTTACCTTCCTTGATGCCAGGGAGTGTGTGTGGTTCATGAATGCCTCCTGCTGCCTTCCTTGATGCCAGGGAGTGAGTGTGGCTCATGAATGCCTCCTGTTACCTTCCTTGATGCCAGGGAGTGTGTGTGGTTCATGAATGCCTCCTGCTGCCTTCCTTGATGCCAGGGAGTGAGTGTGGTTCATGAATGCCTCCTGTTGCCTTCCTTGATGCCAGGGAGTGAGTGTGGCTCATGAATGCCTCCTGTTACCTTCCTTGATGCCAGGGAGTGAGTGTGGCTCATGAATGCCTCCTGTTACCTTCCTTGATGCCAGGGAGTGAGTGTGGTTCATGAATGCCTCCTGTTGCCTTCCTTGATGGCAGGGAGTGAGTGTGGTTCATGAATGCCTCCTGCTGCCTTCCTTGATGCCAGGGAGTGAGTGTGGTTCATGAATGCCTCCTGTTACCTTCCTTGATGCCAGGGAGTGTGTGTGGTTCATGAATGCCTCCTGCTGCCTTCCTTGATGCCAGGGAGTGAGTGTGGTTCATGAATGCCTCCTGTTGCCTTCCTTGATGCCAGGGAGTGAGTGTGGCTCATGAATGCCTCCTGTTACCTTCCTTGATGCCAGGGAGTGAGTGTGGCTCATGAATGCCTCCTGTTACCTTCCTTGATGCCAGGGAGTGAGTGTGGTTCATGAATGCCTCCTGTTGCCTTCCTTGATGGCAGGGAGTGAGTGTGGCTCATGAATGCCTCCTGTTGCCTTCCTTGATGCCAGGGAGTGTGTGTGGTTCATGAATGCCTCCTGTTGCCTTCCTTGATGCCAGGGAGTGTGTGTGGCTCATGAATGCCTCCTGTTACCTTCCTTGATGCCAGGGAGTGTGTGTGGTTCATGAATGCCTCCTGCTGCCTTCCTTGATGCCAGGGAGTGAGTGTGGCTCATGAATGCCTCCTGTTACCTTCCTTGATGCCAGGGAGTGTGTGTGGTTCATGAATGCCTCCTGCTGCCTTCCTTGATGCCAGGGAGTGAGTGTGGCTCATGAATGCCTCCTGTTACCTTCCTTGATGCCAGGGAGTGTGTGTGGTTCATGAATGCCTCCTGTTGCCTTCCTTGATGGCAGGGAGTGTGTGTGGCTCATGAATGCCTCCTGTTACCTTCCTTGATGCCAGGGAGTGAGTGTGGCTCATGAATGCCTCCTGTTGCCTTCCTTGATGCCAGGGAGTGAGTGTGGCTCATGAATGCCTCCTGTTGCCTTCCTTGATGCCAGGGAGTGAGTGTGGCTCATGAATGCCTCCTGTTGCCTTCCTTGATGCCAGGGAGTGAGTGTGGCTCATGAATGCCTCCTGTTGCCTTCCTTGATGCCAGGGAGTGAGTGTGGCTCATGAATGCCTCCTGTTGCCTTCCTTGATGCCAGGGAGTGAGTGTGGCTCATGAATGCCTCCTGTTGCCTTCCTTGATGCCAGGGAGTGAGTGTGGCTCATGAATGCCTCCTGTTACCTTCCTTGATGCCAGGGAGTGAGTGTGGCTCATGAATGCCTCCTGTTGCCTTCCTTGATGCCAGGGAGTGAGTGTGGCTCATGAATGCCTCCTGTTACCTTCCTTGATGCCAGGGAGTGAGTGTGGCTCATGAATGCCTCCTGTTACCTTCCTTGATGCCAGGGAGTGAGTGTGGCTCATGAATGCCTCCTGTTGCCTTCCTTGATGCCAGGGAGTGAGTGTGGCTCATGAATGCCTCCTGTTGCCTTCCTTGATGCCAGGGAGTGAGTGTGGCTCATGAATGCCTCCTGTTACCTTCCTTGATGCCAGGGAGTGAGTGTGGCTCATGAATGCCATGAATGCCTCCTGTTACCTTCCTTGATGCCAGGGAGTGAGTGTGGCTCATGAATGCCTCCTGTTACCTTCCTTGATGCCAGGGAGTGAGTGTGGCTCATGAATGCCTCCTGTTGCCTTCCTTGATGCCAGGGAGTGAGTGTGGCTCATGAATGCCTCCTGTTACCTTCCTTGATGCCAGGGAGTGAGTGTGGCTCATGAATGCCTCCTGTTGCCTTCCTTGATGCCAGGGAGTGAGTGTGGCTCATGAATGCCTCCTGTTGCCTTCCTTGATGGCAGGGAGTGTGTGTGGTTCATGAATGCCTCCTGCTGCCTTCCTTGATGCCAGGGAGTGAGTGTGGCTCATGAATGCCTCCTGTTGCCTTCCTTGATGGCAGAGAGTGTGTGTGGTTCATGAATGCCTCCTGCTGCCTTCCTTGATGCCAGGGAGTGAGTGTGGCTCATGAATGCCTCCTGTTACCTTCCTTGATGCCAGGGAGTGTGTGTGGTTCATGAATGCCTCCTGCTGCCTTCCTTGATGCCAGGGAGTGAGTGTGGCTCATGAATGCCTCCTGTTGCCTTCCTTGATGGCAGGGAGTGTGTGTGGTTCATGAATGCCTCCTGCTGCCTTCCTTGATGCCAGGGAGTGAGTGTGGTTCATGAATGCCTCCTGTTGCCTTCCTTGATGCCAGGGAGTGAGTGTGGCTCATGAATGCCTCCTGTTGCCTTCCTTGATGGCAGAGAGTGTGTGTGGTTCATGAATGCCTCCTGCTGCCTTCCTTGATGCCAGGGAGTGAGTGTGGCTCATGAATGCCTCCTGTTACCTTCCTTGATGCCAGGGAGTGAGTGTGGCTCATGAATGCCTCCTGTTACCTTCCTTGATGCCAGGGAGTGAGTGTGGCTCATGAATGCCTCCTGCTGCCTTCCTTGATGGCAGGGAGTGTGTGTGGTTCATGAATGCCTCCTGTTACCTTCCTTGATGCCAGGGAGTGAGTGTGGCTCATGAATGCCTCCTGCTGCCTTCCTTGATGGCAGGGAGTGTGTGTGGTTCATGAATGCCTCCTGCTGCCTTCCTTGATGGCAGAGAGTGTGTGTGGTTCATGAATGCCTCCTGCTGCCTTCCTTGATGGCAGGGAGTGTGTGTGGTTCATGAATGCCTCCTGCTGCCTTCCTTGATGGCAGGGAGTGTGTGTGGTTCATGAATGCCTCCTGCTGCCTTCCTTGATGGCAGGGAGTGTGTGTGGTTCAGGAATGGCAGGTGAGTGTAGCGTCGTGGTGGTAAACTCTGTGTCATCCTCCTCCTGCTAAAACTGTGTCTCTCTGTTCTTCTCAGGCAAAAAGAAAGGAAGATCATCAAGTAAGTCTTAGCCACTTTCTCTCGCTATCTGTGTCTGCTGTTTCCCCGCTATCTGTGTCTGCTGTTTCCCCGCTGTCTGTGTCTGCTGTTTCCCCGCTATCTGTGTCTGCTGTCTCCCCGCTGTCTGTTACTGCTATCTTCTCGCTGTCTTTGTCTGCTGTCTCCCCGCTGTCTGTTACTGCTATCTTCCCGCTGTCTGTGTCTGCTGTCTCCCCGCTATCTGTGTCTGCTGTGTACCCGCTGTCTGCGTCTGCTGTTTCCCCGCTATCTGTGTCTGCTGTCTCCCCGCTGTCTGTTACTGCTGTCTCCCCGCTGTTTGTGTCTGCTGTTTCCTCGCTATCTGTGTCTGCTCTCTCCTCGCTGTCTGTTACTGCTGTCTCCCCGCTTTCTGTATCTGCTGTCTCCCCAGTTATGTGGATGCCGTCTCCTACTTCAGTGTCTCCTGTCTCCCCCTTCTGTGTCTGCTGTCTCCCCGCTATCTGTGTTTGCTGTCTGCAGCTTATTGTTGTATCTGCTGTCTGCAGTTTCAGTGTAAATTACCCCTCACTTATTGCCGTGCCTGCTGCCCCGCTTTTGTGTCTGCTGTCTTCCTCACCTTGTCTGCTCTCTCACTCACCTTGTTGTGTCTGCTCCCTCACTCACCTTCTTGTATCTGCAGTCCCACTCACCTTGTGTCTGCTGTCTCATTCATCTTGTTGTGTCTGCTGTCCCATTCATCAAGTGTTTGTTGTCTCACTCATCTTGTCTGCTGTCTCACTCACCTTGTTATGTCTGCTGTCTCACTAATCTTGTTGTATCTGCTGTCTCACTCATCTTGTTGTGTCTGCTGTCTCACTCACTTTGTTGTGTCTGCTGTCTCACTCATCTTGTTGTGTCTGCTGTCTCACACTTTCTTTTGTCTGTTGTCTCACTCACCTTGTTATGTCTGCTGTCTCACTAATCTTGTTGTATCTGCTGTCTCACTCATCTTGTGTCTGCTGTCTCACTCACTTTGTTGTGTCTGCTGTCTCACTCACTTTGTTGGGTCTGCTGTCTCACTCATCTTGTTGTGTCTGCTGTCTCACACTTTCTTGTGTCTGCTGTCTCACTCACCTTATTGTGTCTGCTGTCTCACTCACTTTGTTGTGTCTGCTGTCTCACTCATCTTGTTGTGTCTGCTGTCTTACACTTTCTTGTGTCTGCTGTCTCACTCACCTTATTGTGTCTGCTGTCTCACTCACCTTATTGTGTCTGCTGTCTCACTCACCTTATTGTGTCTGCTGTCTCACTCACCTTGTTGTGTCTGCTGTCTCACTCACCTTGTTGTGTCTGCTGTCGCACTCACCTTGCTGTGTCTGCTGTCTCACTCACCTTGTTGTGTCTGCTGTCGCACTCACCTTGTTGTGTCTGCTGTCGCACTCACCTTGTTGTGTCTGCTGTCTCACTCACCTTGTTGTCTGCTGTCTCACTCACCTTGTTGTGTCTGCTGTCGCACTCACCTTGTTGTGTCTGCTGTCTCACTCACCTTGTTGTGTCTGCTGTCGCACTCACCTTGTTGTGTCTGCTGTCTCACTCACCTTGTTGTGTCTGCTGTCGCACTCACCTTGTTGTGTCTGCTGTCGCACTCACCTTGTTGTGTCTGCTGTCGCACTTACCTTGTTGTGTATGCTGTCGCACTCACCTTGTTCTGTCTGCTGTCTCACTAATATTGTGTCTGCTGTCTCACTAATCTTGTGTCTGCTGTCTCACTCACCTTATTGTGTCTGCTGTCTCACTCACTCTGCTGTGTCTGCTGTCGCACTCACCTTGTTCTGTCTGCTGTCTCACTAATATTGTGTCTGCTGTCTCACTAATCTTGTGTCTGCTGTCTCACTCACCTTATTGTGTCTGCTGTCTCACTCACTCTGTTGTGTCTGCTGTCGCACTCACCTTGCTGTGTCTGCTGTCTCACTCACCTTGTTGTGTCTGCTGTCGCACTCACCTTGTTGTGTCTGCTGTCGCACTCACCTTGTTGTGTCTGCTGTCTCACTCACCTTGTTGTCTGCTGTCTCACTCACCTTGTTGTGTCTGCTGTCGCACTCACCTTGTTGTGTCTGCTGTCGCACTCACCTTGTTGTGTCTGCTGTCTCACTCACCTTGTTGTGTCTGCTGTCGCACTCACCTTGTTGTGTCTGCTGTCTCACTCACCTTGTTGTGTCTGCTGTCGCACTCACCTTGTTGTGTCTGCTGTCGCACTTACCTTGTTGTGTCTGCTGTTTCACTCACTTTGTTGTGTCTGCTGTCGCACTCACCTTGTTCTGTCTGCTGTCTCACTAATATTGTGTCTGCTGTCTCACTAATCTTGTGTCTGCTGTCTCACTCACCTTATTGTGTCTGCTGTCTCACTCACTCTGTTGTGTCTGCTGTCGCACTCACCTTGTTGTGTCTGCTGTCGCACTCACCTTGTTGTGTCTGCTGTCGCACTCACCTTGTTGTGTCTTCTGTCTCACTCACCTTTCTGTGTCTGCTGTCTCACTCACCTTGTTGTGTCTGCTGCCGCACTCACCTTGTTCTGTCTGCTGTCTCACTATTCTTGTGTCTGCTGTCTCACTCATCTTGTTGTGTCTGCTGCTTCACTCATCTTATGTCTGCTGTTTCACCTTGTTGTGTCTGCAGTCTTATTCATCATGTTGTGTCTGCTGTCTCATTCATCTTGTTTTGTCTGTTATCTCAAGTCACCCTGTGTGTCTGCCGTCTCACTCACCTTGTTGTGTCTGCTATCTCACTCACCTTGCTGTGTCTGCTGTCACACCTTGTTGTGTCTGCTGTCTCACTCACCTTGTTGTGTCTGCTGTCTCACTTATCTTGTTCTGCTATCTCACGCACCTTGTTATGTCTGCCGTCTCACTTATCTTGTTGTGTCTGCAGTCTCATTCATCTTGCGTCTACTCTTCCATCTTGTTGTGTCTTCTGTCTCACTCACCTTGCTGTGTCTGCTGTCTCATCTGTTTGGTGTTTGCTCTTTCATTCTCCTCACTTTCTGTCTGCATTTTCTCTCAGCTTGCTTGTTTTGTCTGCTGCTGCCACACTCAAATTGCTTTCTCTGTCTGCTTTCTTAATTCACCAGCCTTATTATACCTGCTTTCTCACTCACATTTTTAATTATAGCTAATTTTATTGCCACCCAATATATGTTATATTTCAAGATAATATTTCAAGAATCAGGGTAATATATATATATATATATATATATATATATATATATATATATATATATATATATATATATATATATATATATATATATATATATATATATATATATATATATATATATATATATATATATATATATATATGATAAATGTGTAGACGTAAGAAATTTTACTTTTAAGAATTTGTTTGTGTTCTCGGGTTAATTCCTTCACTCATCCTACTGTTGATCTTAAAACTTCTCGTGGATCTAAACTTGTTCTATATCAAACATAAATCTTTTACTCTTTATTTGCTCATATTTATATTGTGAGTATAATGTGGTAGCAACCCTCCCACAACCACCTGTCACCCTTGAAGCACGCTGCTCCTGCTGACTGGATTCATTTTTTTTTCTGTTTAGTGGTTGTGTTTGGAGTTGCCTGATACTGCTCGCATGACCCACCTTTAAAAGCCCTGCTGAGCAAGCTGCTGAGTTCATCGTTTGTTGTACTAAACACATACATGCTATTTCTTCTGCCCTTTCCACCTGGAAACCATCGTGTAAGACTCTTTGAAAGCCATGTCTCACAAACTTTTTTGCTGCGGTTAAATTTGTAAATTAGTTTTAAAATAATCGTAGTGCTCAGATTTATATTGGTCAAAGCAAATTTATAATATACGGCCTTATGAGAGATATTTTTAACAACGATAGGCAATATCTCTGGTGGGAAGTTAGTCGTGTTTAAGGAAGTGTCAGATGTTACTTTGTTTATCTAAGTTAGGGTTATCATCAGTTTTCTTTCACAGTGTTTTCTATGATCTGATACACATATCACGGGAAGCGCTCTCGACGGCTCTACATCCAAGGCAAAATGGCACAAATAAAAATGAAACATATGCAAAGTAGCACAGATGTAAGGGTAGCACTGATGCACAATAGCACAGGTGTGGAAGCACATGCAGAATAACACAGGTGTGACTGAAACACATAAGCAGAGAAACAGATGGTGGGGGAATTACAAGTGCAGAGCAACACAGTGAACCCGAATCAGTGACACAAAACAGCACACATTGGTTAGAAATGGTTATAACTATGACCATAATTTTTAAAGGGGCGGACCGGTAAGCCAGTGGAAGGCCTCGGTCAGACGACCGGTGGCCCGGTGGCCTGGTGGCTAAAGCTCCCGCTTCACACACGGAGGGCCCGGGTTCGATTCCCGGCGGGTGGAAACATTTCGACACGTTTCCTTACACCTATTGTCCTGTTCACCTAGCAGCAAATAGGTACCTGGGTGTTAATCGACTGGTGTGGGTCGCATCCTGGGGGACAAGATTAAGGACCCCAATGGAAATAAGTTAGACAGTCCTCGATGACGCACTGACTTTCTTGGGTTATCCTGGGTGGCTAACCATCCGGGGTTAAAAATCCGAACGAAATCTTATCTTATCTTATCTTACCAAAAGCTCCAACGCGAGTCATCATCTGACATACACCTGCGTCAGGAGACTCTTGCTCAGTTTCCTGACAAACCTTACCTAGCCTAACCTCAGTACACATGATATACACAGAGGGAGAGATAAACAACGCTGTGAAGCAGTAATATGATCAGGTCATCACACCCGGGGAGACCAAAGAGAATACATAATACACAAAGTTGGAGCTGCAGCAGGAAAAAAGAGATATGAGAGAGGGAACATGTAAATATTATGCCATGGATATTCGCCTGTGTGTTAGAAATTTAAATATCCGCAAGTCATAAAGTGTGGCTTTGGTAAAGAATGTTCATATTTTCAACCTGAGATGTTTCACTCATCATTAGTGACCAGGAATGTTATAATCTGAGCTGCCTAAAGTTTCATGTAAGGAGGACACAATGATATTAAAATACGTGCCAAGAAACGGGAGACATTATACAAAATATATTTTTATGCGAAATATACCAGAGTAACCAACAAGAAATTACAAGAAAAGCCGACAGGGGATACATAAACAGGTGACCCAGTGTGTCAGTAGGTCACACATCAGGACCAAATATACAACATACCACATTACCGGTGCTAGAGAGACCCAGAGATAGAGTCATACTGCAGGACGGCACAACAACAGAGGTATTAACAAAATCTTTTCAAAACTCAAATATCACAAATGGTAACTCCTCCACCGCTTCTGTTAACATTCAAGGATTAAAATACATAGTAATAACAAAGTTAAGGATATAAGCGAGTTCCTCACGGAAGAAAATACTTGTTACCCATATCTCACTGTTTAGTTGACTAGTAAGGTTACTAGGTCCCCAGTAAGACACCTAGATACAATATGACCTTAATTTTTAAAGAGGTGGACCGGTAAGCTAGCGGAAGGCCTCGATCAGATGACCAAAAGCACCAGTTGCGGGTCATCATACGGCTAAGACCCGCGCGAGGAAACACTTGTCCAGTTTCCTGACGAATTTTAGAATTAAACTAAGACTGGTTTCTACAAATACTGAGTTAATACAGTATTAAACCAGCACCACGATCAATGATAGCAGCCATAAACGTGTAGAGTAAGATGAATTAGCAAGGTAAATTTTGGCTTCGCTCGAGGAATTATTGTGCCCTCTACTGCTAAAATTACGTATAATCCGTTTGCTCCATACACTGCCTCTCTGCTCCATACATAATCCCAGCTACTCCATAAATAATCCTTATCTTGAACACTGCAACACTTTTATATATACTATGGAAACGTTTCGCCAACCAGTGGATTAATTAGTGCAATACAAAGAAAATCTGTGGATGATTTTTCTGTATTGTTGTGATAAATCCACTGGTTGGCGGAACATTTTAGCCATAAAGGTACCCAAGTGTTGCTACAAGTATCTAACAGTCACTGTATACTACCTGGAGACTACCATGTAAGGCGACCCTAGCTAGCGTCTACAGTGAAGACATTTATTCGCCCTAAACTTTAGTACATCACTAAACTTTTGATATAATGAAGGACCTGTATTTTGGCAATCTAATGACTATTCTCCATTATAGGTTTGAAACCAATTAAACAGTACTGACGGAGTAGTAGTATTGGACGCCACTAACAATATCATGGTAAAGTAATGGATAAGCCTAGGCTTTCCTGGTGAAATAATTAACTGAGGTACGCTTTTTGGTATTTATATACCGTTAGGCTCGGTCTCAGACTAAGCCTTCTCAATTGACAAGGAAATATTGCACGAATGGAAAAAAACATCAATCTCGCCAGAGTGCAAAACATTTAATAGGCTTCCGTTTCACACTCATATGAGGAAATGGTTAGTTTCACGCGATATTATCCATTACTGATAATAACCCCTGTTGGTCCTTACTTGACCGTACCTCTCCAGGCTGTGGTTCACAAATATCATTCACTCTTGTCTTAGTATCCAACAATCCATATATTCCGATTCCATCATCGGTCAGCTAATGAGTTTATATGTTTTACTAATTACATTATGAGGCATTGACTCCATGATTTCATTTGTGACATCTGGGAACATGTATGGATCACAATATTTAGATGACAGTGTTTCCTTTACCTGAGTGACCGTCTACAGGGTATGATTGATATGCTTCCTCTGTGACATGGTATTCTTCCAGCAGGGTGACTTCATATTGCTCAAGGATTCTTAATCCAAGGAACTGGAGCTGCCCTCTTCTTTCTCTAATTAAATCTGTTTACCTCCCATTTCCCAAGCCTTGTATGATTCCTACGGGTTTAGAGCTTCCCCATGATGATAATTATCTAGTTTATAGGCAATAAATTATAATAATTCATATGTAATTTTGTCAGCCTTATTACAGTTCTTCTTCTTACTATTGTTATTATTATTATTATTATTATTATTAATATTATTATTTATGGGAAGCATTAGACCCATAGGGTCACAAAACTCCTGGAAAACTGGGAATGAAAGGAATAGTTTTTTTCTCAAAGGTGAGATTAGCTCCCATTCCATGGAAGAGGAGCCTTGGTCGGCGTCAAGGCTGGTAAAGGGACCCTCAAGGGCTTAATTAACATACTAAGTATTTTTTCCGGCGTTCCTCTGAAGCCTAGCGACATACAAACTTATTGTTATCTTATTATGGTGTTCCGTAGCTCGATTGGTAGCTCACTCAGCTCACACACTGAGGTCCATGGTTCGTTCCCCTGTACGAGTGGAAAATTAGGACTTGTTTCCTTAAAACATCTGCTGTCCCTGTTCACCCATCAGTAAAATAGGTACCTGGGTGTTAGTCGACTGGTGTGGGTCGCATTCTGGGACAAAACTGACCTAATTTCCCCCGAAATGTTCAGCATAACAAGCGGCTTTCTATATAGTAGTATGTCATTGATGTCAACTGGGACTGTATACCTTGTACATGTACTTATAGAAACAGATTATTATTATTACATCTGGGTGCTAGCAAGTTCGTAGGCATCTAGCAATGTTTAAACCTCTGGGTTAGACAACTAGTATCTTCGGCCTCTATGAGTTCATATATCATTGTTTTTTATGTTCAGTTTTTTGGGGGAGAAATCTTAGACTTAGGGTTTTTATTGCTAGGCTTCTGCTGTATGTGTGTGTGTGTCAGTATTTACTCCGTATCTTTATTATGCACACCTGCATTTATCCTTATCTATCCTGTGGGTGGCAGTAGCCAAGTACCCATCTTGTGGGTGGTAGTAGTTAAGTACGTATCTTGTGGGTGGTAGTAGCCAAGTACCCATCTTGTGGGTGGTAGTAGCCAAGTACGTATCCTGTGGGTGGTAGTTGCCAAGTACCCATCCTGTGGGTGGTAGTCGCCAAGTACCCATCTTGTGGGTGGTAGTCAAAAAGTACCCATCCTGAGGGTGATAGAACCGAGTACCCATCCTCTGAGTGACAGAACCAAGTACCCATCCTGTGGGTGGTAGTCACCAAGTATCCATCCTGTGGATGGTTGTTGCCAAGTGCCCATCTTGTGGGTAGTAGTCACCAAGTATCCATCCTGTGGGTGGTAGTCGCCAAGTACCCATCTTGTGGGTGGTAGTCAAAAAGTACCCATCCTGAGGGTGATAGAACCAAATACCCATCCTGTGAGTGACAGAACCAAGTACCCATCCTGTGGGTGGTAATAACTCCATACCCATCCTATGGGCAGCAGTCCAAATATTACAGAGGTACATAATACGTCCAGTGACTTCAGAATCAGGGGATTGCTTCGAGCTTAACAGGTTACTGATATCTTCAAAAGGCATCTAGGAAGAACTAGGCGTATCTGAGTTTCCTATTATGATGTTTGCATCCTTCTTATATATATATATATTACATATATATATATATTTTTATTTTTTATTATCACACCGGCCGATTCCCACCAAGGCAGGGTGGCCCGAAAAAGAAAAACTTTCACCATCATTCACTCCATCACTGTCTTGCCAGAAGGGTGCTTTACACTACAGTTTTTAAACTGCAACATTAACACCCCTCCTTCAGAGTGCAGGCACTGTACTTCCCATCTCCAGGACTCAAGTCCGGCCTGCCGGTTTCCCTGAATCCCTTCATAAATATATATATATATATATATATATATATATATTATATACATATATATATATATATATTATATAAATATATATATATATATACTTTCAACAAACCGGCCGTATCCCACCAAGGCAGGGTGGCCCGAAAAGAAAAACGAAAGTTTCTCTTTTTAAATTTAGTAATTTATACGGGAGAAGGGGTTACTAGCCCCTTTCTCATGGCATTTTAGTCGCCTCTTACAACACGCATGGCTTACGGAGGAAGAATTCTGTTCCACTTCCCCATGGAGATAAGAGGAAATAAACAACAACAAGAACTAGAAAGAAAATAGAAGAAAACCCAGAGGGATGTGTATATATACATATATATGCTTGTACATGCATGTGTAGTGTGACCTAAGTGTAAGTAGAAGTAGCAAGACGTACCTGAAATCTTGCATGTTTATGAGACAGAAAAAAAGGACACCAGCAATCCTACCATCATGTAAAACAATTACAGGCTTTCGTTTTACACTCACTTGGCAGGACGGTAGTACCTCCCTGGGCGGTTGCTGTCTACCAACCTACTCCCTATAATATGTATTTATATATATATATATTTATATATATATATATTTATATATATATATATTTATATATATATATATTTATATATATATATATATTTATTTATTTATTTATTTATTTAGTAATTTTAGCATACATACAGAGGTATAAAAAAATACAGGTAAGAGCAGCATGCCAAAGCCACTTATATGCATAGCATTACGGCATCGACACCATGCCCAGCCCTTCTAGGGTAGGGTAGGTGCCTGAGCCCGAGCCTTTAACTCATAAGACTGTCATTCCCATTTGCCCCCTTGGGGCAGGGATGGCAGACCAGAGAGGCCTAGCTTGTGGCTAGGCCTGGGGACAGTTGGTCCCAAAGATGAGGAGGTACTTGTGCCTCCTCCCATGGGAGACTTAGGTCTCAGACACTCCCTAAAGAGGGAGCCAAGGCCGGGCCACCACTTGGAAAAGGCCCGGGCCGGGAGAATACCGGCTAATCTTTAACTAACTAACTAACTAGCATTACGGGCTGGCTTAAAATTAACTTAAGATTAACTAAGCAATGATGAAATCAGTGATAAAACATTATTGTAAACAGATAACTATAAAGCACAAATGAGTATTACAAAGACAGGTCATATGGTTGCATGCATTGTTGTACATTCAGTAGAATGGAGTATTCTGTTAGGTAGTGTATTTAAAAAAATAACAAAGTTAGATTGGGTCCTAGGTTTAACATTTGTGTGATATAATTGTCAGTAACATATAGGATATACAATTTATAAGGTTCAGTTATTCAGTATTTATTTGGTTTTGAGTGAGTAAGTGAACTTTGAGAAGAGACTTGAATTTATAAACAGGTAGTGTTTCTTTTATATTTACAGGTAATGAATTCCAGATTTTAGGGCCTTTTATGTGCACTGAGTTTTTGCATAGCGTGAGATGGACACGAGGAACATCAAAGAGTGATCTGTGCCTTGTGTTATGGCCATGTGTTCTGTTGAGGTTGGCAAGGAGATGTTTGAGAGGAGCGTTAATATCAGAGTTAAGTGTTCTATGTATGTAATAGGTGCAGTAATAAGTATGGATGTTTTGTATGGTGAGTAGGTTGAGTGTTTTGAATATTGGTGGAGTGTGCTGCCTGTAGTGAGAATTTGTTATCATTCTAACTGCATCCTTTTGTTGGGTAATTAGTGGTCTGAGATGGTTAGTTGTTGTTGAGCCCCATGCACAAATTCCATAGGTGAGATAGGGGTAAATAAGAGAGTGATAAAGGGCCAGGAGGGCTGACTGTGGAACATAGTACCGTATCTTCGATAGTATGCCTACAGTCTTGGAAATTTTCTTAGAAATTTGTTGTATATGTGTATGAAATTTGAGTCTATTATCAAGGTGGATTCCTAAGAATTTTCCCTCTGTTAGCTTTGTGATAGGTGATCTGTTTATCGTTATGTTAAGAGGTACATCTGTAGCTCTGTTACCAAACTGAATGAAGTAGGTTTTGTCAATGTTTAGTGTAAGTTTGTTAGTCCTCATCCAGGTAGATATTTTCTGTAATTCGGTGTTTACAGTATTGGCTAGCGTGACTGGGCTCGGGTGAGAGAAGACGTATGTGGTGTCATCTGCAAAAAGTGTGGGTTTGAGTAATTGCGAAGCATTTGGTAGGTCATTTATGTATAGGAGAAAGAGAAGAGGGCCAAGGACACTTCCCTGTGGGACACCAACTGTAATTGGTTGAGCGGAAGAGCTTGCCCCATTTGCGTACACATATTGGCTTCTGTTGCTGAGGTATGACTTGAGGTAGTTGAGGGAGTGCCCTCTAATACCATAGTGTGACAATTTTACGTGGAGCAAGTCATGGTCAACTGTATAAAAAGCTTTACATAAGTCAATGAAGATCCCCAGTGGGACTTCTTTTTTCTCTATTGCAGTGTATATATGTTCTAGCATGTGTATAATAACATCATTAGTATTTTTATTAGGCCTGAATCCAAATTGGCAGGGGTTGCGAATGTTTTGGGAGATGAGGTAGGAGTAGATTCGTTTATGAATTAATTTTTCGAAGATTTTTGAGAGAGGGTGTAAATTGGATATTGGCCTATAGTTATTCAACTCTGGTCTCCTCCTTTATGGATCGGGGTGACCCTTGCTATTTTGAGAGCTGTAGGGAAGGTGGAGGATTCAATGGATTTGTTAAAGAGTGTTGCAATGATTGGTGATAGTACTTGTGACACTTTTTTGTATATAAAGGGTGGTAAGGTATTTAAATCTCCTGCCCTGTTTTTTAGTGCGTTGATAATAAGGGAGACTTCGTATGGGTTAGTCGGAGCTAGGAACAGTGTGTTCGGGTAGTTGCCAGTGAGGTAGTCATTTGGTGGGGTATCTGAGCTTGGGATTTTATTGGCAAGGTTTTGTCCTATAGTGGAGAAGAAATCATTGAGTCTGTTTGCTGTTTCTGTTGGTAGGAGTTGGGGTTCATCTGATTTTGCTAATTTTATTTCGCTATTTCGTGATATCTTTTTTGTTCCCAGAATTTCTGATAGGGTCTTCCAGGTCTTTTTTATATCACCTCGTAAGTTGGATAATCTGTTCTCATAATACAGTTTTTTTGCCCTTCTTATCAGGCTGGTTAGGACTGACGAGTAACGTTTTGTTTATATATATATATATATATATATATATATATATATATATATATATATATATATATATATATATATATATATATATATATATATATATACATATATATATATATATATATATATATATATATATATATATATATATATATATATATATATATATATATATATATATATATATATATATATATATATATATATATATATATATATATATATATATATATATATATATATATATATATATATATAATATATATATATATATATATATATATATATATATATATATATATATATATATATATATATATATATATGTATTTGTGTATATATATGTATATATATGTATGTATATATATATATATATATATATATATATATATATATATATATATATATATATATATATATATATATATATATATATATATATTTATATATATATATATATATATATATATATATATATATATATATATATCTTGACGAATATATAAACATGGCTGTGTGTTGCTGTGGTGACGAGGCTGCCGGTCGAATTTAAATACAATTTTGGCTGCTGCTTTTCACACCTTAGTTTCAACGGAGCTTCAAATTAGCTTCCTTAGTATAGCCAGTCAATAATGATGGAGAACCTGTTCTCTCTCTCTATCTTTTTTTAATCCATAATTTAGCAGTTCTGGGTTTGTCAAAGTTGTGACTCATTATGTTTTGATGATTCCACATGTTGTCATCTGGGAGTGTTATCGTACCGCAGGCTCCGCCGCCGTCAGCTGGGTCGATAGCACGGGGTGGAAGCGTGGCCAGACGCGCGATTATTATTCCACGATGGGCTGCTAAGGCCTCTCTCTCGCCATTCATAAACCAGGAAGCTTTAACACAACCTAAAATGTGTTGTGGGTGTCCCAGAATAGCGATGGAAAGGAGTGGTGAAGGCGGGGTGCCTTTTGAAGTATGACAGCCGTCAGCGCACTAGATACATTACAGTGGGCTTTGGCTCCTTAAAGAGTGAATTTCGTTTAGTGCGAACTGGAAGTACACAAAACAACATTTGCCGGTAGATGTGTTTGGAAATAAGGAAGTGAGCAGTTAACGAAAGTGTCCACAGTCCAGTGAGGAGGAGATAACGAGGAAATAGTGCCTAGTGTGGCGGTGTGGCCTGTTTACACTGAGGCTTGACCTCATAAACGTGACAAAGGTGTTGGTCAGTGTTACTCTTGTAGCTGCGTGTTGGGTGTCACCAGTTTTACATATTTCCCTCGCAGCCTCTACCCTAGCTGGTGCTCTCATAGATCCCTAGAGCAGCCCTGCTATCCTCAGGACAGAGGTCCAGTGAACTCCCCTCGCTAGAGATCCACAGAACTCCTGGCATCACAGGAGGCCCCCCAGCTGCTACCTGCAACAGGAGGTCCCCAGCACAGCCTTCTCGCCCTGCTGGTCCCCAGCTGCTACCCTCCTCTCATAGAAAGTCCCTAGTGTTGCCCTCCTTCCCTCACAGTCCCCTGCTGCTACACTCCTTCCATCAGAAAATCCCCAGTGCTGCCCTCCTTCCCCCGCAGTCCCCAGCTGCTACCTTCCTTCCCTCACAGAAAGTCCCGAGTGCTACTCTTACTGGAGGTCCCCAGCTGCTGCCTTTCACAGAAGTTCTCAGTACAACGTTATTGCCCTCCCTGGAAGTCCCCAGGAGAGCCCTCACAGGACTCCAGCAGTGCCCTCCTCTCCATCCTTTTCAACGTCAGGGTCCTGGAAAACAACAGGTACCAGCCAAGAGGAAGAAAACACGTCGATAAATAACAAGTGGTTTTAGAGAGTGATGAACTTAACCCACCAAAATGGTTTTGGGCCTTGAAGACTTGTTCCGAACCTTGTTTCCCTTATTGGTGACCCCGTTGTGTGCCTGGGCCTCAGTGACTTGACCTGAAATGAGCAGCATGCCGCTCTGCATGACCCAGGATGACCAGGACACAGGGGTGCAGGATGCAACGGGTCAAGGGTCAGCTAGGAAGGTCAAGGAGGAGGCCAGGTCGTCGCTGGAGGAAGACCTCGATGAAGAGGTCACTAAGGTGTCATCTCGTAAGACCTCTGAAGAAGACGACAGCAACGACAAGAGTGCAGGAGACAGACGTAAGCGATGATTCATTCTTAAATTTTTATTTTTCTCCGTGTTTGATGACCTCGCAGCCTCTGCATGGTGACCTGACTTCACTGATACAGTGACTTGGTGTCTGAAGGCACAGTGACCCCTTCAGATCACATACATTATCCACTTGAATGCCATAATTTAACCTCATCGAGTACGATGATTTAAGCTCCTATATATGATGAATTAACCTCTTTGAGTATGATTATTTATTTAGTATACTGACTTAACCCCTTAATCATATACGAATTAGCCCCATGGTTAACTCATTGAGTATATTGGTTCATCATAATCGGATTTATAACTTTATCTGATATTAAATGTGCTGATTGTCTGATCTCAAAACAGTACAGACCTGACTTGAGATGATCTAACAGAATTCGATCTTTGTTTGACACGTGAATAAGGCAGCTCATTGCGAGGAACAATCCTAACCTCTTATTTTATGCTCAAGAAAGATTTTTTTCCTACTTGTTGTGAAATCTTTCCATTATTAGTACTAGTGTTATTTATTCGTTTATAATATTTTTGTTAAATTTCTTAAAACAATGTTTTATACTTTGACTTTTTTAAACTGCTCTTATAACTGTTACTGTTTTAATGATCATATATATATATATATATATATATATATATATATATATATATATATATATATATATATATATATATATATATATATATATATATATATATATATATATATATATATATATATATATATATATATATATATATATATATATATATATATATATATATATATATATATATATATATATACATATATATATTATATATATAATATATATATATATATATATATTATATATATTATATATATATATATTATATATATATATTATATATAATATATTATATATAATATATATGTATATATTTGTGTGTGTGTGTGTGTGTGTGGTTGGTTGGTTAATGGGACTTAAAACCTAGTGCTACACGAGGATCATTGAGGCTGCATATCACCGGTTTACCAGTCAAGAATACTTTAATCCCTAGGGATTAATGTAAACTCAAATGTATATACACCTTGAAGCTATATACACATCTAGCTGTATGTAGCCTCTGTATATCTGATATAAGCCTTCTTTATATGTGGTATTAGTGATTCTATATATATATATATATTTGTCTTCCTAAATATAGGTTTGGTATCTTTGCAATCGTAAATACAAAGGAACGTTTGTGCAAGTTTTGTATTAGTGATATATATTCATAATTATTATTATTATTATTATTATTATTATTATTATTATTATTATTATTATTATTATTATCATTATTATTATTATTTTAATAAAAACCAGGATGGTTGGTTAATTGGGTTTAAAGTCTATCGAGTACACGATACCAATTGAGGCTGCATGTAATCTTTTCACCACCAATGAAGAAAGTTTTATTCTTGAAATAGGGATTAAGATAAGCTCCCAGCATATATACAGTTATACACTGAGAGATATACTTCTTGGTGTATATACACTGAGAAGCCTACACCTCTGTGTATAATACTGTAACCATGAGTTATCTGTTGACTTTTGATAAACATCTAATTAGTCTTGCAAGAAGGTTTGTTCTTGTTTTTTAGTTCTTTATTTTTTATAGATGTTCATTCTATTTTATGTTGTATATAGATATGTCACGCCGAATAGATAAAACTTGCGTTTTTGGCTTAAATAACAATGCTCTTCTTGCCGAATAGGGCAAACGAAAATTTGTGTAAGTAAGTAAGTAAGTTTATTCAGGTAAACACAAATACAGTTACATAGAATTATCATACATAGCAGCATATGTGTAGGGAACCTAGGATAACCCAAAATATGTAACGAAAAATATGTACTTCATTGTGTTTGTTTATTATTAAATTATTGTAAACTTATCTAAAATATATTTAGTTGGATTAGGCTAAATTAAATTGCGCTTGTTATAATAAGGTTAGGTAAGTTTTCTAAGGTACTTTTGTTACAAAGTTACTAATTTTTGCATTAACATAAATGAAAAAATATATTTATCTTTAAACGTATAAGATAAAATATTATATTAGAAAGGACTTAATTTTAAATGAAGTCTTGCTAATTGACCAATTTTACCTATTCGGCACGACATATATATATATATATATATATATATATATATATATATATATATATATATATATATATATATATATATATATATATATATATATATATATATATATATATATACATATATATATATGTATATAAATAATATATATATATATATATATATATATATATATATATATATATATATATATATATATATATATGCAAGGAATTCGCAAGAGCAGGCGATATATACACAAAAACTGATCTCTGTATGTGTGTGTGTGTGTGTGTGTACTCACCTAGTTGAGGTTGCAGGGGTCGATTCCAAGCTCCTGGCCCCGCCTCTTCACTGGTCGCTACTAGGTCACTCTCCCTGAACCGTGAGCTTTATCATACCTCTGCTTAAAGCTATGTATGGATCCTGCCTCCACTACATCGCTTCCCAAACTATTCCACTTCCTGACTACTCTGTGGCTGAAGAAATACTTCCTAACATCCCTGTGATTCATCTGTGTCTTCAACTTCCAACTGTGTCCCCTTGTTACTGCGTCCAATCTCTGGAACATCCTGTCTTTGTCCACCTTGTCAATTCCTCTCAGTATTTTGTATGTCGTTATCGTGTCCCCCTATCTCTCCTGTCCTCCAGTGTCGTCAGGTTGATTTCCCTTAACCTCTCCTCGTAGGACATACCTCTTAGCTCTGGGACTAGTCTTGTTGCAAACCTTTGCACTTTCTCTAGTTTCTTTACGTGCTTGGCTAGGTGTGGGTTCCAAACTGGTGTGTGTGTGTGTGTGTGTGTGTGTGTGTGTGTGTGTGTGTGTGTTATATTCACAATACTGATACAGTTTCCTATAACTTTGGATACTTCCAACATGTCCGCAGTACGTTGCACTCGCACTTTTTGCAAGGGTTTGTAAATAATACTCTAGTGCGCATGTTAATGTACTTACATGCATTTTATTTGTTTTGGTAAATACTTATGTAAAATGGTGAATTTTATATCTTAGGTGAGACACAGTGGTTCCTCTTGTTCGGATATTTCTGCTTTTTATTGACCTCACTGTCACCTGTTACTTTTATTTAATTTTTATTTAATTATTTTTAGCATTTGAGATTCGATCGGACTATGTATGATTGTTAAGTTTATAGATTTATTGCAATACCAGTGAGCGTCGGGATTGGTTGGGTTTGAAGTCTATCGACTGCACGAGGATTTCAGGCTATATTTCATTTGTTCACCACCTAGTGTACTACAGAAAGCCCTTCGAACAAAAGGTTCCCTCCTAGGGCAAAAACCCCTCTAGGACAAAAGCCCCCAGGACAAAAGCCCCCCTAACCTAACCTAACTGAGGGATTTTTTTATCCTACTTTGCACTTTAACAGAGGTGCCTTTGTCCTGTTTTGCAATTTTGAGAGCTTTTGTCCGTGGCTTTTGTTCTAGGGAGCTTTTGTCCGGACCCTGTGCACCACCACATGTCAAAAAATACGTTAATCCGTAAAATGGGGATTAAAGTAGACTCGGTACACTCCTCGATGTATATACTGTACATTACTGCTCTCACTGTTTATGCATCAGGAGAAATATACCTATATATATATATATATATATATATATATATATATATATATATATATATATATATATATATATATATATATATATATATATATATATATATATATATATATATATATATATATATATATATATATATATATATATATATATATATATAGTAGGTTGGTAGGCAGCAGCCTCCCAGGGAGGTACTGCCGTCCTGCCAAGTGAGTGTAAAACAGAAGCCTGTAATTGTTTTACATGGTGGTAGGATTGCTGGTATCTTTTTTCTATCTCATAAACATGCAGGATTTCAGGTACGTCTTGCTACTTCTACTCACACTTAGGTCACACTACACATGCATGTACAAGCATATGTATACACACACCTCTCTGGGTTTTCTTCTCGTTTCTTACTAGTTCTTGTTCTTGTTTATTTCCTCTTATCTCCACGGGGGAGCTAAACATAATTCTTCCTCCGTAAGCCATGCGTGTCATAAGAAGCGACTAAAATGCCAGGAACTATGGGCTAGTAACCCCTTCTGCATACATTACTAAATTTTAAAAGAGAAATTTTCATTTTTCTTTTTGGGCCACCCTGCCTCGGTGGGATACGGCCGGTGCGTTGAAAGAATTATATATATATATATATATATATATATATATATATATATATATATATATATATATATATATATATATATACATATATATATATATATATATATATATATATATATATATATATATATATATATATATATATATATATATATATATATACATATATATATATATATATATATATATATATATATATATATATATATATATATATATATATATATACGTACATACATACATACATATATATATATATATATATATATATATATATATATATATATATATATATATACGTACATACATACATACATATATATATATATATATATATATATATATATATATATATATATATATATATATATATATATATATATATATAGTTTGCACTGTAGATGATGGTAGTGGATTTTATACATCAGGAAACACTAAAGGGTTTCTTGACAGTGGTCGTCGTCATATGATAACCCGCTGCTAACTGGAGCTTTTCGTCATATGACCGAGGCCTTCCGCTGGTTTACTGGTCCGTCCCTTTTAAAAAATTAAAGATCAGTATGTGACGCAGTATTATTGTACATGTACCTTCTCTGTGTAACTTGACTAAGGTACACCATAAGATTGATGCTGTAATGCAGATAATGTGGATAAGAGGATTGAAGCTTGGATCCACAGGTTAGGTTAGATAAAGTTCATCAGGAAACAGGAGAAGTGTTTCCTGACGCCGGTCTTAGATGATGACCCGCCGTTGAAGCTTCTAGTCATCTGCCCGAGGCCTTCTGCTGGCTTACCTAAGGTCCACCCCTTTAAAAATTATGGTCATAGTTATAGCCTTTTAGTACTTAGTTGTGTTAGTTATTTAAGTGTCTAAAGCACTGGACAACCACTGGTGCATTTATTATAGACTATTATAGCTAAGTTCCTCCTAGTGACTCACTTCAACACGTACACATAAATTCGCATGAGGGATTGTTGTGTAGAGGATTTAACTGTATATTCAACACTGGAAATAATGTGCTATATTAATTATCTCACAGTAATATTACATTTTTTTCTGCAGTAGTGTAGTCGTAGGAATAATAATAATACAGTCTATATTATACACATATAGTATAATTATATAGACTGTGTGGTACATATTTACGTAGAATTTGGGGGTCATTCAGTGTTTGCCTCAAGATTTATATCAAGAAATTGTGAAGTTCTCATGAGAAAGTACAGTCTATATACACACCGAGAGTTGTATTTCTCTCAGCATGTATATACTGAGAATGCTTTAATCTCCGTTGTTGTCCGGTGGTGGAAACATTCCGTGCAGCCTTAATGACTTATAGTTGATGGGCCTTTAACCCTATTAACCAACCTAGAATATACACGAGGATATATGAACATCGAGAGATGTATACCTCTCAGTGTGTATATATAGGAATTTACTTTAATCCCGATTTTAGGAAAGAAGGTATTCTTGGCTAGTGGTGAACAGGTGACGTGAAGTTAAAATAACGCTTTCAAAGATCGATAGACTTTAAGCACAATTAACCAGCCGACCTAAACCATAACGACAAGGATTTATACATCGATACGTGTGTGCCTCAGTGTATATACATTGAGTTTACGTTAATCCTTATTTTTAGGGACTAAATTATTCTTGACTGTTAGTGAACAGGTGGTATTCAGCATTAATGACCCCTTTAGTCGATAGGCTTTAAACCTAATTAACCAACCAACTAGAACATAATACGGGATATATGCGCTGAGAGGCGTTTCTGTGTATATACGATTGAAGCATGTATATATAATATATATATATATATATATATATATATATATATATATATATATATATATATAGATAGATAGATAGATAGATAGATAGATAGATAGATAGATACAGGCAGTGTGGGGAGCAAGGGGTGACACTAGGTGTCATCACGCTACCTTACTCTTGAGAAAACTTCCCATCATTTCTTCAGGAGCACAGTTCGAGCCTCCTGCACATCGTTCTGTTTATTCATTTAACAGTCGCTTATTACGACTTAATTTGAGTTTATATATATGGCACGGTGACCCGAAAATGAAAAAAAAATCTTGTTTTTACATTTAGTAATGTAAACAGGAGAAGGGGTTACTAGCCTATTGCTCCCGGCATTTTAGTACTCTCTTACGACATGCATGGCTGACGGAGGAAGGATACATTTCCACTTCCCCAATGAGATGAAAGGAAACAAATAAGAACAAGAACTATTAAGAAAATAGAAGAAAACGCAGGTGGGTGTGCATACATATACGTGTACAATTGTACATGCATGTATAGTGTAACCTCAGTGTAAATGGGAGTAGCAAAATGTTCCTGTTATCTTACGTGTTTATGAGACAAAGAAAGGACAACAGCATTTCAACAATTGTGAAATATTTTCACACTCATTTAGCAGGACGGTAGAACCTCCCTGGGTGGTGGTTGTCTACCAGCCTTCTACCTTATATATATATATATATATATATATATATATATATATATATATATATATATATATATATATATATATATATATATATATATATATATATATATATATATACATATATATATATATATATATATATTTATGTGTGTGTGTGTGTGTACTCACTTAGTCGTACTCACCTAGTTGAGGTTGCAGGGATCGAGTCCGAGCTCCTGGCCCCTCCTCTTCACTGGTCGCTACTAAGTCACTCTCCCTGAACCGTGAGCTTTATCATACCTCTGCTTAAAGCTATGTATGGATCCTGCCTCCACTACATCGCTTCCCAAACTATTCCACTTACTGACTACTCTGTGGCTGAAGAAATACTTCCTAACATCCCTGTGATTCATCTGTGTCTTCAACTTCCATCTGTGTCCCCTTGTTACTGTGTCCAATCTCTGAAACATCCTGTCTTTGTCCACCTTGTCAATTCCTCTCAGTGTTTTGTATGTCGTTATCATGTCCCCCCAATCTCTCCTGTCCTCCAGTGTCGTCAGGTTGATTTCCCTTAACCTCTCCTCGTAGGACATACCTCTTAGCTCTGGGACTAGTCTTGTTGCAAACCTTTGTTTGCACTTTCTCTAGTTTCTTTACGTGCTTGGCTAAGTGTGGGTTCCAAACTGGTGCCGCATACTCCAATATGGGCCTAACGTACACGGTGTACAGGGTCCTGAACGATTCCTGTGTGTGTGTGTGTGTGTGTGTGTGTGTGTGTGTGTGTGTGTGTGTACTCACCTATTTGTACTAATGTGTATTATAATAAATAACCTTTTAAAAGGGTGTATGGTTCCTGCCTCCACTACGTCATTTCCTAGGCTATTCCACTGCCTTACAACTCTATGACTGAAGAAATACTTCCTACTATCTCTCTGACTCATTTGTGTCTTCAACTTCCAATTGTGGCCTCTTGTTTCTGTGTCCCCTCCCTGGAACATCCTGTCCTTGTCCACCTTGTCTATTCCACGCAGTATTTTATATGTCGTTATCATGTCTCCCCTGACCCTCCTGTCCTCCAGTGTCGTCAGGCCGATTTCCCTTAATCTTTCTTCATAGGACATTCCCCTTAGCTCTGGAACTAACCTTGTTGCAAACCTTTGTACTTTCTCTAGTTTCTTGACGTGCTTTATTGGACCCGTAAGCCAGTGGAAGGCTTCGATCGCATTACCGAAAGCTCCAGTAGTGGATAATCCTATGCCTGAAACCCGCTTCAGGAAACCATTGTTCTGTTTCCTAACGAATCTTACTTAACCTAACTGTGTGTGTGTGTGTGTGTGTGTGTGTGTGTGTGTGTGTGTGTGTGTGTGTGTGTAATGTGTATTATAATAAATAATTTTAAAAGGGTGGACCCGTAAGCCAGTGGAAGGCTTCGATCGCATTACCGAAAGCTCCAGTAGTGGATAATCCTATGCCTGAAACCCGCTTCAGGAAACCATTGTTCTGTTTCCTAACGAATCTTACTTAACCTAACCATAAAAATTGGTGATTAAATTATGATTGTTAGGTTTTGATTTCACCCTCGGGTCCTTCCACTTGTGTGTTTGTGGTAAACAGCGACATCCCAGGGTACATGCGTATTCTGTGTCCATTAATGCATGTTAGAGTTGTACAGATCCTGAATTATTCCAGTGTAGCTTAGGGTGTCATGGTGTCTTAGGGCATGTATTGATGTTACACGGGATTGCTCGGGTTGTCCTAGTATATCCCGTAATATTTCTGGGTGTTCGTCCCGTAGGTTTCCCAACTAAGTTCCAGGACGTTGTAGGATGCCACCACAGTTGCACAAAAACGTTTGTGCTTCTGATTGAAGGTTTATCTGTAAATCTTGATATTGTGAAGCCTAGCTTGACATAGTGAAGCTCTACTTTCCTTGTCTTAGACATAATGAAGCCTAGCATAATCGGCCTTGACTTAATCAAATCTAGCATGACCCTCGATGATCTAGTAAAGTCTAGCGTGAACCAGTGAAGCCTAGCATGACCTGCCTTGACCCGGTGAGGTTAAGCATTTCTTACCTTGACCTAGAATGGCAAACCTTTACCTGAGCCTAGCACGGCCTGACTTGGCCTAGTTAAACCTTATATGATTTAGTAAAGCCTAGCATTATCTTATTTTACTTAGTAAATTTTAGCTTATCTTGCTTCGATCTTGTAATACCTAGCATGGCTTGCTTGGACCTATTGAACCCTAGCACAACAAAGTAAAGCTTAATTCTAAGTAAATCCTAGCATGATAAGTAAGAGCCTATAATGACCTACTAAAGCCTAACATGATTTGGTAAAACCCAGCATGGCCTAGCATGACTTGATAATGACTAGCATGATTTGGTAATGCGTGGCATGGCAGTAAAGTCTAGTAGTACAACCTAGTAAAGCCTAGTATGAGGTAGTCTATACTAGTATGCCTACCTTAGCCTAGTATAATCCAGTGAAGTATAGCCTTGCATGACTGAACGAGCAGCGATGTTCGAGATGGGAATGTCTTTGGGCAAATATGCAGAGTTCAAAACGAGTCGCTGTCTGACTCGTTTGTCTATTCCTCCCTTTTTTTCATCCCAGTACATTCCTGCCTGATTCATACTGCCAGTTACTCCGTACTTCATACAAGAAAGGAACTCCCTCTTCTTTATTTGTCGATATTGTTTACTGATACACTTCTATCTTTTTTCTCGAAACTTCCTCCTCCTCTCGTTGCTTGCGTTACTAACTCCCTCCCTGGAAAAGAGACGCTTCGCAGTATAAGCTTGTATTGGGACGATGAGAACATAGTCGCGATGAAAGCCTGTTCTGCAACTTGTCTCTTCTTCACTCTTGTCGGCAGTACCTTATTTTGGTCCTACCAGGAGTAGTTCATCCGTCTCTTCTTTTCTGTTGTAATTTCTCTTGTATATTATTTACTCAGTACAGACTGCCATCATTTTGGCTGGCTCTGCTCCTCTCCTTCCCTCTGTGCCTCCGTTATGCTATTCCGTTACTCACTCCCTACCTGGTCTTACAGAAGGGTCTCTATACGACAACAACAACTACCACGAGGAGTGCCTACGGTGTAACTCTTGCGGCCTCAATCTGACGGGTCCCAACCAGACCCGCGCCCGACGCTACAAGAACCAGTTCCTCTGCGACCTCCACTTCGCTGATGTCGCTCTCATGGAGACGTCAGACTTCTTGCAGCAGCTTCGCTCTTTCAAGCCTCAGAGTCTTGGGTGTGCCGTCGCCAGGAGAAAATCCTCAACTACGCTTATCTTTCCCCTCCCACCCCAGGCCTGTGCAGGTAAGCGCCTAAGGGATTATGTCAGTGCTGGGGTGTGTGTGTGTGGGGGGGGAGGTAGGTAATCGCCAGAGGTACAGGTGTGCCAATGGAACTGGAAGACTGTTAACGGGGGGGAGGGTACAGATGAGTGCCATGGAGTAGGCACAAGTACTAGGAAATATATGCAAGTACAAGGAATATGCATGAGCAACAAAAGCGTATAGATAAGTTCAGATAATGGCTAGCAGATCCATTATCCATCATAATGAAATGTGCCAAGTTAAACATATCTTTTGAGAAAGTAAAAAGATCGGTAGATTGGAAGATGTTACTGCTAAACTAAGGCTAGGCTCTGGCAGTACAGTTTGTATGGATATTTTGATGACATAATATGCAAAGTGTGGACAGAGATAGAGCCATACACTGGAGCATTATATCTTAAGAGTTAGTTGTGCCACCTGAACGGCTAGTTTATTGTACACTCGTGTTCATCCCGTGAGCGGTAGCGCAAAAAAGAAAAGGATTACAGAGATAATAATGGGTCTTTGTTAGACTGCACAGGATTTTTACATCAATAGAAAGAAATTTAAATCATTTCATATTTTACAATTACTTCATTTGGTTTTAGTACCCAGTACAGTAAGGGATACAGTTCATAACGATTGCTGTCAGTAAAAAAATTGGTCATAACGGGGTTGTATTTTAGTGTCCAAACATCCAACTTTCAGAGACACTTCCATGCAAACCTCACAGGTTAAGGCAAAACACCTTGAGGTTGTAGCCACATTTTACATCTATTAGATGAATGAACTTTTTATAAAGGATATTTCAACCCAGTTATGACCAATGTGTTTTAGTGGTAATAAGATTTTTTTTTTTGAGATTGTATTCCATATTGTATTGTGACCATTAATTATATGAAGTAATTGTAAAATATGAAATGACAAATATTTCTTTTTAGAGATGTAACAATGCTCTGTGGTGTCTGACAAAGACCCATTGTGACCTCTGTAATTCCGGTTTTTGCGCTACCGCTCACGGGATGAGCATGGGATGCACAATAAACTATCTGCTTAGGTGGCAAAACTAAACTAGGGGTATACATGAGTTCCTGCGAGAATAAGCGAGATTCAGGGATGGGGGGCGGGGTACAGATGAGTTCCAAGGAGTATAGATGAGTTTCCGAGAATATAGATCAGTTTCATAGAATATAGACGAGTTCCAAGAGATTTAAATGAACTCCGTGGGGTATGGATGATTTCTAGGAGTTTAGATTGAGTTCCCAGGGGTAATGAAAAGTATTAAAGGGTGTAGATAAGTGGGAAATATATAGGCTGATTAATATTCGAGTGTATTGGTGGGCGAGTTTCATGAAATATATAGTTGAACTTCAAGGGCAAAGGAGAGTTCAAGGGAAAAGAATAGGTGGGTGTCAGGAGAATATGTAACTGTCAGGGAGAGGTAGGTGAGAGTATATCATATTATGGTATCCCTTCTCGCATACTTTCTATTCCTCCCACAGACGAGTTTTGCCCCGGCTACCCGCACAGTCTCATCCCGACCCCCGGCTACTGGATAGAGTGCGCTGGCCAGCCGGTATCGGATGACACCATTTGGGACGAATCCGAACCCGAGCTGGAAGACGGCTCCCCCCAGAGCGACCACCCGGAGAAGGCCGACCAGAACATCCAGGTTAGTGGCCCTATAAACCACCAACAAGAAGATCCAGGTCAAATTCTTTGAGTAAACAGTATAGGATACAGCGTAAGCTGTCGTAGCCCCTATAAAGCAACAAAAGAGGTGTAGAAAGTTGATTGTCTCTCTACTAGTGGAAATTTGTCATATCTCTGTTACTTTTAGCGTGACTAAATTATTTTCCTGGAACTGGAACTAAATCATTGTCTTGATAGTGCAGTTAGAAGTGGATCTTGGTGCATGCACTGGCAGTGATAAATCTGGTACTTTTAGTTGAATTAAATCATTTTCCTGGTACGGGTCGTGTAAATAAATCGTGGAATCAGTACTGATAGCAAAGCTAAATAATTTTCCTTGTGGCTACCTTGTCTTATTTCTTGCACTGGTAGTGAACCGGATCATTGCACTAGTACTAAGACTTACATCAGAGCTCTGGACGTGAAACCGAATCATTATTCTGTTAATAGTAGTGGTACCTTGTCATACTTTTGGATCATTGTTATTACGAACACAAGTAGCAATATAGAGCAAGAGAAAGGCAAGGCAAACACAGCAAGAGAAGATTTCTTTACCCATGTATTTCTTCATCACTTATTTACAATATTTACAAAGTTAAGATATTAATTTAGCAGTATACTATGATGTAACCAAGAGACATTCAAGGCAACAGAGCAACCAAAGCTGGAAAAGGTCTGCCAGGCAGGCGGTTGTAACGTCACCTTGACTGCGGGTAGCGTGCTCCCACCTGATTGGTGGGTTGAACTGGACAATAAATACAACAGCGGGGCCCCAGAACTGCTGTACTCTGAACTGTTAGGTGGCTGGTCGAGAGGGCAGGCCAGTGGTTGTGTGACGAACGTTGAATAAAAATATAACATACTCACGCACGCTACATCTGACCTGGTACTGTCAGTGGTGCTGGTCATAGTCCTGGTACAGGTAGTGGTGCTGGTCATAGTCCTGGTACAGGTAGTGGTGCTGGTCATAGTCCTGGTACAGGTAGTGGTGCTGGTCATAGTCCTGGGTCAGGTAGTGGTGCTGGTCATAGTCCTGGCACAAGTAGTGGGACTGGTCATGGTACTGGTAGTGGGGCTGGCCATAGTACTGGTACTGATAGTGGGGCTGGTCATAGTCCTGGTACTAGTAGTGGGGCTGGCCATAGTACTGGTACTGGTAGTGGGGCTGGTCATAATCCTGGTACTGGTAGTGGGGCTGGCCATAGTACTGGTACTGATAGTGGGGCTGGTCATAGTCCTGGTACTAGTAGTGGGACTGGTCATAGTACTGGTAGTGGGGCTGGTCATAGTCCTGGTACTGGTAGTGGGGCTGGCCATAGTACTGGTACTGATAGTGGGGCTGGTCATAGTCCTGGTACTAGTAGTGGGGCTGGCCATAGTACTGGTACAGGCAGTGGGGCTGATCATAGTCCTGGTACTGGTAGTGGAGTTGGTCATAGTACTGGTACTGGTAGTGGAGTTGGTCATAGTACTGGTACTGGTAGTGGAGTTGGTCATAGTCCTGGTACTGGTAGTGGAGTTGGTTATAGTACTGGTACTGGTAGTGGGGCTGGTTATAGTTCTGATACTGGTAGTGGGGCTGGTCATAGTCCTGGTACTGGTAGTGGGGCTGGACATAGTATTAGTACTGGTAGTGGAGCTGGTCATAGTACTTGGTACTGGTAGTGTGGCTTGTCATAGTACTGGTACTGGTAGTGGGAATGGTCATAGTCTTGGTTCTGGTAGTGGGGTTGGTCATAGTCCCGATACTGGCGGTGGGGCTGGTCATAGTCCTGGTACTGGTAGTGGGGCTGGTCATAGTCTTGGTTCTGGTAGTGGGGCTGGTCATAGTCCTGGTACTGGCAGTGGGACTGGTCATAGTCCTGGTACTGGTAGTGGGGCTGGTCATAGTACTGGTACCGGTAGTGGGACAGGTCATAGTCCTGGTACTGGTAGTGGAGCTGGTCCTAGTACTGGTACTGGTAGTGGGGCTGGTCATAGTCCTGGTACTGGTAGTGGGGCTGGTCATAGTCCTGATACTGGTAGTGGGGCTGGTCATAGTCCTGGTACTGGTAGTGGGGCTGGTCATAATTCTGGTATTGGTAGTGGGGCTGGTCATAGTACTGGTAGTGAGGCTGGTCATAGTCCTAGTACTGGTAGTGGGGCTGGTCATAGTACTGGTAGTCGGGCTTGTCATAGTACTGGTGCTGGCGGTGGGGCTGGAATGCAGGAGGAATAGGGGAATATGATAACGACGTACAAAGTACTGAGAGGAATTGACAAGATGAGCAGAGATGGGAAATAGAAACACAAGGGCACGGTTGGAAGTTGAAAACTCAAATGAGTCACAGAGATGTTAGGAAGTATTTCTTCAGTCATAGAGTTGTCAGGAAGTGGAACAGTCTGGAGAGTGAAGTAGCGGAGGCAGGATCCATACATAGCTTAAGAGATACGATAAAGCTCATGGAGCAGGGAGAGATTGCACCTAGTAGCGACCAGTGAAGTGGCGGTGCCGGGAGCTATGACTCGACCCCTTTAACCACAAATAGGCGAGTACACACATACATACACACAACACATTCACATGTAAACAACACACACACGTGTCTATCAAAAAGTGCCTTTGATAAGTAGTAACTAAAACATCCTTTATATACATCAGTCAATTAACCTTCACCTTTTTTACCCTGTTTGCGGTGGTCAGGTGTGTCCTGGTGGACAGGTGCCTCTCATCAACGAGCCGTCGCGGCAGAAGACTTGCATCCAAGAGCAGTGGGAGCGCAGCGGCCAGTTCGACCTGACCAGCATCGACCAGGAGACGTACGAGAAGTACTTCTACGGCTCAGAGCACTGGAACTACTTTACTCAGGACGAGGACCTCGGCCCTGTCATCCTCTCACTCAAGCAGGAGACCTCTAACGGCAGGGACCAGTTCAGGTGATACACTGTGTGGTAGAGTGGGTGACCAGTGAAGGTGATACACTGTGTGGTAGAGTGGGTGACCAGTGAAGGTGATACATTGTGTGGTGGTTGACCAGTGAAGGTGATACACTGTGTGGTAGAGTGGTTGACCAGTGACGATGATACACTGTGTGGTAAAGTGGTTGACCAGTGAAGGTGATACACCGTGTGGTAGAGTGGGTGACCAGTGAAGGTGATACATTGTGTGGTGGTTGACCAGTGAAGGTGATACACTGTGTGGTAGAGTGGTTGACCAGTGATGATGATACACTGTGTGGTAAAGTGGTTGACCAGTGAAGGTGATACACTGTGTGGTAGACTGGTTGATCAATGAAGGTGATACATTGTGTGGTAGAGTGGTTGACCAGTGAAGGTGATACACTGTGTGGTGGAGTGGTTGACCAGTTCCTTGGTCACGCTACATTGCCTTTTAATTCCTACATTCTGAATTCTGGTTATGATACTCACTGAACACATTGTTTTCCAGCATGGCATCTGTGCTACCTCGAGCCTCCTCGCTGCAGTCATCAACACCCATACTTCACACCCATATTATAATAACAATATGGTTATAATTATTATAATAAATCACACCCATATAAAAGTGTAGAACCACTGTACTCTGGTACTTTCCCGAACCACTGTACTCTGATGTACTCCCTGTATTTTGCCACCATAGATAAACTTTCTACAGATGCCTAAACACCACCCATCTTTTCCCTGCATCTATTCTATGGTTCACCTCATCTTTCATAGGCCCATACGTTGTCATGTCCACTCCCAGGTATCTAAATACATTGTTCTTCCATACACCCTCCCTCCACTCTGATTCTCAGTTTATCATTACCTAGATTTTTTTTATTACTCGCATCACCTTTCTCTTTTCTACATTCACTTTTGATTTCCTTCTTTTACATACTATCCCAAGTTCGTCCAGAAACGTAACTTGTTACAATAATCCTCCCAAAAGAACTATCATCAGGAAATAGCAACTGTGATAACTCCCACTGTGTATCAGATCCATCATCCTTTAGTCCCACGCCTCTCTTCCCAACACCCCATTATCTATAAATATGTTAAATAACCATGATGACTTTACATATCCTTGTCTAAGACCTACTTTCACTGCAAAATAGTGCCCCTGTCTCCTACATACACTAACCTCAGCCTCTCTCTTCTTAAAAATTTACAGTTGATTTTAGTAAACTAAATAATTATATTTATAATAATTGCCTTTATGGAGTTGGTGAATTTCCAAACGCATTACTTGTTCTTTATCTCTCTAATTATTTCTCTCATTAATTCTTTCACTAACTGGTTCCTCCTGGTATCTTGCAGGATCATGGTGCGAGGGATATCCTACACGGTTCATGGACTGGTACCCGCCTCATGCGTCTTCGCTGACCGTTACAACCGAGAGGAGGTGGTCAGGTCCTTCGGCCGGGAGATTAACCTCAACCCTCCCCTCGTTCTCGGCCAGCTGCCTGACATTCCCGAGGAACTGCTCAAGCTCGACCAGGTGAGAACCGTCCAGAGAGGGAGGTAAGGGCTGGAAGGGAAGATGCACAAAGAACTGTTTGAGAGACTTGTGTTTGGGAAGGTCAAGACACTTTCCTCTTGAGGGGTCTCTCACCCAGGCTACTTGTCTCACCATGATCCTGTGATTCATTTGGCTTAAATGGCTGAAATATTTGGTCATTCGTACGGTTTCCTTCCAAAAGAATGAGAATGGAATCATGTCCCAGTTCACTCTCAAACCCTCGGTAACTTAGCGCATTGTAGCTGATGCACCTTTCGGAAAGGATTGAATCATTTGTTGAGAGAAATGCTATTGGCGGTTGCTTGCAGATAGATCCAGGTAGGGCAACGGGAAGTGATGAGCTCCCAGAATTCTTTCCAGGTGGTATTCGTCCATTACATCAACCATTACTAGAGCAGTGGTTGATTGACTGGTAAGCAAACTAAGCGTTCGTTTAGGACCCTGATTACTGAGGAGCCCCTGTATCTTTATTTCTCAACCTTCGTGAGTCGTGGCCCTCTCTAACTAGATAACTGGTTCAGAAATTCACATCTGGATGAATTAGACCCTTGTGCAATATTCGGATATCTTTATTGTGGAAACGTTTCGCCAACCAATGGTTTCCTCAGTCCAGTACAGAGAAGAATGGTTGAAGATCAGAAGGAGTTTGAGGTAAACAGTCCCCTCAGCCTGAAGCCGATATGATCACATTGATTCCAGGCTGAGGGACCGATTTCCTCAAACTCCTGATCTTCAACCATTCTTCTCTGTAAGGACTGAGGAAGCCACTGGTTGGCGAAACGTTTCTGCAATAAAAATATCCAAGCGTTACACAAGTGTCTCTAATCCATCAAGCTGTCTCTAACGTTGGACGGCTTGTGGTCCAGCCGGTCCTGAGAAACCACAAATATTTAGTTACATTTTATTCATTCCATTTCAGGTTTGAAATCGAAACGCAATATTTTTTTTTAAGTTCTCATAGTCAGTTGAATATTTACGTATTTACGTTTGATAAAACAATGTTTACGACATGCTCGCAGCGGGCAAGTGGCAACCACACAATCAATTATACGTCTAGCTGTAATGTTAAAATTTAATTTTCACTAATTTTATAACTGACAAAAGCGAGGGCCCTGAACGTGCTGCTTAGGGCCCCTGGATTCTAAAACTGCTGCGCTAACTAGCTAGTGTCGTGTACCTAGCAATACTGACCCAAGTGTGTCGTTCCACAGGTGTTCATCAAGAGTGAGCTCAAGGTGGGTGTGGTCTATGTACGGGAGGAGCAGTTCACAGAAGAGGAGATCCTCGACAACAACGACTCGTCGCCGCTCTTCGAGGAGTTCCTTCAGATCCTCGGTGACAAGGTCAGACTGAAAGGTGAGGCTAAGCGAAGGTAAATCTTTTTTTAAGGTAGTGACAGTAAGCCATGAGAAGAACTCAAGCAAATTGTGTTTAGAGATAAGGGAGAATTTGAGGGGTCCCTACTCAGTGGTTAGAGTACTTTAGTGTTTTATAACACAGACTCATAACACAGACCTTACTCATAACACAAGCCGCACTCATAACACAGACCTCACTCATAACACAAGCCGCACTCATAACACAGACCTCACTCATAACAAGCCGCACTCATAACACAAGCCTCACACATAACACAAGCCTCACTCATAACACAAGCCTCACAAGACAAGCTTCACTCATAACACAAGCCTCTCATAACAAGCCTCACTCATAACACAAGCCTCACTCATAACACAAGCCTCACTCATAACACAAGCCTCACTCATAACACAAGCCTCACTCATAACAAGCCTCACTCATAACACAAGCCTCACAAGACAATCTTCACTCATAACACAAGCCTTACTCATAACACAAGCCTCACTCATAACAAAAGCCTCACTCATAAAACAAGGCTCACTCAACACAAGCCTCACTCATAACACAGGAATCAAAACACAAGCCTCACTCATAACACAAGCCTCACTCATAACACAAGCCTCATAACACAAGCCTCATAACACAAGCCTCACTCATAACACAAGCCTCACTCATAACACAAGCCTCACTCATAACACAAGCCTCACTCATAACACAAGCCTCACTCATAACACAAGCCTCACTCATAATACAAGCCTCACTCATAACAAGCCTCACTCATAACACAAGCCTCACTCATAACACAAGCCTCACTCATAACACAAGCCTCACTCATAACACAAGCCTCACTCATAACACAAGCCTCACTCATAACACAAGCCTCATTCATAACACAAGCCTCACTCATAACACAAGCCTCACAAGACAAACTTCACTCATAACACAAGCCTCACTCAACACAAGCCTCACTCATAATACAAGCCTCACTCATAATACAAGCCTCACTCATAACACAAGCCTCACTCATAACACAAGCCTCACTCATAACACAAGCCTCACTCATAACACAAGCCTCACTCATAACACAAGCCTCACTCATAACACAAGCCTCACTCATAACACAAGCCTCACTCATAACACAAGCCTCACTCATAACACAAGCCTCACTCATAACACAAGCCTCACTCATAACACAAGCCTCACTCATAACAAGCCTCACTCATAACACAAGCCTCACTCATAACAAGCCTCACTCATAACACAAGCCTCACTCATAACACAAGCCTCACTCATAACACAAGCCTCACTCATAACACAAGCCTCACTCATAACACAAGCCTCACTCATAACACAAGCCTCACTCATAACACAAGCCTCACTCGTAACACAAGCCTCACTCATAACACAAGCCTCTCTCATAACACAAGCCTCACTCATAACACAAGCCTCACTCGTAACACAAGCCTCACTCATAACACAAGCCTCACTCATAACACAAGCCTCACTCATAACACAAGCCTCACTCATAACACAAGCCTCACTCATAACACAAGCCTCACTCGTAACACAAGCCTCACTCATAACACAAGCCTCACTCATAACACAAGCCTCACTCATAACACAAGCCTCACTCATAACACAAGCCTCACTCATAACACAAGCCTCACTCATAACACAAGACTCACTCGTAACACAAACCTCACTCATAACACAAGCCTCACTCATAACACAAGACTCACTCGTAACACAAGCCTCACTCATAACACAAGCCTCACTCATAACACAAGCCTCACTCATAACACAAGCCTCACTCATAACACAAGCCTCACTCATAACACAAGACTCACTCGTAACACAAGCCTCACTCGTAACACAAGCCTCACTCATAACACAAGACTCACTCGTAACACAAACCTCACTCATAACACAAACCTCACTCATAACACAAGTTAATATGGTACAAACTTCGTATGCTTGACAAATATACATAAACTTATACTTGTATCTGGCTCAGCTTTTCATATACATTCCCTTAAAGTATGTGTGTGTGTGTACAGGGTTTGACAAGTACAAGGGCGGGCTGGACACTGTGCACGACCTGACGGGACTGTACAGCGTATACGCTCACTGGAGGAACATAGAGATAATGTTCCACGTCTCAACACTCCTGCCTTACGAGAAGCACGACCCTCAAAAGGTGAGCTGCGTTACATTTATGGGGAAGTACTTAATAAATAAATACGCAATAATAAATTTCTTTATTTCTACAAGTACATGAACAAGGTGTACATACCTAGCTGACATCAATGACATACTGCTATATAGAAAGCCCCTTGTTTTGAAAAACATTTCGGGCAAATTAGGTCAGTTTTGTACCCAGGATGCGACCCACAGCAATCGGCTTACACATAGGTACCTATCTACTGCTAGGTGAATAGGGACAGCAGGTGTCTTAAGGAAATACGTCCTGATGTTTCCACCCGTACCGGGGATCTAACCACGGACCTCAGTGTGTGAACTGAGTGCGCTATCAATTGAGCTGTCGGAATAAATCTGTTGGAATCATACAGCGTCAGAGGAATGGGAGGTAGTCAGGTTTGACCCGAGGAAGGGGATAGGAACTCCATTTGGACTACTGTTAGAAGTCGGAAACACAAATTTACATGCAGTAAAGAGTGTTTGATAAACATTTGTAAATCACACAAGACTTCAGGTCTTGTGTGTTATCCAGTGTGCAGACAAGTCCTGTCTACATTATGTTTTAGACACAATAGACCAAACCTCAGGTAGTTTTAGCATCTCAGGAGTGCTTGTCAAGGTGGTTGTACTCCGCCACACACTACACAGCAAGTGACTCGTGTTCAAGCACCCGACATCACTGTAGTTCCCTATATATTCTGGTGTTGTAGGTGTATCGGACTGGAAAAGTCTCCGAGCTTTATAAAAAGCCATAACACAGGTTTTTAAGTGGGTGAAGGAGATTCAATTCTTCATCCGCTAAGCTTAAGACTGTCTACCTAACTGTTTTCACCCTTTCTGTTTCAATGATGTAGAAATCCCAGTTTATATGACTCAAACTAACGTTCATCTTCCTTATCCCCTGCCTGGGTGAGCGCAGCTGCAGCGGAAGCGACACATCGGAAACGACATCGTGTGTGTGGTGTTCCTGGAGGCGGACAACACGCCCTTCTCCCCGGCCTGTATCAAGTCTCATTTCCTACACACGTTCATTGTTGTCCGCACCAGTCCCAGGATCAAGTTCAAGCCCACACGTTATGAGGTTACTATCTTAACTGTGTGTGACGCAGTGGTACTGATGGGTCTCTATCGTACACTGACGGTGGTTGTCAGTCTTGATGGTAATAATGTTGGTAAAATTACCGACAATATATTAGGTAAAAAGGACACAAGTGCAACTAATGTGACAATTTTTTCTGATAACGTTTCACTCTCCATTTTTTTTTTTTAAGCCGTAAGGCTTAACGAAGCTCCTGGAGAGCAAAACGTTGCCACAGTAAAATATCACATTAGTCGCACTTGTGTCCTTTTACCTAACATAATCTTTATGAGAGTGTTGATGGTGTACCAAGTCTGTATGGTTAAGATAAAGTTGTCTTGGACACTTTAACCCGGGGTAGTGAGTGTTAGCCACCCAGGATAACCCGGGGTAGTGAGTGTTAGCCACCCAGGATAACCCGGGGTAGTGAGTGTTAGCCACCCAGGATAACCCGGGGTAGTGAGTGTTAGCCACCCAGGATAACCCGGGGTAGTGAGTGTTAGCCACCCAGGATAACCCGGGGTAGTGAGTGTTAACCACCCAGGATAACCCGGGGTAGTGAGTGTTAGCCACCCAGGATAACCCGGGGTAGTGAGTGTTAGCCACCCAGGATAACCCGGGGTAGTGAGTGTTAGCCACCCAGGATAACCCGGGGTAGTGAATGTTAACCACCCAGGATAACCCGGGGTAGTGAGTGTTAGCCACCCAGGATAACCCGGGGTAGTGAGTGTTAACCACCCAGGATAACCCGGGGTAGTGAGTGTTAGCCACCCAGGATAACCCGGGGTAATGAGTGTTAGCCACCCAGGATAACCCGGGGTAGTGAGTGTTAGCCACCCAGGATAACCCGGGGTAGTGAGTGTTAGCCACCCAGGATAACCCGGGGTAGTGAGTGTTAGCCACCCAGGATAACCCGGGGTAGTGAGTGTTAACCACCCAGGATAACCCGGGGTAGTGAGTGTTAGCCACCCAGGATAACCCGGGGTAGTGAGTGTTAGCCACCCAGGATAACCCGGGGTAGTGAGTGTTAGCCACCCAGGATAACCCGGGGTAGTGAGTGTTAGCCACCCAGGATAACCCGGGGTAGTGAGTGTTAGCCACCCAGGATAACCCGGGGTAGTGAGTGTTAGCCACCCAGGATAACCCGGGGTAAGAAGTGTTAACCACCCAGGATAACCCGGGGTAGTGAGTGTTAGCCACCCAGGATAACCCGGGGTAGTGAGTGTTAGCCACCCAGGATAACCCGGGGTAGTGAGTGTTAGCCACCCAGGATAACCCGGGGTAGTGAGTGTTAGCCACCCAGGATAACCCGGGGTAGGGAATGTTAACCACCCAGGATAACCCGGGGTAGTGAGTGTTAGCCACCCAGGATAACCCGGGGTAGTGAGTGTTAGCCACCCAGGATAACCCGGGGTAGGTTAACCACCCAGGATGAGATGTTAGTGTTAGCCACCCAGGAGAACCCGGGGTAGTGAGTGTTAGCCACCCAGGATAACCCGGGGTAGTGAGTGTTAGCCACCCAGGATAACCCGGGGTAGTGAGTGTTAGCCACCCAGGATAACCCGGGGTAGTGAGTGTTAGCCACCCAGGATAACCCGGGGTAGTGAGTGTTAGCCACCCAGGATAACCCGGGGTAGTGAGTGTTAGCCACCCAGGATAACCCGGGGTAGTGAGTGTTAGCCACCCAGGATAACCCGGGGTAGTGAGTGTTAGCCACCCAGGATAACCCGGGGTAGTGAGTGTTAGCCACCCAGGATAACCCGGGGTAGTGAGTGTTAGCCACCCAGGATAACCCGGGGTAGTGAGTGTTAGCCACCCAGGATAACCCGGGGTAGTGAGTGTTAGCCACCCAGGATAACCCGGGGTAGTGAGTGTTAGCCACCCAGGATAACCCGGGGTAGTGAGTGTTAGCCACCCAGGATAACCCGGGGTAGTGAGTGTTAGCCACCCAGGATAACCCGGGGTAGTGAGTGTTAGCCACCCAGGATAACCCGGGGTAGTGAGTGTTAGCCACCCAGGATAACCCGGGGTAGTGAGTGTTAGCCACCCAGGATAACCCGGGGTAGTGAGTGTTAGCCACCCAGGATAACCCGGGGTAGTGAGTGTTAGCCACCCAGGATAACCCGGGGTAGTGAGTGTTAGCCACCCAGGATAACCCGGGGTAGTGAGTGTTAGCCACCCAGGATAACCCGGGGTAGTGAGTGTTAGCCACCCAGGATAACCCGGGGTAGTGAGTGTTAGCCACCCAGGATAACCCGGGGTAGTGAGTGTTAGCCACCCAGGATAACCCGGGGTAGTGAGTGTTAGCCACCCAGGATAACCCGGGGTAGTGAGTGTTAGCCACCCAGGATAACCCGGGGTAGTGAGTGTTAGCCACCCAGGATAACCCGGGGTAGTGAGTGTTAGCCACCCAGGATAACCCGGGGTAGTGAGTGTTAGCCACCCAGGATAACCCGGGGTAGTGAGTGTTAGCCACCCAGGATAACCCGGGGTAGTGAGTGTTAGCCACCCAGGATAACCCGGGGTAGTGAGTGTTAGCCACCCAGGATAACCCGGGGTAGTGAGTGTTAGCCACCCAGGATAACCCGGGGTAGTGAGTGTTAGCCACCCAGGATAACCCGGGTAGTAGTGTTAGAGTGTTGAGTGTTAGCCACCCAGGATAACCCGGGGTAGTGAGTGTTAGCCACCCAGGATAACCCGGGGTAGTGAGTGTTAGCCACCCAGGATAACCCGGGGTAGTGAGTGTTAGCCACCCAGGATAACCCGGGGTAGTGAGTGTTAGCCACCCAGGATAACCCGGGGTAGTGAGTGTTAACCACCCAGGATAACCCGGGGTAGTGAGTGTTAGCCACCCAGGATAACCCGGGGTAGTGAGTGTTAGCCACCCAGGATAACCCGGGGTAGTGAGTGTTAGCCACCCAGGATAACCCGGGGTAGTGAGTGTTAGCCACCCAGGATAACCCGGGGTAGTGAGTGTTAGCCACCCAGGATAACCCGGGGTAGGGAATGTTAAGCCACCCAGGATAACCCGGGGTAGTGAGTGTTGTTAGGGAGTGTTAGCCACCCACCCAGGATAACCCAGGGGGTAGTGAGTGTTAGCCACCCAGGATAACCCGGGGTAATGAGTCTTAGCCACCCAGGATAACCCGGGGTAGGGAATGTTAACCACCCAGGATAACCCGGGGTAGTGAGTGTTAGCCACCCAGGATAACCCGGGGTAGTGAGTGTTAGCCACCCAGGATAACCCGGGGTAGTGAGTGTTAACCACCCAGGATAACCCGGGGTAGTGAGTGTTAGCCACCCAGGATAACCCGGGGTAGTGAGTGTTAGCCACCCAGGATAACCCGGGGTAGTGAGTGTTAGCCACCCAGGATAACCCGGGGTAGTGAGTGTTAGCCACCCAGGATAACCCGGGGTAGTGAGTGTTAGCCACCCAGGATAACCCGGGGTAGTGAGTGTTAGCCACCCAGGATAACCCGGGGTAGTGAGTGTTAGCCACCCAGGATAACCCGGGGTAGTGAGTGTTAGCCACCCAGGATAACCCGGGGTAGTGAGTGTTAGCCACCCAGGATAACCCGGGGTAGTGAGTGTTAGCCACCCAGGATAACCCGGGGTAGTGAGTGTTAGCCACCCAGGATAACCCGGGGTAGTGAGTGTTAGCCACCCAGGATAACCCGGGGTAGTGAGTGTTAGCCACCCAGGATAACCCGGGGTAGTGAGTGTTAGCCACCCAGGATAACCCGGGGTAGTGAGTGTTAGCCACCCAGGATAACCCGGGGTAGTGAGTGTTAGCCACCCAGGATAACCCGGGGTAGTGAGTGTTAGCCACCCAGGATAACCCGGGGTAGTGAGTGTTAGCCACCCAGGATAACCCGGGGTAGTGAGTGTTAGCCACCCAGGATAACCCGGGGTAGTGAGTGTTAGCCACCCAGGATAACCCGGGGTAGTGAGTGTTAGCCACCCAGGATAACCCGGGGTAGTGAGTGTTAGCCACCCAGGATAACCCGGGGTAGTGAGTGTTAGCCACCCAGGATAACCCGGGGTAGTGAGTGTTAGCCACCCAGGATAACCCGGGGTAGTGAGTGTTAGCCACCCAGGATAACCCGGGGTAGTGAGTGTTAGCCACCCAGGATAACCCGGGGTAGTGAGTGTTAGCCACCCAGGATAACCCGGGGTAGTGAGTGTTAGCCACCCAGGATAACCCGGGGTAGTGAGTGTTAGCCACCCAGGATAACCCGGGGTAGTGAGTGTTAGCCACCCAGGATAACCCGGGGTAGTGAGTGTTAGCCACCCAGGATAACCCGGGGTAGTGAGTGTTAGCCACCCAGGATAACCTGGGGTAGTGAGTGTTAGCCACCCAGGATAACCCGGGGTAGTGAGTGTTAACCACCCAGGATAATCCGGGGTAGTGAGTGTTAGCCACCCAGGATAACCCGGGGTAGTGAGTGTTAGCCACCCAGGATAACCCGGGGTAGTGAGTGTTAGCCACCCAGGATAACCCGGGGTAGTGAGTGTTAGCCACCCAGGATAACCCGGGGTAGTGAGTGTTAACCACCCAGGATAACCCGGGGTAGTAAGTGTTAGCCACCCAGGATAACCCGGGGTAGGGAGTGTTAGCCACCCAGGATAACCCGGGGTAGTGAGTGTTAGCCACCCAGGATAACCCGGGGTAGTGAGTGTTAGCCACCCAGGATAACCCGGGGTAGGGAATGTTAAACACCCAGGATAACCCGGGGTAGGGAATGTTAACCACCCAGGATAACCCGAGGTAGGGAATGTTAACCACCCAGGATAACCCGAGGTAATGAGTGTTAGCCACCCAGGATAACCCGGGGTAGGGAATGTTAACCACCCAGGATAACCCGGGGTAATGAGTGTTAGCCACCCAGGATAACCCGGGGTAGGGAATGTTAACCACCCAGGATAACCCGGGGTAATGAGTGTTAGCCACCCAGGATAACCCGAGGTAGGGAATGTTAACCACCCAGGATAACCCGGGGTAATGAGTGTTAGCCACCCAGGATAACCCGGGGTAGTGAGTGTTAGCCACCCAGGATAACCCGGGGTAGTGAGTGTTAGCCACCCAGGATAACCCGGGGTAGTGAGTGTTAGCCACCCAGGATAACCCGGGGTAGTGAGTGTTAGCCACCCAGGATAACCCGGGGTAGTGAGTGTTAGCCACCCAGGATAACCCGGGGTAGTGAGTGTTAGCCACCCAGGATAACCCGGGGTAGTGAGTGTTAGCCACCCAGGATAACCCGGGGTAGTGAGTGTTAGCCACCCAGGATAACCCGGGGTAGTGAGTGTTAGCCACCCAGGATAACCCGGGGTAGTGAGTGTTAGCCACCCAGGATAACCCGGGGTAGTGAGTGTTAGCCACCCAGGATAACCCGGGGTAGTGAGTGTTAGCCACCCAGGATAACCCGGGGTAGGGAATGTTAAACACCCAGGATAACCCGGGGTAGGGAATGTTAACCACCCAGGATAACCCGAGGTAGGGAATGTTAACCACCCAGGATAACCCGAGGTAATGAGTGTTAGCCACCCAGGATAACCCGGGGTAGGGAATGTTAACCACCCAGGATAACCCGGGGTAGTGAGTGTTAGCCACCCAGGATAACCCGGGGTAGTGAGTGTTAACCACCCAGGATAACCCGGGGTAGTGAGTGTTAGCCACCCAGGATAACCCGGGGTAGTGAGTGTTAGCCACCCAGGATAACCCGGGGTAGTGAGTGTTAGCCACCCAGGATAACCCGGGGTAGTGAGTGTTAGCCACCCAGGATAACCCGGGGTAGTGAGTGTTAGCCACCCAGGATAACCCGGGGTAGGGAGTGTTAACCACCCAGGATAACCCGGGGTAGTGAGTGTTAGCCACCCAGGATAACCCGGGGTAGTGAGTGTTAGCCACCCAGGATAACCCGGGGTAGGGAGTGTTAACCACCCAGGATAACCCGGGGTAGGGAGTGTTAACCACCCAGGATAACCCGGGGTAGGGAGTGTTAGCCACCCAGGATAACCCGGGGTAGGGAGTGTTAACCACCCAGGATAACCCGGGGTAGGGAGTGTTAACCACCCAGGATAACCCGGGGTAGGGAGTGTTAACCACCCAGGATAACCCGGGGTAGTGAGTGTTAGCCACCCAGGATAACCCGGGGTAGGGAGTGTTAACCACCCAGGATAACCCGGGGTAGGGAGTGTTAACCACCCAGGATAACCCGGGGTAGTGAGTGTTAACCACCCAGGATAACCCGGGGTAGGGAGTGTTAACCACCCAGGATAACCCGGGGTAGGGAGTGTTAACCACCCAGGATAACCCGGGGTAGTGAGTGTTAACCACCCAGGATAACCCGGGGTAGTGAGTGTTAGCCACCCAGGATAACCCGGGGTAGTGAGTGTTAACCACCCAGGATAACCCGGGGTAGTGAGTGTTAGCCACCCAGGATAACCCGGGGTAGTGAGTGTTAGCCACCCAGGATAACCCGGGGTAGTGAGTGTTAGCCACCCAGGATAACCCGGGGTAGTGAGTGTTAGCCACCCAGGATAACCCGGGGTAGGGAATGTTAAACACCCAGGATAACCCGGGGTAGGGAATGTTAACCACCCAGGGTAACCCGAGGTAGGGAATGTTAACCACCCAGGATAACCCGAGGTAATGAGTGTTAGCCACCCAGGATAACCCGGGGTAGGGAATGTTAACCACCCAGGATAACCCGGGGTAATGAGTGTTAGCCACCCAGGATAACCCGGGGTAGGGAATGTTAACCACCCAGGATAACCCGGGGTAATGAGTGTTAGCCACCCAGGATAACCCGAGGTAGGGAATGTTAACCACCCAGGATAACCCGGGGTAATGAGTGTTAGCCACCCAGGATAACCCGGGGTAGGGAGAGTTAGCCACTCAAGATAACCCAGGAAAACCAGTGTGCCATCCAGGACTCTCTGTCTTATATCCATTGTGGTTCTTTAATCTTGTTCCCCAGGATGCCACCAACAACAGTCAACTAACACTCAGGTACCTACTTACTGCTTGGTGAACAGGGGCAGCAGGTGTAAGGAAGTATGCCCAACGTTTCACCCGTGACGGGAATCGATCCAGGGCTCTCAGAATGTAAGCTAAGGATGCTACCAACCAAGCCACGAGCACCCAAACCAGAGAATACATCGCAAAGTGGTGGTTTACCTGGAGTTTACCTGGAGAGAGTTCCGGGGGTCAACGCCCCCGCGGCCCGGTCTGTGACCAGGCCTCCTGGTGGATCAGAGCCTGATCAACCAGGCTGTTGCTGCTTGCTGCACGCAAACCAACGTACGAGCCACAGCCCGGCTGATCAGGAACTGACTTTAGGTGCTTGTCCAGTGCCAGCTTGAAGACTGCCAGGGGTCTGTTGGTAATTCCCCTTATGTGTGCTGGAAGGCAGTTGAACAGTCTCGGGCCCCTGACACTTATTGTATGGTCTCTTAACGTGCTAGTGACACCCCTGCTTTTCATTGGGGGGATGGTGCATCGTCTGCCAAGTCTTTTGCTTTCGTAGTGAGTGATTTTCGTGTGCAAGTTCGGTACTAGTCCCTCTAGGATTTTCCAGGTGTATATAATCATGTATCTCTCCCTCCTGCGTTCCAGGGAATACAGGTTTAGAAACCTCAAGCGCTCCCAGTAATTGAGGTGTTTTATCTCCGTTATGCGCGCCGTGAAAGTTCTCTGTACATTTTCTAGGTCGGCAATTTCACCTGCCTTGAAAGGTGCTGTTAGTGTGGTGATAGTGGTGGGGGTGGTTGTGCTGGTGGTGGTGCTGATGGTGGTGGTGGTGATAGTGGTGGTGGGGTGGTGGTGGTGGTGAAGATGGTGGTGGTTTGAATCTCACCTACATTAGGTCACAGTTGAAAGCTAAAAACACAGATGAGTCACAAGGATATTAGAAAAAACTTCTCTAGCCTTAGAGTGGTCAGTCAGTGGCTTGACCTTCGTAACAAAGTGGTAGAGGCGGGATCCATATATAGTTTTAAGAATATGTGTGATAGATCTTACGCAGCCAGGAGAGTGAACCCAGTAGTGGGCAGCTGAGAGGTGGGGCCAGGAGCTGAGACTCGAACCCTGCAACCACATTTAGGTGAGTGTATACACACACACACACACACACACACACACACACACACACACACACACACACACACACACACACACACACACACACACACACACACATACATACACATACGTACATGCACATACATACATACACATACACACACACACACACATACACACACATACACACACATACACACACATACACACATACACACACATACACACACATACACACACACACACACACACACACACACATACACACACACATACACACATACACACATACACACACACACATACACACATACACACACACGCACATACACACACACACATACACACACACACACACACACACACACACACACACAAACACACACACACACACACACACACACACACACACACACACACACACACACACACACACACACACACACACACACACACACATTAGCCAGTGAAACTGATGAAAGGAAAGCTGCAGTGGAGGAAACCAAATTAAATGAGGGGATACACAGGGATATGCAGTGGGAGAATGAAAGGGTGAGGTCAGTCTTTGTGTATGGGCTCCAGGAAGTCGAAGGGGAAACATATGAAGCAAGAAAACAAGGGGAAAAAAAAGCAACTGAAAGCATCATGAAAGCAATAGGAGAAGACAATATGACCCAGCTGGAAAATTTTCAGAGAATAGGGGGGTTTGTAAAAAAAAGAACCCGGCCAGTGAGAGTGACCTTCAAGGCAGAAGCGACTCGGACCAGGATCCTGCAGGAGAAAGCACGATTAAGGGACATGACGGCATACAGGAAGGTGTATCTCGACTGCAACAGAACACAAGAAGAAAGGAAGAAACTGAGAGAGATGGTACAAAGGCGAAAGGAGGAAAGAGAGGGGATGGAGAAGACAGACAGCAGATCCCAGACCCAGGAAGAAGATCAAATACAGCCTCCCTCACAACTTCCTATAGAAGCCTCCCAACCAGGTCAACCCCAGTGCAACCAAACACTCTAAACCAAAACACCCATGCCACATCCAATGCCCCCACCCACTACATTACAAACTCCACCCCCACAGCAACAACCCATAGTTCCTTACCAGGTCTCCCACTTCCCCAACCCCAATATACCTCCCAGACCACAGTCTTAGAAAAGAAGTTGAAGGTGTGGTATACAAATGCAGATGGAATAACAAACAAGAATGAGGAGTGGCACGAAAGAATCAAAGAGACATCCCCAGACATAATAGCACTCACAGAAACAAAACTCACCAGAATAATAACAGATTCAATCTTTCCATCCAGATATCAAATCCTCAGGAAAGACAGAGGGAGGAGAGGGGGAGGAGGAGTTGCACTGCTCATTAAAAACCAGTGGGGTTTTGAGAAAATGGAAGGAATGGATGGCACGGGCGAAAGGGACTACTTAGTAGGAACAATCCAGTCTGAGGGACATAAGGTGATAATTGCAGTAATGTACAACCCACCACAGAACTGCAGGAGGCCAAGAGAAGAATACGATGAGAGCAACAGAGCAATAATCGACACACTAGCCGAGGTGGCCAGGAGAGCACACATGGGGGGGAGCAAAGTTACTAGTTATGGGTGATTTCAATCACAAGGAGATTGACTGGGAAAACCTGGAGCCCCATGGGGGTCCCGAAACATGGACAGCCAAGATGATGGATGTGGTACTGGAAAACCTCATGCATCAACATGTTAGAGACACTACCAGAGAGAGAGGAGAGGATGAACCAGCAAGGTTGGACCTTGTATTCACCATGAGTAGTTCGGACATCGAGGGTATCATGTATGAAAGGCCCCTGGGAGCTAGTGATCATGTGGTTCTGTGCTTCGACTACATAGTTGAGCTCCAAGTGGAGAGAGTAGCAGGAATAGGCTGGGAAAAACCAAACTACAAAAGGGGGAACTACTCAGGCATGAGGAACTTCCTCCAAGACATTCAGTGGGAGAGGGAACTGACAGGAAAACCAGTACAAGAAATGATGGACTATGTAGCAACAAAATGCAAGGAGGCAGAGGAGAGGTTTGTTCCCAAGGGAAACAGAAATAATGGGAAGATCAGAACGAGTCCTTGGTTCACCCAAAGGTGTAGGGAGGCAAAAACTAGGTGTACTAGAGAATGGAAAAGGTACAGAAGACAGAGAACTCAGGAAAATAAAGAAATCAGCCGAAGAGCCAGAAACGAATATGCACAGATAAGAAGGGAGGCTCAGAGACAATATGAAAATGACATAGCATCAAAAGTAAAGACTGACCCGAAGCTGTTGTACAGCCACATCAGGAGGAAAACAACAGTCAAGGACCAGGGGAATTCACAAGAAACGATCGAGAGGTTTGTCAGGAGCTCAACACAAGATTTAAAGAGGTATTTACAGTGGAAACCAGTAGGACTCCAAGAAATCAGAACAGGGGGGCACACCAGCAAGTGCTGGATGAGGTACATATAACCAAGGAGGAGGTGAAGAAGCTGCTATGCGAACTTGACACCTCAAAGGCGGTGGGACCAGACAACATCTCTCCATGGGTCCTTAAAGAGGGAGCAGAGATATTGTGTGAGCCATTAACAAAGATCTTCAACACATCATTTGAAACTGGGCAACTCCCTGAGGTATGGAAAATGGCAAATGTAGTCCCAATTTTTAAAAAGGGAGACAGACATGAGGCACTAAACTACAGACCTGTATCACTAACGTGTATAGTAAGCAAGGTCATGGAGAAGATCATCAGGAGGAGAGTGGTGGGGCACCTGGAAAGAAACAAGTGTATAATTGACAACCAGCACGGTTTCAGGGAAGGAAAATCCTGTGTCGCAAACCTACTAGAGTTTTATGACAAGGTGACAGAAGTAAGACAAGAGAGAGAGGGGTGGATCGACTGCGTATTTTTGGACTGCAAGAAGGCCTTCGACACAGTTCCTCACAAGAGGTTACTGCAAAAGCTAGAGGACCAGGCACACATAACAGGAAAGGCACTGCAATGGATCAGAGAATATCTGACAGGGAGGCAACAACGAGTCATGGTACGCGACGAGGTGTCAGAGTGGGCGCCTGTGACAAGCGGGGTTCCACAGGGGTCAGTCCTAGGACCTGTGCTGTTCTTGGTATATGTGAACGACATAACGGAAGGGATAGATTCAGAAGTGTCCTTGTTTGCAGATGATGTGAAGTTAATGAGAAGAATCAAATCGGACGAAGATCAGGCAGGACTACAAAGAGACCTGGACAGGCTACAAGCCTGGTCAAGCAACTGGCTCCTTGAATTTAACCCTGCCAAATGCAAAGTCATGAAGATTGGGGAAGGGCAAAGAAGACCGCAGACACAATATAGTTTAGATGGCCAAAGACTGCAAACCTCACTCAAGGAAAAAGATCTGGGGGTGAGTATAATACCGAGCATATCTCCTGAGGCGCACATCAATCAGATAACTGCTGCAGCATACGGGCGCCTGGCAAACCTACGGATAGCGTTCCGATACCTCAGTAAGGATTCGTTTAAGACTCTGTATACCATCTACGTCAGGCCCATACTGGAGTATGCAGCACCAGTTTGGAATCCACACCTAGTCAAGCACGTCAAGAAATTAGAGAAAGTGCAAAGGTTTGCAACAAGACTAGTCCCAGAGCTACGGGGATTGTCCTATGAAGAAAGGTTGAGGGAAATCGGCCTGACGACACTGGAGGACAGGAGGGTCAGGGGAGACATGATAACGACATATAAAATACTGCGCGGAATAGACGAGGTGGACAAAGACGGGATGTTCCAGAGATGGGACACAGACACAAGAGGTCACAATTGGAAGTTGAAAACTCAGATGAATCAAAGGGATGTTAGGAAGTATTTCTTCAGTCATAGAGTAGTCAGGCCATGGAATAGCCTAGAAAGTGATGTAGTGGAGGCAGGAACCATACATAGTTTTAAGGCGAGGTATGATAGAGCTCATGGGGCAGGGAGAGAGAGGACCTAGTAGCAATCAGCGAAGAGGCGGGGCCAGGAGCTGTGACTCGACCCCTGCAACCACAAATAGGTGAGTACAAATAGGTGAGTACACACACACACACACCTGGTGCATGTCTATATTAAACTGAGGAAGCCTCTTGTAGGCAAAACATCTCGTTAATAAATATCCATTTTGTGTGTTTTTTTTTTTTGTCTTACAAGGTATTATATACAATGTTTACCTACTCCTAAAAGTTTGTGGGGGGGGGGGGAGAGGTTACATGGTCCCCTCTATTTTGCGCAGAATGGCGTCTATGGGGCGTGACTGTAATTTGTTTATACGCCATGTATACTCCTCTAACTCAGTGTCACGTAAATTCCAGTTGTTTTGTGTTGTGTTTGCGTTTGTAGGTGGCGGTGGTGTCCAGGGACGAGGTGGGAGCCTACAAGCCTTACCTGTGGGAACAGAGCTGCTTCGAGAAAGGCCCTATGTTCCGTGAGTGGCTCCTTACCAAGATCGTCAACGGGGAGAGAGCTTCATATTCAGCACCCAAGTTCGCTCGCATGCAGGACCGCACCCGCTCTCAGATGCTAGAGGATCTGGTCAACAACCTCCAGAACCATGCTGAGACTGGACAGATTCCTAAACCTTACAGGTAGGTGGCGTCATCTTGGTGGTAGTCTCTGGTCCCAGATCTTACGTGCAGGAGTGTCAGTTCGCTAGTCTCTGGTCTTGTGATTAGCGGAATGACCAACTCGGGTTTAGCGCTTTATATGAAATAATTGTATTCATAAATCAATCGATGGATACCTTACGTAGACGGTGTCATCTCACTAGAACGTGGCAGCAGAAAGTAACCTGTGCAGGAGCAACACTTCATGCGCCATCTTGTTATCTCTCTCATTATTTCCACTCCACATGTATATCTTGTACTGGTTTTCCACACATTTTTGTTCAGTTGGAGAATGCCACGTTGATAAAATGATTCCACTGTGCTTGTAAAATAGTTGCACTACATTTTAAAATATTACTTTTTGCAGGCATCATTCACTGCATGGAGGTGGCCCATACCTCGCCCCTCCCCCCCTCTTTAAAACATTATTTATCTACACTCTGTCATTCTTCCACATATTAGGCCATTTTTAACCTTTAGGTCAGTATTGTTTTCAGTCACAACACTTAGCTAATGTCATCATATTTATTACAGTATCACCTGACTGTGACGAATTAGACACATGGCAACATCCTTATTTGAAGACTTTCTGTCAGCCAGTGTTTTTTTTTCGATACAGAGATGATATACGAAGACAGTAGATGAGGTAATCAGTCCCTCAGCCTGAGGGACTGATTACCTCATCGTCTACTGTTGTGTGCATGGTTGTGCGAGGCTTCGGGAATGATTATCTGATCTTAAAGTTTCTTTGTATATCATTTATGTATTGAGCTGAGTTGGCTATTATTATTACATTCACGGGGGAGCGCTAAACCCCCCTAGGAAAGGGGAGGCAGTCAGATTCGATTCAGGTAAAAAAAAGAGATAGCTTCAGTTCTTTGGATCAGAATCCCTTTATGAGCATCAAGGTACTGCTTCAGATGTGTGCTGCTTCAGCAACTGTGCTTTCAGACGTGAAGCGCACCACCTCATCATATATTCATTTGTTATCGCTTTTCTCTTAAATATTATGTATTATGTTGTGTATAAATGGCTGCTCCGCCGACATGCACATAATGGTACTAACACTTCTGGTCCACAGACGTGGCTCCTGGCGACCTATCGGTCACATGCGTCCTTCGTCGCCACTGCTGGACTCAGTTCGCGACCTATTCGAGGGCCACGACCAGCTAGCCAAAGACTTCACCCGTGCCTTCCACAACAGCGAAAACCAGTTCAACAATATTCTCTACGACGTCACTTTCCTCGTCGGTGCCGGCAAGGAGAAGTGCAAACTCTACGGGGTTAGAGCCATCCTTGGTGTCCGCAGCAGGTGAGAACCTTCACAGCGCTAATTGATCTCTCGAGAACGGCTGAGTTTGGAAGCATTGTCAGAGCGAGGAATCTGGGCACTATGTACCCCCCCCCCATCCCACCCACCCTTCAGCAAGTTTACATTTTGCCGTCTTTATACACCGGTACCGATATTCTTTCAATTACTTGTTCAACACTTCTACAATGGAGTCATATAAAACTGATTTTCTATTAGGCCTAATTCAGGTAAATTGTATACCTTTTAACTTTATTTTTAATACGCTGAATATGACATAATATCTTTTAACTTACTAATGGGTATTTGAAAAGTATCTTTTTTTGATTTTCATGTATTTGAGGCGCATCATAGATGAGTGACCCGGGCAGCTGGCCAGCTGGCCTTGACCCTTAGTCTGCCTCTCTCAGTTATTCCAGATTTAGAGATTATTACTTCTATAGAGATAATTCCAGTGGTTTTATTCGCTGAGAAACTTCTGGTTCTTAGGACTTTGACTAACACATTAAATATATATGTAAACTCAAGATAAGTCGTAATGAATGACTATCAGTCAATAACAACAAGAATACACTGGAATTCGGATCGTAGCAACACAAGTGCTGTCTGTCTGGCGCAGTGTTGGACCTGCCACATGCCAGGACTACCGTTTGAATCCCCGTCCATTCTTGTGTTGATTATGGCAGTTACTGTATGAGCATGTCTGTGTTACGCAGGGTGTTCCAGGAGATGCTGTACGGGTTCAGTACTGGCTTCGGCTCACCACAGGTCTCAGTAGCTGACATACTGGCGCGCGCCGTCCCCACTCTCCACTCTCCCTCGCACAAGCCTAAGAGTTCCAACTTCCTCCAGGTGAGTAACCCTGGGCTCTCTACTTCCTCCTGGTGACTAACACTGGGCTCTCTACTTCCTCCAGGTAAGTAACCCTGGGCTCTACTTCCTCCAGGTGAGTAAACCTGGGCTCTACTTTCTCCAGGTGAGTAACCCTGGGCTCTCTACTTCCTCCAGGTGAGTAACCCTGGGCTGTACTTCCTCCAGATGAGTAACGATGAGCTCTTTACTCCCTTATATAAATCTCGGAGCACCAGTATCCACGAACTCTCTACTCTCTCATGCGAATCTGAGAGCTTAAATCTCCCTACAATCTATACTCATTTAAATCTGAAAGTTCAACCCTCCCTAATCTCTCTATTCTCATGTAAATCTAGGAATTCAACCCTTTCCTGAGCTCTCTATTCCTTCATGTAAATCAGAGAATTCAACGCTTCCCTGAGCTCTACTCCCTCGTATAAACGAAAACCCTTAGGCTATTTTCAGTGTGATCATTGCTGACATGACGGCTGTACCAACAGGTGCCAGACATCGAGACTCCGCGGCCCAAGAGTGTGCCCAACTCACCCATCGTGATGCGCGCCTTCTCCCGCTTGGGCACCCTCACGTCCGGTTGGGGCAGGTCCTCCAAGAAGCACGACCGGCTCTCCGTCGAGGACAAAAAGAAGTGGGCGTCCTCACAAGACTGCTCAGGTGAGTATGGTCTCTCACCCTTCCTCCTGTTGTTAAACACCACTCACAGACTTCTTGTGTTAATGAAGTTGTCCACTCCATCTCAGTGTCATTCAATTAATATTTTAAGATTATATACGATTTTTTTAGAATGTTTGATCAGAGTCCCAGTAGATAGAAACAAACATGCTAATCACTTCTTGATTTTTAAATGACTTCTGGAAGCTAGTTGGTTAAAAATGTTCAGATATTTGTATGTGGTTTAGCAAAGTATTTATTGCTAGTGTGTCCTGTTTTATACTCACTGTGAAGTATTCCTCTTGTGAGATGCCTAGTACAACTCGTCCACCAGGCTGTGAATATTTAATGCGAAAATGGTCGGTGTACTAATGTTGTTTCATTGAAGGTAAAGCAGTAAACTAGGGAATGGGCGGTAATATAACTTAATCCAAGGAAGAGGATGATCGCTCCAGTTCCCTGGGTCAAAAGACCTTCACCAGTAACGAGGCATCCCTCTTGCAGGGTGTGGTAGGTGCAGTGAACGTTTGGCTGCCATGATGGCTGTCCAGCAAGTGGGGACAGGTTGATGTACGAGGTTAAATACTCTGCTTGTATTATATTCCTTTGTCTACTTGTTTTGTTGACACGCAGATGTGTAATAGTAAGGAACTTAAACGGTAATGTCAGTGATGAAGTAAGTGGTGGGAAGAAAGCAGAGAAGACACAAAGTGAGAGTGTTAGGAGTGTTATGGGAAGTAAGAGACCATTGGGAGAAAGCAGATCCCTCAGTAAGTGTTTTGTTTGGTTCTCCCAGCAGGGAAGGATGGCAAGGAGCGGCAGGGAGACAAGAACGCCCTGGCGGTGCCTCGTCTGAGCGTGTGTGCTGACGGAGGCAAGGTGGACCGTGCACGCCTCTGTCAGGCGGAGGTACGTGTGATGGTGCCACAGACCAGCGAACGACGCCAGACCCAAGTACGGTAAACCCCACACTCGTGCACGCCCACACCCTCCACAGCACGTGTGTACGCCCTCACGTCCACCACTAGATCGCTGCGGGTAGGCACTCACACGTACACATAAACACACGTTTATGTTGTTATACTCACACACATATGCACCATAACTCCAATGTGGATATGCACTCGTGTCCACATTCCCAGGCTCTTACACATTACCTCGCTGCTACAGTCACATGGACACGCATAAACTCTCAAGCTACGTACACGCTAAAGCTCTCAAGCTACGTACACGCTAAAGCTCTCAAGCCACGTACACACAAGAGCTCTCAAGCTACGTACACGCAAAACCTCTCAAGGTACATATAAGCATATGCTCTCAAGCCACGTTCAAGCATAAGCTCTCCAGTTACGTACACCCATAAGGTGCCAAGGCACGTACTTCAACAGGTCCAGCAGCAGATCACTGCGGACAGGACCTCGCAACCATATTGGGAGAAACTCATCTGGGTATGTACCTGCCCTGTGCCCCCAACCTCACCAACATGCCCAAATCATTGCTCCCTTCACAGTGTGATCCTCTTCCCGTCTCCACAATCCTTCGGGATCTGATCCTCCGCGCCCCATATTTACCTTCCATACCGTGTCTTTCTGTTTGCACATCTAAAAAATTAACGAGGATATCTTTTTTGCACACCATTATGAAAATTATTAATTATATTCATGGGGAAACGACAAGCCTGTGAGGGTCATTTGGTACCTGACCTTTATATAAGAAGGCGGATACAGCTATGTAAGTTTAATGCATGCGGAGAGAAGAGTAAGTGATAGCTTACCGTAGGATGTTGCACGAGGACAATTTTAGCAGTTACCCCTCGTTAATTGCCAGTTTTGTTTATTGTTTATTTTAGAACACAGTGAAGATTAAAGTACAACTTCCAGGGAAGACAAAACCCTCACGTTTTACAGAAAATGTTCATATGAAATAACTTAACCCCTGCTGATACAAAACATACGTAAGGAACTCCAGCTGTATATGACTTGTCAGTCACGTTCCTGATACAATAATAATAATAATAACTAACATTTATAAAGAATGCATATTTGGATGAATCTTACTAGGCTGGCATGGCACAGTGGATAACGCACTGGCCTGCTAGTTTTAGGACTGGCTTGCCATGGGTCCAAGCCCCACTCTGTTAATTGAATTGCTTACAAGCGTGTCATCATTATTTCGTAAGTAATACCTATAATAATGTTACCTGTAGTCCTGTTTTATAATGTCACCCTGGCTGGCTGGACGTATACCAAGCGAGCCTCTGGAAGTCCGTCACTAGGCGGGAGATTCCTAACAAAGCCAGGGACTCACTGGCTAGTGCTAGGCTAAAAAAAAAAGACAGGTTACAGGACACGACTGTTAGGACAACCTTTCGTTGCGAGTAGTTTTATCAAGTAACGTTGTCCCAAAGAGAATTTATTCTGAGATATTTGATTTCACTTCTGTCGTAGTGTTTCTCACGAAGTGTCTTCAGCGAGCATTTATCCGGCTACGATAACTCTGTGTATTCATCAGTAGCACTCTTGTTCCCGCCGTGCAGCCTCCTATGACCCTTACGGGCTTACCAGTTCTCGAGAGTATAATAGAATTGTTATTATTTGAATGGCTTAGAAAACCGACAGGTAGATGACTGAGACACTCTTTCGGCATTTGGGAATTTTTATTGGTGAACAAAGATCCCCAGGTGTTGTACAAGTGTCTCAAGAATTGTGATTAGTCTTTTCACATACACTTGCAACAGAGGCAGCAAAACAGGTCACAGAACGGGTTGGGCTTTGAACCCTTAGCAGGAGAGTCTTGAAACTCCCAGGGCACTGTGCTAGCCTAACGGGCCTTATTACCTGGTGTTGCAACCCCAGCAGCACCTGTGTTGCAACCCCAGCAGCACCTGTGTTGCAACCCCAGCAGCACCTGTGTTGCAACCCCAGCAGCACCTGTGTTGCAACCCCAGCAGCACCTGTGTTGCAACCCCAGCAGCACCTGTGTTGCAACCCCAGCAGCACCTGTGTTGCAACCCCAGCAGCACCTGTGTTGCAACCCCAGCAGCACCTATGTTGCAACCCCAGCAGCACCTGTGTTGCAACTCCAGCACCACCAGTGACAACAGAACAATACCGACATACGAACGCTCATGACTCCTTCACCCGTGGAAGTCAGCCCAAGCCTGTCCTACCATAACTACAAAAAATAACTCGAAATCCGCAATTACTAGGATTGTTCTAGGACTTCTTTTGTGAACAAACTGATAACTGCTACATGAAAGGCGTGTGAAGCAATGTTTGTGAGTTGTGACTTGGGTCAGGTGAGGCAAACTGGTCACTCTTGTAGACTCTTGATTATATGGGAGCTTTAAATATGGATATGCCTTTACTAAAATATTTTATTACTTGTTTACTAAACAGTATATTATGTACTTATAAATAACCTTTATTCCAATTTTTTTGTTTTGTTTTATATTCGTTTCAACAGAAACTGACTGAATGTTTGCCTGTAAATGAGTGCAGAGGATCCCCCCTCTCCTCTCTCTCCCTCTCCCTCTCTCCCTCTCCCTCTCTCCCTCTCTCCCTCTCCCCCTCTCCCTCTCCCTCTCCCTCTCTCTCCCTCTCTCTCCCTCTCTCTCCTCTCTCTCCCTCTCTCCCTCTCCCTCTCTCCCTCCCTCTCCTCTCTCTCTCTCTCTCTCTCTCTCTCTCTCTCTCTCTCTCTCTCTCTCTCTCTCTCTCTCTCTCTCTCTCTCTCTCATTTATAAAGCATCCAGTTGGTGGATAATTTGTCACATGTCACTGCATAAATAATTTGGTTTTAGCATGGTAGAACAAGGATAAAACAGCGTATGGCAACCCTCACCTTTGTCATAGATATACGTGGGAGGAACAACAGTGCTGTACCCAAACTGTCTAAACGCACACCTCTACTTTGTAACTAGCCCCCAGGGGCGCACCTACACCCTGGGAACTGTCTTATGTATTTAGCTGGTCTCTAGATAACAAGTACCAGAGAACCTTTACTCCCCAGCCTTCTCCTCCCCCAGAGTCATGGTCTAAAGTGTACTCCAGGGTTTTGTCTAGAACCCCCAAGCACCTGTCTTCTTAGCTTCAGATAATTCCTGGAAGATACCTAGACCCAAAAGGCAGATATTATAGCTGGAGTCAACCCAACATTGGAATTTCTGTATTCTTGTGCTTGAATCCTATAGCTCTAAACAAAGTTATACAGACTCGTCAAAATTCCAGGCTTGAATCTGTAGGCTAACCTAGACCAAATGGTGGATTGTGTAGAGCCTCAGGAACTAAGATTTTGCTTGTGTAAGCTCTGAGGTGTGGGCTCGGCTACACACTCGGGCAGTAGAGCTCACCTTAAACACTGCTACTAAGTCCTTGAATGTTGTGTGTCATGTGCTTGTTGTGCTGCTTTCCCCGCTGATTCCTGTTTTGCTTCTTGCTCTTTTTATCGGTGCGTTGATTTATATATAGTATACTGTATATGGCAAAACTACAATGAACAGACCTAAAGCCAGTATCACTATTATATTCATATTGCATTTTGTGGAAATCACCAGATTTGTATACGAATTATAATGTAATTATCGTTCAGACGAATTAAAATTTGGAACTGATGCGATGTTTGATTCTGCAGTTTCCCTTTTTCTGTAATTAACAGTTTTCAAACTTTATATTACGGTTAGAGTCGCTTATATATTACAGAATGGATATAAATTCTCTGGAAAATGTACAAAGGAGGATGACAAAGATGATCCCATGTATCAGAAACCTTCCCTATGAGGATAGACTAAGGGCCCTGAAACTGCACTCTCTAGAAAGACGTAGAATTAGGGGGGATATGATTGAGGTTTATAAGTGGAAGACAGGAATAAATAAAGGGGATGTAAATAGTGTGCTGATAATATCTAGCCTAGACAGGACTCGCAGCAATGGTTTTAAGTTGGAAAAATTCAGATTCAGGAGGGATATAGGAAAGTACTGGTTTGGTAATAGAGTTGTGGATGAGTGGAACAAACTCCCAAGTACCGTTATAGAGGCCAGAACGTTGTGTAGCTTTAAAAATAGGTTGGATAAATACATGAGTAGATGTGGGTGGGTGTGAGTTGGACCTGATAGCTTGTGCTAACGGGTCGGTTGCCGTGTTCCTCCCTTGAGTCAATGTGACCTGACCTGACTAGGTTGGGTGCATTGGCTTAAGCCGGTAGGGACTTGGACCTGCCTCGCATGGGCCGGTGGGCCTTCTGCAGTGTTCCTTCGTTCTTATGTTCTTATGTTCTTATATGACAGAATAAAAAAAAATGTTTTCATTGCCTGTTCCAACCCTTATAACAGTCACTGCCTCACCCCAATGGGTTCAGTGCCTCCAGTCACATAGTCACACACACGTTTATTCAAACTTCTGCCCATTTCACTTACACATAATTTTTTTTTTTTTTTGGATATTGCTTGCGTGAGTGATAACACAATCTTTTGAAAACATTGGCATTGGGTTTAGTTTGGTAATGTGGATCTCTTAAAATATTATAGATTTATCATTGCGAACAAAACCTAATGACAGCGTTAAAAGCGTATAGTTTCCTCTCTTGCAAGACGTGTCCAAACGAACTATATTTATTAGAAACAGCTTGCTTAGATATCTTGTGAATGAATACAAAGCTGATATCGAGGAGGCAATGAGAGCAATGTTGTGATGTGTCATGTGTATTCCTGAGACCGCAATGTTATGTTGCGCTGTAGTGTTCCTATAAGGAGGCGGGATGTAGAATCAAGCCTTATAGCATCATTTACAACTTTAATTTGCCTGAAGGACTGTTTAATTTACACATAATTTGAGCTAAATTCAGTACTAATCGCACACAATGCTGAGTAGTCAGTTCAGAGATCAAAGGATGGATATTTCGTCCCGGGAATATTTATTCTGTTGTTTTTGAGAGAATATTTTTATATAACAATAAGGTAATGGTCGGAGAACAGAAGCAAATGAGGGCTCAACTTAGTACCTAAGAACCTTAGACCTTATTGAGGCTACGAGAGTTAAGTTTTAGCTCGAAAATAGGCGTGGCATGTTCCATCTGGGATCTTTATTAGCCTTAGTCTAGAAAAATCGTTTTCGGCAGTCTTTCAACACATTAAAATTATGAATCACACTATCGCTTGGGATGGGGTAAATATTATAAGGTCAACGATGCCTGCAATAGGAAAACCATAGAAGTAACTAACCAACTACAGAACTTCAATATTTCAAGGAGGTCATTGGAAAGTGATACAGTTATGAAAGTCACAGCGGACAAACATATTCCAGCAATAAATGTGAAGAGAAACTTGATGCGATAAGGAAATTGTGTTGAGAAAATGTATTACAGCGGTGAATTTTAAAAGAATTCTTTACACTAATGACTTGACACGTCGCTTCCCATTAGAGAAGCTACCTTGATGCCTGTGAGGGGGCTCTTGATCTCGATCCTGGTGTATTGAACGTGAATGCCTCCTATTTCATCCACGCGCTGTGACCCCCCCCCCCTGTATAGCCCTTGTGGCTTAGCGCTTCTTTTTTATTATAATAATAATAATGTGTGACCCCCTGCGGGTTTGGCGCTCCATCCATGAATGTAATAATTTATGTCTCCATAGACTTTTATTTTTTTTCTTACGCATCACGACTGATGTCAAAGCACACTTGAGCCACACCCCACAACAGTTAATGACATCATTCGATCTTCACATGACCTACTTCCCCACAACAATTAATGACATCATTCGATCTTCATGTGACCTGCTTCCCCACAACAGTTACTGACATCATTGGCCAACAAATACCGTGAGATATGTAACAGACTGTCTTACTACGGGGCCTGGGAAGAGACGAATGGAGGCCTCTGGGATGATCTCCAGGTGGTATTTTGAAGACAGCGTCGTAACCGGGTTTTCCTCTCCATAGAGCTGTTCACTTCATGCTGTCTTTGTCCAGAAGGACATGCTAGCGTCCAGCAAGCTTTCAGCTCGACATGTAGAAGACACTAGCTACCACAATTTCCTAATCTCATTACTTAATACAACCTAATATTACCCTATATTACGGTCTAAGGCTACAGTATTAATCCTAATATTTACTAACAATTTAAACCTATCTTAGACCTTAAGATGTCAATATATCAATTTGTATCTCAATCTAAAGCAGTTATCTAGTGTTATCTAGAGTGTAAGGATGTGTTAAGGGTTCCGGCGACTGCCGCATCACCTTATTTACAAACAAAATCCGACGATGGAATTTTTTGGTCTCAATAAATTTCCACGATTATTTTTTCGTTTTTTTTTTCGGTGTCTGACACTATATACACTGCAATTTCTTAATGATGTTGGATGTGTTTCAAGGTGTTTTATTTCTCGAAATATGGGGCGTCTGCTGAGCCTGGAACCATAGGAAAAAGTGAAAAAGAAAGGTAAAAGTAGTCTTATATGCATAGAGCGTACTGTGTGCCCACTATTATTGTTTATACATGAATGCAGACTAGATATTCAATTAACAATTACTGTGCGTTACACACATTAAAAGGGTTAAATATCAATAAACTGTTATATATATATATATATATATATATATATATATATATATATATATATATATATATATATATATATATATATATATATATATATATATATATATAGGATGGGGTCCACCTCTGGTGTAAATTGTGGGACCCATAGCCTCGGAGAAGTGGATAAAAAGGCTTCAAGGAAAAATATTTGGATTTCTTCCTGAAGCCGTTTGAATATTCCACTTCCCCTACCACCCCATCTTTTGATATATATTTTTTTTTACTAATAGGAATATTTTATTACATTATATGGTACAGAAGATTTAAGAGATACATTGTTGATATAAAGGTGGCATATAAGGTACATGTTACGTGTGTATCACCGATTATAAGGCGAAAATCTCATCCAGCTCCTCAGAGCTGGGGCGTGTGCCCAAAATACAGCAGGCATTACCCCTTTGAACAGCCGCACTGAGCCGCTGGAACAGAAAACTAGCTGCCCTGGGATCCCTAGTTACCCTGATGAGTCTTTTTCCCAGCTCCTTAAGGAATTTAGATGCACTCTTTCCCCATGAGCCAAGGGTCTCTGAGCCTATGGGAACAAACATATAATGATGGGCAAGTTCTCCATATTTTCTAGACTTTTGGGACTCCCTGAAGCTGGCAGCTGCCCCTCCTTCCTCCCTGGTGTATTAGAGATAGGTATCAGCCAAGGTAGATGCACATGTATAGTCCCACACCACCTGCTTCCCATCTGTCCAGGCTTGAAGGGTGATACCATCTGGATGCTTCTGGCTGCCATCAGATCTGCATAGTTGGGGTGGCTCCCTTACATATATACATATATATATATATATATATATATATATATATATATATATATATATATATATATATATATATATATATATATATATATATATATATATATATATATATATATATATATATATATATATATATATATATATATATATATATATATATATTATATATATATATATATATATATATATATATATATATATATATATATATATGTCGTGCCGAATATGTAAAACTGGTCAATTAGCAAGAACTCATTTAAAATTAAGTCCTTTATAAAAATTTTCTCTTATACATTTAAAGATATATTTTTTTCATTAATGCTGATGTAAAAATTTATAATTTTGCACCAAAAGAATCTTAAAAAACTTACCTAACCTTATTATAACAAGAGCAATTTATTTTAGCCTAACCCAACTAAATATATTTTAGATTTGTTTACAATAATTTAATGCTAAAAAAACACAGTGAAATATATTTTTTTTCGTTAGGTTCAGAATGATTTTGGCGAAATTATTGCATACACAAATTTTCGCTTGTCCTATATGGCAAGATGAGCGTTGCTATTTAAGCCAAGATTGCAAGTTCTGTCTATTCGGCACGACATATATATATATATATATATATATATATATATATATATATATATATATATATATATATATATATATATATATATGTCGTGGCGAATATGTAAAACTGGTCAGTTAGCAAGAACTCATTTAAAATTAAGTCCTTTCTGAAATTTTCTCTTATACGTTTAAAGATATATTTTTTTCATTAATATTAATGTAAAAAAATTTAATTTTGCACCAAAAGAATCTTAGAAAACTTACCTAACCTTATTATCACAAGAGCAATTTATTTTAGCCTAACCCAACTAAATATATTTTAAATACATTTACAATAATTTACTACTAAACAAACACAATCAAATATATTTTTTTTGTTAGGTTCAGAATGATTTTGGAGAAATTATTGCATACACAAATTTTCACTTGTCCTATATGGCAAGATGAGCATTACTATTTAACCCAAGATGGCAAATTCTGCCTATTCGGCAGGGAGGCCAAGCCCATGATGACACTCTTCAGGTCACTTGTTCTATCTAGGCTGGAATATTGCTGCACTCTAACAGCACCTTTCAAGGCAGGTGAAATTGCCGACCTAGAAAATGTACAGAGAACTTTCACGGCGCGCATAACGGAGATAAAACACCTCAATTACTGGGAGCGCTTGAGGTTTCTAAACCTGTATTCCCTGGAACGCAGGAGGGAGAGATACATGATTATATACACCTGGAAAATCCTAGAGGGACTAGTACCGAACTTGCACACGAAAATCACTCACTACGAAAGCAAAAGACTTGGCAGACGATGCACCATCCCCCCAATGAAAAGCAGGGGTGTCACTAGCACGTTAAGAGACCATACAATAAGTGTCAGGGGCCCGAGACTGTTCAACTGCCTCCCAGCACACATAAGGGGGATTACCAACAGACCCCTGGCAGTCTTCAAGCTGGCACTGGACAAGCACCTAAAGTCAGTTCCTGATCAGCCGGGCTGTGGCTCGTATGTTGGTTTGCGTGCAGCCAGCAGCAACAGCCTGGTTGATCAGGCGCTGATCCACCAGGAGGCCTGGTCACAGACCGGGCCGCGGGGGCGTTGACCCCCGAAACTCTCTCCAGGTCTCTCCAGGTATATAAATATATTATATATGAATATGTTATATATATAAATATATATGCATATATATATATATATATATATATATATATACAGTGGTCCCCCGCTTTTCGTAGTTCCCGGCAATTGTAAAATTCGCCAATCATAGAGGTATTTTCGTATAAACATGGACTCACTTTTCATAGGTTGACTCGCAAGTCGTAGTTCGCCCGGGACGCGTACCCACGGCGTGAGCCAGGGCGGCAGCCAGTCTGGCATTGTTTACTAGTGAGCGAAGGTCCCCTCACGTGCTCCAGCGAAATATTTCATAATATTCCATTTATTTTAGTGCTTGCAAGTACTAAATAAGCTACCATGGCTCCAAAGAAAGCTCCTAGTGCCAAGCCTGTGGTAAAGGTGAGATATACGATTGAATTTAAGAAAACCATCATTGAACAATATGAAAGTGGTACAAGTGTGGACGAACTGTCCAGGATGTATAAGAAACCCTACACAACCTTATGTTCCATAGTGGCCAAGAAAAATTAAATAAAAGATGCTGTTGTTGCAAAGGGAGTAACTATGCTGACAAAAATGAGATCACCAGTACTGGAAGAGGCTGAGAAGTTATTATTTGTGTGGATAAATGAGAAACAATTAGCAGGAGATACTCTTATGACTTCGTTTATTTGTGAAAAGGCTAGGCAGTTGCATGAAGATTTGGTAAAGAAATTGCCTGCAAATAGTGGTGAAGTGAGTGAATTTAAGGCCAGCAAAGGCTGGTTTGAGAGATTTAAGAACCGTACTGGCAGCCGGGCTGTGGCTTGTACTTTGGTTTGCGTGCAGCCAGCAGCAACAGCCTGGTTGATCAGGCTCTGATCCACCAGGAGGCCTGGTCACAGACCGGGCCGCGGGGGCGTTGACCCCCGGAACTCTCTCCAGGTAAACTCCAGGCATACACAGTGTGGTAAGGCATGGTGAGGCTGCCAGTTCAGACCACAAGGCAGCTGAAAAATATGTGCATGAATTCCAGGAGTACATAGAGGCTGAAGGACTGAAACCTGAACAAGTGTTCAATTGTGACGAAACAGGCCTCTTTTGGAAGAAAATGCCAAAGAGGACCTTCATTACACAAGAGGAAAAGGCAATGCCAGGACACAAGCCTATGAAAGACAGGCTGACACTAATGTTCTGTGCTAATGCTAGTGGGGATTTCAAAGTGAAGCCATTACTAGTGTACCATTCTGAAAATCCCAGAGTGTTCAGGAAAAACAGTGTTATGAAGAGTAAATTGTGTGTGTTTTGGAAATATAATAGTAAAGCATGGGTCACGAGGGAAATTTTCGTCGAGTGGTTCAATGAAGTGTTTGGCCCTAGTGTGAAAGAGTATCTCCTGGAAAAGAAATTGGATCTCAAGTGCCTGCTAGTAATGGACAATGCACCTGCTCATCCTCCAAACTTGGATGACCTAATTTTCGAGGAGTTTGGGTTCATCACAGTAAAGTTCTTGCCCCCGAATACCACTCCTCTCCTCCAACCCATGGACCAGCAGGTTATTGCAAACTTTAAAAAACTCTACACAAAAGCAATGTTTCACAGGTGCTTGACTGTGACCACAGACACTCACTTGACCCTAAGGGAATTTTGGAGAGAACACTTCAGCATCCTCCACTGCATAACCCTTATAGGTATGGCTTGGGAGGGAGTGACTACCAGGACTTTGAACTCTGCCTGGAGAAAATTGTGGCCAGATTGTGTCGACAAGAGGGATTTTGAAGAATTTGGGACTGACCCTAATGAGCCTATGTCTGTTGTAAAATCAATTGTGGCACTGGGGAGTTCCATGGGGTTGGATGTGAGTTTGGAGGATGTGGAAGAATTGGTGGAAGACCACAATGAAGAGCTCACCACTGAGGAGCTGCAAGAGCTTCAGCAGGAAGAGCAACACATCGCAGCTCAGAATCTTGCTGCAGAGGAGGAGGAAGAGAGATGGAAAAAGGTGCCTTCTTCAGAAATTAAAGAGATATTTACTATGTGGGGTAAGATGGAAAGCTTTATGGAGAAACATCACCCTAACAAGGTTGTTGCAAGCCAGGTTGGCAACATGAACAGTGACAAAGTCTTGGGCCATTTTAGGGAAGTCTTAAAGAGACGCCAGAAACAGAGCTCTCTCCACAGTTATTTTGTGAGACAGGACTCCAGTGACTCTCAAGGTGGTCCTAGTGCATTAAGAAACAGAGAAGAGAAGCAACCCCAGAAAAGCAAATGGTACCTGAGGTGTTGATGGAAGGGGATTCCCCTTCCAAACTATAAACAATCCACTTCTGGGTGTCAGGAACGGATTAATTGTATTTACATTATTTCTTATGGGGAAAATTGATTCGTAAATCGTAAATTTCGTTTATAGTAACGGCTCCAGGAACGGATTAATTACGAACAACGAGGGACCACTGTATGTATATATATGCAAACAATCGCAGAAAGGCGATTTTAACTATGCAAGAAAAGCCACGGGGGAGGGGAAATCCTTAGCTCAAGTACTTTCACACTTCTCAGTGCGTCATCAGGAGCTATGCAGTGTTGCAAGGTTGCAACTGAAGGAGGGGAAGTTTTTCTTAGAATAGCACAGAGTGGGATTTTCGCCTCCTCCTGGCTGGCCACATTCTGAGAGAGCCAGGAGACAAAAATCCCACTCTCTGCTATTCTGAGAAAAAACTTCTCCTCACTCCTTCGGTTGCAACCTTGCAACATTGCATAGCTCCTGATGATGCAATGAGAAGTGTGAAAGTACTTGAGCTAAAGATTTCCACTCCCCCGTGGCTTTTCTTGCATAGTTAAGATCGCCTGTCTGCGATTGTTTGCATGTATATATATATATATATATATATATATATATATATATATATATATATATATATATATATATATATATACATATATATATATATATATATATATACATGTATATGTGTCGTGCCGAATATGTAAAACTGGTCAATTAGCAAGAACTCATTTAAAATTAAGTCCTTTCTGAAATTTTCTCTTATACGTTTAAAGATATATTTTTTTTCATTAGTGTTAATGTAAAAAATTTTAATTTTGCACCAAAAGAAACTTAGAAAACTTACCTAACCTTATTATAACAAGAGCAATTTATTTTAGCCTAACCCAACTAAATATATTTTAGATTTGTTTACAATAATTTAATATTAAACAAACACAGTGAAATATATTTTTTTCGTTAGGTTCAGAATGATTTTGGCGAAATTATTGCATACACAAATTTTCACTTGTCCTATATGGCAAGATGAACGTTGCTATTTAAGCCAAGATGGCAAGTTCTGCCTATTCGGCACGACATATATATATATATATATATATATATATATATATATATATATATATATATATATATATATATATATATATATATATATATATATATATACGTATATATATATCTGTATGTATTACTATGAAAGCCAATTACTGTATATATTTCAGAAAAATAGTTTTCCTTGTATAAGTATTGTTTAGGGAAAATAAAAGGTATTTAGTATTGTATTTAACTTGATTTGCTTCAGGACTTTAAAAAGTTTACATATTAATCAAGCATGCTGTGTCATAGCCCTGGATTTTGTTAATGTTTAAATATGTCAGCTGTTTTACTGTTTACTTCCATCAGCTGTTCGTGCATGATGCCGCCTTTGATGTCATAATAAACTTCTAACATTCTCAAATTCCATAATGTTGCTATAGTTATCTGTATTTAGCGGATGTTATGGATTTATTTCATTTATCTTCAAACGTTCCCATTTCTTTTAAATATTTGTTTTACCTCCCCCCCCCCCATGATGTATATTGTATTGTCAAAAGTCTGAGATTCAGACAAGGTCTCGTAACATCCTCTTAAATATGGAATAATTATAATTTTAAATTCACATGTAGAGATTCATGTGGAGATAACTTTGTTAAATAAAAACAACTTTCATGCTGGTATATATATATATATATATATATATATATATATATATATATATATATATATATATATATATATATATATATATATATATATATATATATACATATATATATATATATATATATATATATATATATATATATATATATATATATATATATATATACTCTTCCTTCTACATGAAAATACAAACCTAATTTTGTACTTGTAGAAAACAATACAAAAATTGCCTAAATTATCTTCTTGTAGAGAACACTGGATCTTAAATTTCAAGACTTAATGTTGTAGAAGTGTCCGTAATAAGATATGTATCCTAAATTGTAGATCAATTATTGTCAACATTAATAAGATCCCTAAGTCTTTAAATATATTGTTTTACCTCAGTCTCTCCTCCTTGAACTACATCCTTCACCTTGGTTAATACTTACTCTCTCTCGCACTTTTTACCGTCCTTGGCCTGCTCTGCTCCTTCATATCCTGCCCTGATTTTTCATAACTCGGGCAATTCATATCCTTCCTTGGTCCTCCATAATTTTCCTGGACCCTTCGTAACTTGCCCTGACCCTTCATAACCTGCCCTGACCCTTCGTAACCTGCCCTGACCCTTCATAACCTGCCCTGACCCTTCATAACCTGTCCTGACCCTTCGTAACCTGCCCTGACCCTTCATAACCTGCCCTGACCCTTCGTAACCTGCCCTGACCCTTCATAACCTGCCCTGACCCTTCGTAACCTGACCTGACCTTTCAGAACCTGCCTTATCTCCTCGTAGCCTGACGTGATCTTCTACAACCTGACCTGGCTCTTCGTAACCTGCCCTGGATCTTTATAACTTGATCTGGCCCTCCGTAACTTCCTCAGACATCATAATTTATTCCGAACCACCTTTCTTTAATCCTCTCTGACCTGCTATGACCCTCTTTGGATATGCTGACTCATCATGACTTGCTCTTTTTTTTTTCCTTGACTATGACAATATGTGATAGTTGCTGACTTTCCCCGACAAATCTAATCTTTATTTTCTTAGCTAACTTTCATTCCTCCTGGCTAGCTGTGACTCTTCTGAAGTATTCTGGCCCCTCTCTAGTAATCCCTAATTGTCCCTCGAGCTTTTCTAACCTTTCTTAAATCTTGACTTATGCTGGCTAACTCTAATCGACCTAGACCTGAACTGACCTGCCTTAACCTTCCTTGAACTGCACTTACCTACTTTAATTTGCCTTAACTTGTGTCGACCTCTAACCCTCCTTGGCCTGTGCTGACTTACAGCATCCCTGCCCAGGAAACCACATCTTCCTTAACACCTTCTTCTCCTTCATCGTCCCGTCCCCCGACCCTCATTTTGCTTCTTCCTAACGTGACCCACTTTTGGCGTCTCATGCTCCACCAGTTCAGCATCATAGAGTTCGAGCACGACACCCTGAGGATCCTGCTGGACTACCTGCACACGGGGTCCTGTCCGCTCACTTGTACCTCCATCCCGGGTCTCATCTGCGCCGCCGAGCACTACGACCTACCCGAGCTGCTGCAGGCTTGCTTCCATCACGCCAAACAGTTCCTTAGAATTGAAGTGGTGAGTTGAGGAAAGGCGAGGAAACGAAAGCGTTTACTCGAGGTGATTCTTAAACAGGAGAAAATTGTTGAGTGTGTTGAGGGGATAGGAAGAAGTGATGGCATCAGTTAAGACGGGTGCAAATTATTATTATTATTATTATTATTATTATTATTATTATTATTATTATTATTATTATTTTATTTTATCCGGTTAACCGGATTTGTGTCCTGGAATTGGAAGGGCAATGCCTGAAGTCTGAAGAAGGGAAATAACTGATTGTGATGTCAGTAGACTTCTGGCAAGAGAGCGATTGAATGAATGATGGTGAATGTTTCTATTTTTTATTAGGTCAACCTGCCTTGGTGAGAGGAGGACGCCGATGAGGTAAATATTTTATTAATTATTATTATTATTATTAACCCCTCGATGGTGGTTTCTTAATGCTGGTGAGGGGCTCTTGATCTAGGGAATTGGATCTGTGCTCCAGTTCCCTGAATTGAGCCTGAATACCTTCCATCCCCCATGCGCTGTATAATCCTACGGGTTTAGCACTCCCCCATGATTATAATAATAATGCCCTTTCCATTACAATTACCTTGGCCAAGGTAATTAACAAGACCATGGATTTTGGTGTTGGTATGACAAACATAGAGTGATCTGACCTTCCCTCCCCACCACGAGCAATATCTCTTGACAGATTTACCGAGAAGCTGACTAAGCAGCGTCTTAGCCCCAACTACTACCTGACCCGCAAATCGTTAACTATTTATTTCTTACCCCTTCGTGAGTCACGTCACTCTTTGTAACGTATGATGCTTTGTGGTCGTTGGGTCTTCCCACGAGACCACAAATATTTGCATATTACAGAAACTACTGCATTACGATTCTGAAGTCAAAATGCAGTTATTTTAAGTTATATTTACTTTAATATATTTTTAAATACATTATTTGACGTGTTCGCAAGCGGGCCAACGGCAGTCATACGGTCTGTGGTATATGTCTGCTTCTTATCTTAAAATTTAATTTTTACTAGTAAAATAGCTGACAGCAGCGAGGTGCCCCTACAGGAACCTTCCTAAATGTTGTCTCAGTTAAGGCTCCTGGACCTTTAAATCCGCTAATGAGCCAGTTATTTAATATCTTTATTACACACCTCATACCCATTACAGAGGCTCAATGGGTCCAGGGACTGGGCCCCAAAATTTTGATAGCTGAAGTTACAGTGGTAATGAACTATTTACATATTTATATCTGGTTATAAGATGGTGTGTTTTGTGTTGAGAGAAATAAAGCCGGACTGACCCTCTTTTCTTTCCACAGGTGTGTAACATGCTCACCAGTCTGGAGAACTACTACTGGCGCTACACCTCTGCCTCAGAACTAGTCAATATGATCCTCGCCTTTGTCGAGACTAGAGCCATCCAGGTGAGTTCACCCTACTCATTTTTTTTCATGTGCTTCAACTACTAAAAAAAACAGGACACACAATATTATGTAACAACCTAAGAAGCTACCCGGCTTTGTTGATATTGTCCCCTCAAGGAAGGTTCCTTGATGTTGGTGAGGGGCTCTTGATTTAGGGAATTGGATCTGTGCTCCAGTTCCCCGAATTAAGCCTGAATGCCTTCCACATCCCCCCCCCAGGCGCTGTATAATCCTCCGGGTTTAGCGCTGCCCCCTTGATTATAATAATAATAATGTTGATATTGTGCCAAGGACAACACATACCTCAGTTTGTTGTGCAACCTAAGGAAAATAAATATAATTAAGAGGCACATAAGTTCCCACGTCTTCTAATAACATGTTCATTTTCTCCACTGTAATCTACATTGTCCATAATTATTATCACATTTGCTTTGTATCGTAAAGTGAAGTCTGGGTGAAGTCAAAGATTTGTTAAGTTATACCATGAATTAAGGAAAGATCCTGGACTTCACCTTACGAAACAGACAAAGCAAATGCGACAGTAATTATGGATAAGGTAGATTATAGTGGAAAAATGAACATGTTATTAGAAGACGGAGAACTTACGTGCCTCAAATATATTTATTTTCCTTATAACCCAAAATAACAATTTGTACTAAAAATTATTACTTATTCTCTGATGTACATACGTTCTATATATTTTATTTATTATTATCACACTGGCCGATTCCCACCAAGGCAGGGTGGCCCGAAAAAGAAAAAATTTCACCATCATTCACTCCATCACTGTCTTGCCAGCAACCACCCAGGGAAGTAGTACTACCGTCCTGCCAGATGACTGTGAAACAGAAACCTGTAACTGTTTTGCATGATGGTAGGATTGCTGGTTTCTTTTTCTTTTTCTGTCTCATAAACACACTAGATAACAGGGATATCTTGCTACTCCTACTTACACTTTGGTCACACTTCACAGACACGCACATGCATATACTATGTATATATATATATATACATACATCTAGGTTTTTCTCCTTTTTCTAAATAGCTCTTGTTCTTCTTTATTGCTTCTATTGTCCATGGGGAAGTGGAAAAGAATCTTTCCTCCGTAAGCCATGCGTGTCGTATGAGGCGACTAAAATGCCAGGAGCAATGGGCTAGTAACCCCTTCTCCTGTAGACATTTACTAAAAAAGAGAAGAAGAAAAACGTTCTATATATTTTTTTTTATTCGCCGGTACTCTCTCGGCCCGGGTCTTTTCCAAGAGTGGTGACCCGGTCTTGGCACCCTGTCTGGGGAGTATCTCAAGACGTAAGTCTCCCATGGGAGGAGACACAAGTACCCCGTCATCTTTGGGACCAACTGTCCCCAGGCCTAGCCACATTCCCCGCCCTCACCGGGCTCGTAGGGAGAAGCTAGGCCTCTGGTCTGCCATCTACCACGCTTCAAAGGGGCTTGTGGGGATGGCAGTCGTATGAGCTGCAGGTGGTAACAAGATCAGGCCTTTCCTCTGGAGTGTAGAATAATGACCAAGATGTACGAGTAACTAGGCTGTAAATAAGTTATTACAAGAACCACAATGGAAATAAGTCACTTCGTCTGACTTTTATTTTAGATGGGTTATCCTAGGTAATTTTCACATATATTACTATGTAATTGTAGTTATCTAAATTTGTGAAACTGTACCTATGTGTACCTGTATCTAAATAAACTTACCAAAATATAATAATGGCAGCTGTTCCCATTTTCTTTGGAATGACCACTATGCCCATTTTCTTTGGAATGAATAGAGATTATACTGCTTCAAACACTCGCTTTTTCTGGTCCTTTACCTAAATTTATTATGTAAGTTTTTATTTAGTTTTATGTACACAGCAGGCATTTCAATATTAGTCAATAATATCTTCAATGTCATGGGTCAAATACTTCATTATTTTTGACGAAATATATTTAAAACATTCGCTTTCTTGGAGGTGTCAAGATCCTAACCCATATTTTCCCTTATATTATTCATATTACATAATGCAAAATTGCGTTATGTGAGATTTCACTCTGTTTACTATGTACTTGATATTTGAGCCTTAGTGGAGGATTTGAACGTATGTACACCAATTTTCACATATTGACCATTTGGGGCAGCGCCCCCTACGCTACTCTTGGAACAAGACAGAAGTATGCTCCTCTAAATACTTATTTGTATTTATTTCAACTTATATTAATCAAATGGAACGCTAAACCCGCAGGGGGTCATATAATGCCTTGGGAATGGGATCCAAGGAATGGGAGGATAAGTTCAATTCTTTGAATCAAGATCCTGCACCACCACCGGCACCACCACACTTTCCATGAGGAATGTCTGGTTGTAGTTACAGGAGCAAAGCTAAGCTCGTGGTCTCCTGTCTTCAGCATTCAGTCTACTGCAATTTTTTTCGAAGTTTCTAGTGATTGTAGAACTTGCTAGTGAACCTGTAAACCATTTCATTATTCTATCAATCTATGCAGAGAAAAAATCTAGTAACCTTTCTGCAGCTCTCCTTTAGTTATATCTATGGCCTCTTGTTCTGCTTAATTGATGGGGCTAAGAAGTCTTTTGAACTTTTTTCTGTCCTCATATAATCCAAAATGTGATTATTATGTCTCCATATATTTACGGATACTTTCATTACTTGGGTAATCTTGATTGGTCCTCAAGCTGCTTATATATATTATTACAGACGTGTGATACCTTAAAACCTGGAATATGAGTAATAATTGTATCTAGACCACAATTCACTGGAGTTCATGGAGTTAAAAAAATACATGTTATGAAGAAAAACCAAAAACTGTATAAATAACCTTGTTAACTGATAGGCAGAAAAAGACATTTTATCACTCTCATTGCTTCTATACTTCCCTCACTATCCCCATAACTCTTTCATTTCCATACTTCTCTCACACTGCATTCATGCCCACCTCACTACCTCCATACCCTTCTCACTGCCTCCATACACTTCTCACTGCCTTAATACCTCTTGCTGCTTCCTACGTCTCTCACTGTTTCCACGGTTCTGCTTTCATACTAATCTTCATATCATGGAGTTCTCCACTACAGGTTTCAACTCTTTCCTGGTGTTCCTTGATGCAGGTGTTCCAGAGCCCTGACTTCCTCCAGCTGTCGGAGTCGATGGTACACATGATGATGGCAAGGAACCTGGAGGTAGCGGAGATCACTAAGTTCGAGGCGATGCTGGCATGGGCCAAGAACCGAGTCAAGACCAAGGGAGGTTCTAAGGTAGATTCGCGTGTCGAGTTCCGCTGCATCATGGAGAGACTTACCCGGGAGCTTAAACCTTATAGGATATCTCCTCAGGATCTCATTAAGGTTAGCAGGATATGTGTGTGTCGAATTAACATGACCTCTTCCTTCCTGTTCTTTCTCTTAAAAACTACAGTTGTCCATTCATTCAAGAAAATATTGTAACTCATGCTTTACTGTTTCTCCATTCTAAAATATTATTTAATGGGAATTTTTAATCGACTTTCAAATAGTCTACCCTATCTACTTTTTCTCTCCGTCTGTCATATAAAATTTGATCGTGTAACAAACCCACTAAGGTTGTGTTCGACTTTTCAGATCGTGTTGCCGAGTAAGGCCATCAAGAATGAGAGGATCCTAGAGACACTCATGTTTCAGGCAAACTCTGGCATGTACAGAATCAACGACTCATATCTAGAGGCCTGTCAGCAGCGACTTCAGAAGCAGGATTCCAAGTTTAGTGAGTGGGAATCCTTTGACTATGGTCTATAGCACCAACAGGCCCTTCGGCAGTCTGGACCCGGTTCCTGAAGAGTCCTACAATAGTGTGGACATGGAGTTTGGTAACTTGTGGTCGATTCATTGCCACAGTAAGGGCTTCAAACCCATTGAACTGACTTTAGGCACAAGGGTAGATTTCAAACCCCTTGGGCTCTTGTTTGCCCATGAGAATCTCCATCCCATCACTTTAAGATCGACTTGTGTGGGACTCGTGCCTCGGTGGTGTACCTTTTATCATGTGTTGAGAACCATGAACCATAACTGGTGGGAAGCCCTCTTATGCATGATCTGATATGATCTTGACTTCTGAGGAGTGTCTTCTGCCAGTAGTTCCTCTCATGATTTCTGAACACTTAATTGAAATCTAGAGCTGTTGTCTGCAGTGGCCAGTGAGAGTGGTCAAGAAGCCTAGTGAGAGTAGTCGAGAAGTAGCATGGTGGGAGTAGTCGAGAAGTAGCATGGTGAGAAAAGTCGAGCACAGTATGGTGAGAGTTGTTGAGCAGCAGAGTAGTGAGAGTGGTGGAGCAGCTGTGTGATAAGCAGCTGATCAACCGTGTGCTGCATTGCGTTGTATAATGAAGTTTATCATGCGAGTGTTGAGACGAGCCAGAACTGATGCAGTCTTCGCACACTGGAAAGGACAAGCTCAACTACAATCTTCTCCATTTCTTTTGTAATGGACCATTACATTAAAAGATCATAAAAGATCATCCAGTTAACAAATATTTGACTTTTCTTCATAGATTTTATGGCAGTATACAAATAGCACAGTTCTGCCCTCCACCACATCGCTCCCAGTGTGTCGGAGTCATTATAGATAACAAGAAGTGAAGATGAGAAGACTGCAGGGTGCAGCAATAGAATCTTCAGCTAAATTATTAAGCAATTATCCATCCTAATACCAGGTGGTATAACTTACCATCATCCTTACACCAGGTGGTATAACTTACCATCATCCTCACACCAGATGGTATAACTCACCACCATCCTCACACTACGTGGTACAGCTCACCACCTTCCTCACACCAGATGGTATAACTCACCACCATCCTCACACTACGTGGTACAGCTCACCACCATCCTCACACCAGGTGGTACAACTCACCACTATCCTTACACAAGGTGGTACAGCTCACCATCTCACACTAGGTAGTACAACTTGCCACCAATATCTTAATATTTGTTAGGGAACTCTTCACACAGATCTGAACATCACATGGGTAATGCCGTCATTCAAATTTGTAAAAAAGTTTATTGCCAAAAAATACAAATGTAGAGGATGAATGCCACAAGAGCCACACACAGTCAGAAAAGAACGGTAAAGTGCACAGTGAAGCACCTTTAAAACCAATTTAAGAAAAGAATTAATCTATGGTGGTAAATGGAGTTTAGAGGAACACGTTAACATGCAAAGCGCCATTTAGAGTACATCTGGCCAAAAGCAGACAATCCCACAGACGACTTCATTATTATTATAATCAAAAAGAAGCGCTAAGCCACAAGGGCTATACAGCTCAGACGACTTCATAACAGTGACTAGTCAGTTGCCAGAAGCTCTTCGCTCCTTTGGTAAGGCATCACAGTTGTTAGTATTTTACCTTGAGAGATCTGAACATCTGATAATATAAATTTAATTTTCATTAGTAATTTTTGTACTGATGACTGATTTAAAGCAAAAAAAAAATCCACATGGCTCTCTCCAGTTGCTTATATTAATGAATGTAGTAAAAAAGATGTATTATATTCAGCGACAGATTTTGTTTTGTGAAGGTTTTTGACATACCAAATACTCTACAAATATAAAAGTAGTGAGAGAGAATGACTGTAACTTGTCATGTGGTGGGCGGAAAAAGAGACTTGTGAGGCTATATAGAAAGGTTAGGTGGTCAGAGCCACTTTCCTCTAGGCCCATAACAAACACTCCTAACACTTCACACATGGCTGACTGATCCTTTATCACAAAGTGCTTTTTAAAGCTGACTTACCCTAAAAATAAATTTGCTAGTTGGTATTTCAGCCTTAGAGTCAACAGATGATGCGTTAGTCTCAGTGGGATAGGCCGTTGTACGTGACGTACTACCATTACACTACCTCCAGAAATAATTAGGTATCAAAATAAGCCCAGAAGAACTAGAGATGAGTATTTAATATGTGAAAATTAATGTTATAAGTGTCTCTACATTTCTAAAGCAACTCGTCGCAATTCTTTGAAGATCTGGAATATCACCAAATCAAGTTGCTTGCTTGTAAAACTGGAAATCAGTCTCAGTTTCTGAAGTGTCTTGTTATGAAGTGTGTTACCATGGTGAGTGCTCGGCAACTTGCCAGTGTGTAAAAGAAACTCAAGAGTTTTGGAGGGCAGGTTTTGGCATTTGCAATGTTTTCCAGAGCTGGTTTTCATGATAGTAGCCTCTATTTGAAACTCACTGGAGAATTAATCAGCATCTTAGATGCTGAAGTCTCCACACACTCATTAGACCAGAATTTATATATATATATATATATATATATATATATATATATATATATATATATATATATATATATATATATATATATATATATAAATATATATATATATATATATATATATATATATATATATATATATATATATATATATATATATATATATATATATATATATATATATATATATATATATATTAAAGCATATGATTTTAGTGATTCACTAAATGTAAAACACTCAGGTTTAAATTACTGTATACTAGACAAAAATCTTAGTAAATTGAGATGCAGTCAATAAGGTCTGCCATTTATGCTGAAATATCATATTTTTGGTTTTAACATCAGAAGGATTATTTTCAGGCCTACAAAAATTAAACTTCCAGTGACTTTGACAAAATATTCTACAGCTCTCGTCGTTAATACTTCACGCTCAATGAAGAACAAAAATATTGATAGGCAGATAGATATCATGTTTTTAAACGAATTGCGTTAGTTTAAAAAAGTTGACTCTCCTCACAAGAGTGGTCGCATATAGTCCCACAGGGAGTGACTCTCAACTCCTGGTGATCTTGGCGTAACTTGTCATTATCACACACTTAACGTGACTGTTAAACCCTGGCCAGTCAAGTCTTCTCTGCGCCAGTGCTCCGGTTTCTGTGTCCAGCATTCTGAGAAGTAGGTGTGTGCCAGGGTAGGGGCAACGGTGCGTATGTCTATTTTAATAACAGCGGTATCAGCCTAAAACTGAGCATCAGCATAAGTCAGTTTTGATAGTATTGGTATCAGCTTAAACTGAGTATTAATATCTGTGTGCTTGCAGATGAGTATCGGTTTCGGCAAAAAAAACAAAAATGATATCGCCTCATTCCTACTCAGAAGTTTTGTATGCTTAACAATACACCTCAAGGGAAGCACGTACCTTGATGTCAGTGAGGGGAATCTTAATCTGAGGAGCTGTATAACCCTTGCGGTTTAGCGCTTCTTTTGATTATAATAACAATTGATCTGAGGAACTGAACCTGTTGCCCCTTTCTTTAGATCAATCCTGATTGTCTCTCCTTCCCCAAGTACTATGTGACCCCTATGGATTTAGCGCTTCCCCATAATAAGGCTGATACTAATATATAATAAAATATTTATTTACGTTATTGTTATCATCGGGAAATGCTAAACCTCTGGGGGGGAGGCCATACAGCATCTGGGATATGGGAGATAATCAGATTTGCCCTGAGAAAAACGAAGGTAACTCCCAATGCTTGGATCAGGAGCCCTTCAGCATCAAGGCACCACCTTTGAAGGTATTTGACTTCAACAGAATCAAAACAGTAACAGTAAAAACTTGCAGGACCAAAGTTATTACAGAAGTTAAAAGCCAAAGAATTTGAGTAGACAAAGAACTTTTTTAGTATGCATTATTTTAATATGCAACAAAATACAGTATTTCAATATATGTTTTAATTATGCTACCTAGAAAATTAATTGACAGTACAGAAACTACAAATACCTTTTCTCATGCCATGAAAAAATGGCATTTACGTGGACAGTATTTTGTATTATAAATACATTTAAGAGTGGATAATGCTAAATCCTTAGGAGTTGCAGAGCACATGCAGAAATGGGAGGTAATCAGGTATGATCCAAAGAAGGGAAGGTTTTGGCTAATTTCTTGGATGAAGGGCTCTTTACAACCATCAAGGAACCTTCCTTGAGGGGGCTGTATTTTGCAGCTAGGCTGACTTATAATTGCATGAACATCTTTGACTTTTTTAAAAGTAAATGTGATCATAATTATTATTATTACAATCAAGGGGGAAGCGCTAAACCCGGAGGATTATACAGCGCCTGGGGGGGGATGTGGAAGGCATTCAGGCTTAATTTGGGGAACTGGAGCACAGATCCAATTCCCTAAATCAAGAGCCCCTCACCAACATCAAGGAACCTTCCTTGAGAATGTGATCATAAATAAAGCGTCATTATGTCTCCCGAAGACTATTACAGAATGTACCTTGCCTATGACCAGTCGTCAACCAATCGTAGTGACAATATTCGCAGCTTGAACTGCAAGTATTTACTATATAAGGGCTGCTTCATAGCCAGAATACTGTTTTGGGTTATACAGAATTGATTTGCAGGCCCCAAAAATAAATTTAAGATTTTTCATCTTTTACATTTTGTTTTGATGAACTGGCCCTGGGGTACAAAAAGAAATAATTACAAGAGGTTACATTTGCTACTCTGCGACCGACATACTAGAGGCGTAAAGTGCTCCTACAATATTATATTTATGGGAAAACATTAAACTCATAAGGATCATACAGCTGTTCCTATAAAAGCTTGATACTTTAAGGGCAACCAGTCGTCGGAGATGTGGAGGCCCGTCTCAGCTCGTCGTAATTCGTAACTAGATGACATGCACAGTATCTTGGCGGATTTCAACAATATACTGACTAGTAGTTAACATAAATAAACTTAAGATTATTTACGAGATTCAGTCTTGACACTTAACTTTTCGTGTTCTCTGTGATACTTGACTGTTTGCAAGTGTGGAGTGGATCCTCCTTAGAGTTCAGCAAGGACATCCTCCTTTACAGTGCTATGGTTCACTCTCCTTGGCCCTCCCCCAAGTCCTTGTCTTTCACCGCACCTTATACAGGCAATGGTGCATATCACTCTAGCTTTATATTTAATCAAAATTTTAAACCAAATTATTTTATACAGTAAAGTAATATGTAATTTTTGTTATATTATTTAATGGCATCCACAGGAACTCAAAGTACTTTGAAGAGGAATCTGAGGTGCAAGATTAACCCACCACAGCAAGATTTACAAGTCTTGGGGTGGGTGAGGTGCAAGGTTTGAATGGAAGTCTAGGGTGGGTGAGGTGCAAGGTTTGAAGGGAAGTCTAGGGTGGGTGAGGTGAAAAGTTTGAAGTGGTCTGGGGTGGGTGAGGTGAAAAGTTTGAAGAGGTCTGGGGTGGGTGAGGTACAAGGTTTGAAGGGTTCTGGGGTGGGTGAGGTGCAAAGTGTGAAGGGGTCTGGGGTGGGTGAGGTGCAAGGTTTGAAGGGTTCTGGGGTGGGTGAGGTGCAAGGTTTGAAGGGTTCTGGGGTGGGTGAAGTGCAAGGTTTGAAGGGTTCTGGGGTGGGTGAGGTGCAAGGTTTAAAAGGGTCTGGGGTGGGTGAGGTGCAAGGTTTGAAAGGGTCTGGGGTGGGTGAAGTGCAAGGTTTGAAGGGGTCTGGAGTAGGTGAAGTGCAGGGTTTGAAGGGTTCTGGGGTGGGTGAGGTGCAAGGTTTGAAAGGGTCTGGGGTGGGTGAGGTGCAAGGTTTGAAAGGGTTCTGGGGTGGGTGAGGTGCAAGGTTTGAAGGGGTCTGGAGTGGGTGAAGTGCAAGGTTTGAAGGGGTCTGGAGTGGGTGAAGTGCAGGGTTTGAAGGGGTCTGGAGTGGGTGAAGTGCAGGGTTTGAAGGGTTCTGGGGTGGGTGAGGTGCAGGGTTTGAAGGGTTCTGGGGTGGGTGAGGTGCAAGGTTTGAAGGGGTCTGGAGTGGGTGAAGTGCAAGGTTTGAAGGGGTCTGGAGCAGGTGAAGTGCTGGGTTTGAAGGGGCCTGGAGTGGGTGAAGTGCAGGGTTTGAAGGGTTCTGGGGTGGGTGAAGTGCAGGGTTTGAAGGGTTCTGGGATGGGTGAGGTGCAAGGTTTGAAGGGGTCTGGAGTGGGTGAAGTGCAGGGTTTGAAGGAGTCTGAAGTGCAGGGTTTGAAGGGGTCTGGTGTGGGTGAAGTGTAGGGTTTGAAGGGTTCTGGGGTGGGTGAGGTGCAAGGTTAACCCACCACGGCAAGGTTTGCATTCAACACTGAGGAATTTTTGTATAGTTTCCAACAATTTCTGGCTCTTTTTATACTTGTTTTCAGATTTCTATTAAACATATTTTTCAGAATTTTAATAGACATTATTTTCAGATTACTAAAAATATATTTCAGATTACTAAAAATATTTTCTATATTGCTGCTAAAGATATATATTTTTAAATGCGTTATTTACTATTTTCTATATAGTTTACTTGGTCCTCGAGAATAAACAAAATCACCACCATTATCAGTTAATGTTCACTGATGTTTGTCATTGGAGCATATCTCAGTTTCAGCGTAATTTTTAATGTATTGCCATGTTAATTAAACCGTGGATGAGCCTAGAATGTGGGACATTATGAAGATCTGTCAGGTACGTGCTGAATATAGTCCAGTGTGTAAGGCAAATATCTATCATTCAAAATTCTAATTGTAAGGTACTCATTTAAAAAAAATTGGTGCAACATCATTAATAATCTAGGATGAATTACTGTACAGTATTTATATTATAATTATCATCGAAAACAAAGTTCCGAACCCATATGGGTCAACAGCACGATATTTATGGAAAACGCCAAATTATTTTAACTCGTGTAATACTGTATATATGTATATTTTGATTTGATCAATTTGTCAAGTTTTCAACAATAAATTCTAACCAGTAACATTTTTCAGGAGGGCGCAGCAACAGATTTTTTTGTCTCAAGTTTCTATAGAGAACAGATACATTATAGCAAAATATATATTGTACATACAGTACTTGTGTTGTGTCGTAGTTCAGCGTATGTTGTAATGCAATTACGTTTCATGTGAGTCATCAGCAACGTAAACTTCAAGTGTTGCTGTTGCCACTCTGATCTTCCAGCTCAAAAGTCCATCCGTTCATACAACTGTTCTGACGGTTCGCAGACCTTCCTGACAACTAGTTCATGATCCTCTTATCTCATCTGGAGGTACGTTCTCACTTTTACGAGTGTTCTCGGAACTTCCTCATTGATTTTTCTCCTTTGAGAGACAATATACTTAGAAATTCAGCTTGTATATATGATCACTGTAGTGGCAGGTGCACCCACCTCCTGATGGCTAAGTCGACACCATCTCCCATGATGCCTCCATAGGCATTTCTTTTTCTAGTGAAGGTGAGAGCCAGAATGTAGTGATGATGTAGCAGAACTACAAATTGCGATGTAGGGAGTTTGGTTAGTGATGTAGGGCACTTGATACTGACGTAGGGAAGTTGGTAATGATGTAAAAAAAAAAATAACATGGCGACTGGCTCCACCAAGGGCTTTCTTCTCTGAGGTTGTCTGCACTATTGTTCCGTGATGTTTTATTAACTTTCATACTAAAGTCTTTCCACAATCTCTCTTTGCCCTTCCCTTTCTCTCTCGTGCATGTGTGTGTGTGTGTGTGTGTGTGTGTGTGTGTGTGTGTGTGTGTGTGTGTGTGTGTGTGTGTGTGTGTGTGTGTGTGTCTGTGTCTGTGTCTGTGTTTAATTACCATTTTGTCCAAGGCACTTGTCACTAAGACACTTGGCCTGTTAGTTTTGTGTGTGTGTGTGTGCGTGTGTTAATGTGTGTGTGTGTGTTAATGTGTGTGTGTGTGTGTGTTAGTGTGTGTGTGTTAATGTGTGTGTGAATGTGTGTTAGTGTGTGTTAATGTGTGTGTTAATGTGTGTGTGTGTTAATGTGTGTGTTAATGTGTGTGTGTTAATGTGTGTGTTAATGTGTGTGTGTTAATGTGTGTGTGTGTTTGTGTCTCGGTGTATGTATGCAAAGAAATGTTTTTTGTGTATATACACAGAAAGTACACTTTTTACAGTATATACACAGAGATGTGCATTTTTCAGTGTATAAGCGCAGTAATGTGTACTTTTTAGTGTATACAGAGCTCTGCACTTTTCAGTGTATATATACACACGTGTGTGTGCGTGCGTGTGTGCATGTGTGTACTCACCTATTTGTACTCACCTATTTGTGGTTGCAGGGGTCGAGTCACAGCTCCTGGCCCCGCCTCTTCGCTGATTGCTACTAGGTCCTCTCTCTCCCTGCCCCATGAGCTCTATCATACCTCGCCTTAAAACTATGTATGGTTCCTGCCTCCACCACATCACTTTCTAGGCTATTCCATGGCCTGACTACTCTATGACTGAAGAAATACTTCCTAACATCCCTTTGATTCATCTGAGTCTTCAACTTCCAATTGTGACCTCTTGTGTCTGTGTCCCATCTCTGGAACATCCCGTCTTTGTCCACCTCGTCTATTCCGCGCAGTATTTTATATGTCGTTATCATGTCTCCCCTGACCCTCCTGGCCTCCAGTGTCGTCAGGCCGATTTCCCTCAACCTTTCTTCATAGGACAATCCCCGTAGCTCTGGGACTAGTCTTGTTGCAAACCTTTGCACTTTCTCTAATTTCTTGACGTGCTTGACTAGGTGTGGATTCCAAACTGGTGCTGCATACTCCAGTATGGGCCTGACGTAGATGGTGTACAGAGTCTTAAACGAATCCTTACTGAGGTATCGGAACGCTATCCGTAGGTTTGCCAGGCGCCCGTATGCTGCAGCAGTTATCTGATTGATGTGCGCCTCAGGAGATATGCTCGGTGTTATACTCACCCCCAGATCTTTTTCCTTTAGTGAGGTTTGCAGTCTTTGGCCATCTAAACTATATTGTGTCTGCGGTCTTCTTTGCCCTTCCCCAATCTTCATGACTTTGCATTTGGCAGGGTTAAATTCTAGGAGCCAGTTGCTGGACCAGGCTTGTAGCCTGTCCAGATCTCTTTGTAGTCCTGCCTGATCCTCGTCCGATTCGATTCTTCTCATTAACTTCACATCGTCTGCAAACAAGGACACTTCTGAGTCTATCCCTTCCGTTATGTCGTTCACGTATACCAAGAACAGCACAGGTCCTAGGACTGACCCCTGTGGAACCCCGCTTGTCACAGGCGCCCACTCTGACACCTCGTCGCGTACCATGACTCGTTGTTTCCTCCCTGTCAGATATTCTCTGATCCATTGCAGTGCCTTTCCTGTTATGTGTGCCTGGTCCTCTAGCTTTTGCAGTAACCTCTTGTGAGGAACTGTGTCGAAAGCCTTCTTGCAGTCCAAAAATACGCAGTCGATCCACCCCTCTCTCTCTTGTCTTACTTCTGTCACCTTGTCATAAAACTCTAGTAGGTTTGTGACACAGGATTTTCCTTCCCTGAAACCGTGCTGGTTGTCAATTATACACTTGTTTCTTTCCAGGTGCCCCACCACTCTCCTCCTGATGATCTTCTCCATGACCTTGCATACTATACACGTTAGAGATACAGGTCTGTAGTTTAGTGCCTCATGTCTGTCTCCCTTTTTAAAAATTGGGACTACATTTGCCATTTTCCATACCTCAGGGAGTTGCCCAGTTTCAAATGATGTGTTGAAGATCTTTGTTAATGGCTCACACAATATCTCTGCTCCCTCTTTAAGGACCCATGGAGAGATGTTGTCTGGTCCCACCGCCTTTGAGGTGTCAAGTTCGCATAGCAGCTTCTTCACCTCCTCCTTGGTTATATGTACCTCATCCAGCACTTGCTGGTGTGCCCCCCTGTTCTGATTTCTTGGAGTCCTACTGGTTTCCACTGTAAATACCTCTTTAAATCTTGTGTTGAGCTCCTGACATACCTCTCGGTCGTTTCTTGTGAATTCCCCATCACCCTTCCTCAGTCTGATTACCTGGTCCTTGACTGTTGTTTTCCTCCTGATGTGGCTGTACAACAGCTTCGGGTCAGTCTTTACTTTTGATGCTATGTCATTTTCATATTGTCTCTGAGCCTCCCTTCTTATCTGTGCATATTCGTTTCTGGCTCTTCGGCTGATTTCTTTATTTTCCTGAGTTCTCTGTCTTCTGTACCTTTTCCATTCTCTATTACACCTAGTTTTTGCCTCCCTACACCTTTGGGTGAACCAAGGACTCGTTCTGTTCTTCCCATTATTTCTGTTTCCCTTGGGAACAAACCTCTCCTCTGCCTCCTTGTGTGTGTGTGTGTGTGTGTGTGTGTGTGTGTGTGTGTGTGTGTGTGTGTGTGTGTGTGTGTGTGTGTGTGTGTGTGTGTGTGTGTATGTATGTATGTATGTATGTATGTATGTATGTATATGTGTATGTTAGTCAACGAGGGAGTGAGAGAAGTTGGTCTTCATCGTAATTTGGGAAGAAGTAGCAGTAGCCTCTCACTACAGTAGATGACTGTAGACATAGAAACAGACAGAAGAAGTAGCACTATAATTTTTCTACTTTCATGAACTATTCCCAAACATTCATCTCTGTTAACAACTCGCTCCCAACAACCACTACACACCACCGTAACAAGCAGCTACTGTATGTGATAATTATTCCAAGGCTAAGCCACATTGTCCTCACCTTCATTTAACTAGAGTAAAGTTCCCGTATATTTTATGGAATTCGCAATATATCATAAATCTGAGTGTGTATAACGACAATATACGAGTATGCTGTGACAATACTACGCTTATTGCCTAAGTGCAGGGGGGAGGGGGGTAGGGGGATGTTAGTGTGTTTAGGACACAGCAAGTCATATAGGTCATAAGAGATGCCAACATTCCTAGCAAGGAATGTGCATGTCCACCAGACAACTTCAGTAATAGGTTTATAAAAGAGAGATCTCTATGGATCAAAATAGATCATATTAACTTTTTTCTTAATATACTGTACAGGTACTATGTGGGCTGGTCACTGACACCTTGTGTACACCAAGAGCTGGGTGTCTGTTAGTATGCTGCTGAAACTTTTTTGTCACAGTTGTTCAACAGCTGTGCATTATTACAGAGTAAATGTGGTTTAGATAATTCTTTAGAATTAAAATGCTCACTTAAACTCATGTTAGGCATGTAGAAGATAAATACTTTGTAATTAGAATTAGCAGTATGTCATTGGTAAATATTCAACAGTTTCTCATGCCAGAAACATTTCAGAATTATGGTTTGACATTTAATGATACAGTGGTACCTTGAGTTACAAACTTAATTCATTCCAGAAGGCTGTTCGAGTGCCGATACCAAACGAATTTGTTCCCATAAGGAACAATGTAAATTAGATTAGTCCGTTTCAGACCCCCAAAAATACACTTTCAAAACTACACTTACATAATTGTTCGAGTTGGGAGCTGCTCGAAACTTGAGGTACCACTGTATTTGTATACAAATTATACCACCATGTTTGCATTTTTATATAGTCTTCACTAAATATTTAGTTAGTATACTTTGTATTAGTATTCTTATTATGTTTTGTTTCAAGGAAACTAAATTAGCAGCATTCCAACAGATAACTAGATTTTCCTTTATACAACTTGGAAGTTTTTTGTACTGTATTTCCACAAATGGTCAAGGCAGAAAAACTGACTATTAATTTTTTCACAGATTTAATGTGATTGGGGATACAGTATATGTATCATCTCCTTATAGCTGCCAGTTTGCTGGTGTTCTCTGACTAGGGAAGAAGCCTGAGAGACGAATGTTGTTCTCTCTGACGCTTATCACATGTATCGTGCAGGAGTTTCTGATAACAAGTGACTTGGTCCCTAGAAGATGCGTAGGTTACATCTCAGACCTTTATTAACAGCACCATAACAGTCCAACATTTGACTTACTTCCTTCATAACTTTAATGACTGTTGAGGGTCTTCCTCTTATTATTGTACACTTGACGATCAGGTTTTATATTTTATATTTGTGACTGTAGACGGTCATTTTAATAATTGTACCTTTTTGACATCTCACTCTGCCTCATATTATTGCACCTTACTGACTTGACAGTCTTCCTCTTAACATTAAAACATTTCTTCCCAGTAATTAATGTTACCAAAGTAACTTCTTAATACTATATTCATGTATATTATTATATCCATGGGAAGTGCTAAGCTCACAAGATCATACAGTGCCTAGGAAATGGGAGTCAGTCAGGTTTGATCCAAAGAATGAGAGGAATCTTCAGTTCATTGGACCAAGAGTCCTTCACCAGCATCAAGGTGCCCCCTTGATGGGTTTTAATACAGTACTGCAGAAACCCAATTGCCAATATTAGTTTTGTCACCCCTCAGGTTCTGACTTTTTTGCTGAAAATTTTGAGTTGATTCACTGCTCATCAGAAATTCAGTGAAATTCCAAACAGGGAGATAACACCTCTGCTGGTAGGTGTTTAATGAGACAGTTAAGTTGGGACAAACTTGGTGATGAGGCTTCTCCTGTGAGCATGGCCAACTTAGTTAAAAAATGCCTCTCACTCCCTCACTTCAGTTGTGATGCCTGAGTGTCTTTGCTAGCAGCCATAGACAGGCACACAAGCTCACCAAATTGTCCACTTATATACATATATATATACATATATATATACATATATATATATACATATATATATATACATATATATATATACATATATATACATATATATATATACATATATATACATATATATATACATATATATATATACATATATATATACATATATATATATACATATATATATATACATATATATATACATATATATATATATACATATATATATATATATACATATATATATATATACATATATATATATACATATATATATATATACATATATATATATATACATATATATATATATACATATATATATATATACATATATATATATACATATATATATATATACATATATATATATATATACATATATATATATACATATATATATATACATATATATATATACATATATATATATATATACATATATATATATACATATATATATATACATATATATATATACATATATATATACATACATATATATATACATATATATATATACATATATATATATATATATATACATATATATATATATAAAGAATAACAATGGATTTGGGTTGTGGTAGGTTTTCAGTGACAATTATGCAGGGAAAATATTTTAATTCCAGTACTGGACAGGTTTAGTTAGCTGATATGAACTTCCAGCTTTACCATCAGTGACTGTTGTGATCATGAGACAATGATCATTAGTATATTTTTGACAAGTAAAAGACCTGGCTATTATTAAGACCAGAAAACTCAGTAAAGTAAACTTCTAATTCTTTCAGGAAATTTTGTACAACCTTTGCATATATTGTCTTTCTTAATTAATACCTAGTGATTATTGTTCTGGTATTAAATTGACATTATTTTTTTTTAGTATGTATTAACCAAGTTTCTTGAGTCCAAATAATACAAGACAAATTGAGAGGCTGAATGACTGCAACAAGGCAAATTCACAGCTTGAATGCAGTCACTTGTAAGAAGCTTTGGTGAAGTGGCTGTGTTTTTTTTAATGAATTTCATGCCCAATATTTCTGAGACTTTGGGACAAGCCTTCTAATTCTGTATAATGAATAAACATCAACAAACTCAAATAAGGCATAATGTCAACTATGAAATCCCTCAATGGATTGTCACAAACATATACAGAAAAAATGAAATTCACATATTTGGAGCCAGTGTGGACACTGCAAGATATTTGAATTCAGCCTTGTGGTTTGTTTGTTTACGTTTTCCAGCTTACGTTGTCACTGACGTTTGGTCAACAACGACGAAAACCCATGACTGAGTAAAACTAGTGAAAGTAGGTGTGAAATCGCATTGGAACAGCCTTGAAGCACTAGTTGTGTGAGCCCAAGACATCGTGAGTGCAACAAGGGCTCCCGCAGCTGGTGCCAGGGACATTCATGTCCACTGTTCCCCCTTCAACTATCCTATACTTTAGGTATTCGTGTATAATGCATGTCACGTTCTTTCCGTCGCTCAGCGACACAAAAAGAGATTCTCATAGTGTGTATGATTAGTAGTGACTCGTGTACAGTACTGACCAAAAACTATCTGAAAATGTCTAGTGTCAAGACGTAGGTCCTACAGTACACTGTGGTGGTGTCACTTGCTGTTTTTATAAGTGTTCATCCTTCACTGGGGGTCAAACAGTGACCGCGGGCCCTCCGCCCCCTCTTCCCTCCCTCTTCCTGGGGACCATGACTCCTCCCCAGCACCACCCTCCCTTCTTACTAGTGGCACATGCCTCTCAGCCAGCGTCATCACTTACCCAGCCAGCACTTCCACCATCATCCTCCCCACCCAGCACCACCACCTTCCTAAGCCAGCACCACTACCCTCCAGTCAGCACCCTAGGCATTACCATAATTCATCCTCTCCCCTCCTTCCCTCCCCACCTAGCATCACTATCTCCCCTTGCCAACCCCACCATCGAGTAGAATCCTCACCCTTTCTAGGATCCCTTACCTGTACCTCCTTGGCACCTTCCCGCCCGTGTCTACAGTGCCTATCCCTTTGGGCTCGCCATTTAAGGTGTGTCACCTGGCAGGGGCTTTACTGCAGTAGCCAGGAGCTTCATGAGCTCTCATTTACCCTTTGGGATTTAAGTTGGAGCTCCAAACTCACTCCAGCAAGGCGATCTCACCTCACCCGCTATTGGTCGCTTGTTAGAGGATTCTCACCTGCCCAGGCTGGACACCCCACACTGCTTATAGAGAGGCCCTCCAGGATTTGGGACCTCTCCAGCAGGTGGCATAGGTGGCCACTCTCCTGTGCTGGGAAAGTTGGATGAGGATCATAGTGTGGTGGCGGGTCTCAGGAGCTCTTCCTTCATGCCCTAAACTCTTAATGGAGATGACCCATCATCTGGTGCACACAGCTGACAACCAAGCATCCCGGGGTCGGGGCCCTTGACATTTTATATTGTGTGATATTCTCATTCCCATTATATGTAAATTGTTATTTCACATACCGCATGGATATATGTTACTTCAAGGGCTTGTATGGATATTTATTTATAGATGCGTCAATGGGTCAAAATTGGTCAACCTTAGGTAGACCTAGAGTGCACTCCACCCCAACACGTCAGTGTGTGTCCGTATTGTTGGACATAATTGTGTGCAAAATGCTACAAAAAAAAAAAAAATGTCAGGGATGGCCTGTATGCTGTCTTGTTGCTGGTATCTGTGTTATTTTGGTTATCTTGGCAGGGCTGTGAGATCAGCTGCTCAGCATGTTCTCACCAGCAGGGTCTTAATGGTGTTGCTGCACCTTACACTGCTGGCGTATCATAATTACTCTTTACTTCTCAGTTAAAAGTAGGAATTCAGTCTTTTTGGAAATTTTGGGAGATACATTAAAATATTAAGAAAAAAATAAATTTAATTTTGCTCTTGAATCATGATAGTTGATATAAGCAAGAGTGCTGCAATTATGTTTATTGGTGGTTGAGTAAATTATAAGCTCCTGGGGTTTGTGCTACATGCATGTGCTGTGTACACTTTGCAGGGCAAGAATCTTCAAGTTATGGGCTTTGGTCACATATTGAAATCATAACTATGAAGCAAACTGAATCAGTTATGTTGGATAAAATTCTGCCTACTGCAGAAATTTAATGAGGCTATTTCTTAAAATGTTTTTCATAGAAAAAGTTACCTTAAATAGTCACAAATCATAACATTTGTATTTTACTCAGTCTCATGTTATCTTCAGCATTTTGGGTATGTGCACTTGCAATGCACATAATATTCAGCAAAATATATGTTTCCTGTATACTGCAGTTCAACTTATTCAGCTGAAAGTCTATTTTCATAGTGATCAGCAACAGTGTCAAAATTTTTGACCATGCCCATGACACATTAGCTTCATTACTGAGAATCTATTTTTCCATTGTTCCCCTAGTACACAGTTTGTGCATCTGGCACTAGCCATAACCAGTGGCCAGTGTAGTTTTGGCAACTATTGTAGCGTAATGAATATATTTCTATCAAGGATATTAAGATAAAGCTTCCAGATTTAAGTAAAAACCAATCAATTGCCATTTATCAAGCATTTCTGGTTAGAAAAATTTTGTCTACATAATTGAGCAGTGTAAGGTTGGGCACTTCCATAACCACTGTAGAAAAGAACAATTTACCCCTTGCTGTGCAAACTATGTGTTCGGAATGTATAACAATCATGTTGTAGTTTAATCAAAATGTTATTTGTAATAATGTTGCAAGAGAGAGTACCTTTTGTTGTCATCTCTAGCGAAATATTTTTCTACTTACTTTTTCATAGCTACAACTTTCTAGTGCTGCGTGATTTCTTTGGATTTCTGAAGGAGGTACTATACCCACGTGTGCAACTGTGTATGGTGAGTGTTACTCGACAATAAACAAGTGGAAATCCAGCTCCGGTGTTTATTATTCCTTAACTCTGTCCTTTTATGTTTATCTCACCTGATGTGTAGATGTTGACAAGTATCATTATTAGATGAGAGACATGTCTGATTCTCCTTGGATAATGTATGCAGATAGTCCAAATACAGTGGACCCCCGCATAGCGAACGCCTTGCATAGCGAACATTCCGCATAGCGAACGCTTTGTCCGCTAAAATTTTGCCCCGCATAGTAGACAAAAACCCGCTCAGCGAACTTCGTTCGAGACGCGTCCAATGTGGGCCCTCAGCCAGCCTCACATGTGCCGCCCGTCCCATTGTTTACCAGCTAGCCTCCGCGGTAACATTCAAGCATACACTCGGAATATTTCGTATTATTACAGTGTTTTCGGTGCTGTTTGTGGAAAATAAGTGACCATGGGCCCCAAGAAAGCTTCTAGTGCCAACCCTACACCTCAAAGGGTAAGAATACCCATTGAAATTAAGAAAGAAATCATTGATAAGTATGAAAGTGGAGTACGTATCACCGACCTGGTCAGGTTGTACAAGAAACCAAAATCAACCATCGCTTCTATTGTGGGCAAGAAAACGGCAATCAAGGAAGCTGTTGTTGCCAAAGGTTTAACTGTGTTTTCGAAACAAAGATCGCAAGTGATGGAAGATGTTGAGAGACTCTTATTGGTGTGGATAAATGAAAAACAGCTAGCAGGAGATAGCGTCTCTCAAGCGATCATATGTGAAAAGGCTAGGAAGTTGCATGACGATTTAATTAAAAAAATGCCTGCAACTAGTGATGATGTGAGTGAATTTAAGGCCAGCAAAGGTTGGTTTGAGAGATTTAAGAAGCGTAGTGGCATCCATAGTGTGATACGGCATGGTGAGGCTGCCAGTTCGGACCACAAAGCGGCTGAAAAATATGTGCATGAATTCAAGGAGTACATAGAAACTGAAGGACTGGAACCTGAACAAGTGTTTAATTGTGATGAAACAGGCCTGTTCTGGAAGAAAATGCCAAGCAGGACCTACATTACTCAGGAGGAAAAGGCACTCCCAGGACATAAGCCTATGAAAGACAGGCTTACTCTTCTCATGTGTGCCAATGCTACTGGTGATTGCAAAGTTAAGCCTTTATTAGTGTATCACTCTGAAACTCCCAGAGCGTTCAGGCAAAAGAATGTCCTCAAGGATAATTTGTGTGTGCTGTGGAGGGCAAACAGTAAGGCATGGGTCACTAGGGAATTTTTCTATAACTGGTTACACCATGCATTTGCCCCCAATGTGAAAGATTACCTAACTGAAAAGAAATTAGACCTTAAGTGCCTCCTGGTGTTAGACAATGCCCCTGGTCATCCTACAGACGTGGCAGAGCGACTTTATGGGGACATGAGCTTCATTAAGGTGAAGTTTTTGCCTCCTAATACCACTCCTCTCCTGCAGCCCATGGACCAGCAGGTCATTTCCAACTTCAAGAAACTGTACACAAAAGCTCTGTTTCAAAAGTGCTTTGAAGTGACCACAGACACTGGATTGACTCTAAAAGAGTTTTGGAAGGATCACTTTAATATCCTCAGTTGTGTAAACCTTATAGGTAAGGCTTGGGAGGGAGTGACTAAGAGAACCTTGAACTCTGCTTGGAAGAAACTGTGGCCAGAATGTGTAGACAAAAGGGATTTTGAAGGGTTTGAGGCTAACCCTGAGAGGAGTAGTATACCAGTTGAGGAATCAATTGTGGAATTGGGGAAGTCCTTGGGGTTGGAGGTTAGTGGGGAGGATGTGGAAGAGTTGGTGGAGGAGGACAATGAAGAACTAACCACTGATGAGCTGATAGATCAACTTCAAGAGCAAGAGGCCAGACCTGGGGAAACTGGTTCAGAGGAGGGGAGAGAGAAATTGAAGGAATTGCCTACTTCAAAGATTAAGGAAATGTGTGCAAAATGGCTTGAAGTGCAAACCTTTTTTGATGAAAATCACCCTCACACAGCTATTGCAAGCCGTGCTGGTGACTATTACAATGACACTGTTGTGAAACACTTTAGGAAAGTCATAAAGGAACGAGAGGTACAGGCCACTATGGACAGATATCTTGTGCGAAAGAAGTCCAGTGACTCTGAAGCTGGCCCTAGTGGCATTAAAAGAAGAAGGGAAGTAACCCCAGAAAAGGACTTGCTACCTCAAGTCCTAATGGAAGGGGATTCCCCTTCTAAACACTAACACTCTCTCTCCCCTCCTCCCATCCCATCAATCATCACCAGATCTTCAATAAAAGTAAGTGTCATGTAATTGTGCATGCCTTTTTCAGTTTGTGTGTACTAAAATTAACATTTTTTTGTGGTAAAAAAATTTTTTTTCATACTTTTGGGTGTCTTGCACGGATTAATTTTATTTCCATTATTTCTTATGGGGAAAATTAATTCGCATAGCGAACATTTCGCATAACGACCAGCCCTCTTGCACGGATTAAGTTCGCTATGCGGGGGTCCACTGTACTACATTGCTGCAGGTGCCTGACCAGTAGTGGTGGGCACAGTTCCGCTAATTAGCACAACTGACTTTTTGTTTAGTGGATCAGTGTTTCCGCTTATTTCGGAAACCGTCGGTGGACCAATTAGCTTCCGCTAAATAAAGTTCCGCAAAAAAAAAATTCATACGATGTTGGTAGTCGGAAAGCAATGCCTTTTCAACGGCGCACATGTTTGTTCCTGTCTACTGTGGGCATTTCTCCAACAGTCAGTCAGGCACACTTTTGGGTGACTATGTATAAATATGACTTGTCAGTGCAGCAGCAGCATCTGAGCAACATTGTTATAGTCTTCAAGTGTCAGCAATCACTGGGGTGTTTTGTCACTTATTGTTATAAACAGAGGAGACATTTCTGTTCCGCCTGAGGGCATTGTTGAGGAGTCTGCAGCAGCTGTGGTTGAAGCAGAGGTCACTAAGGCTGAGGGCCAGGGGTCGCAGAACCTGTGGCCTCACTTGGATGATTATTTTGTCCAAGTCAAGGGATATGAAGAACGCCAATATTTTGTACTTCCTGTGCGTCATGTGCCAGCCCAAGGAGACCATCATCAAGGGATGGGCGGTGAGTATCTACAACTTTAAGTCGTATGCTAAGATTAAACACCCAGCGCATGCCATCAAGTTTGAGGAGAGAATCAAGGCTGGATCTTCCCGTGGAAAACATGGGCAATCTTCTTGTGGCAGCATCACAATTAAGATAAATGCAAACATGAACAGAAACAGAATAAAATGAACAAATACAATGAGTAACTGGAACTAATGAAGAACACAGTCAGCTATCTGACTCGATCTGTTTGGGTGCTATGGGGCTTCAGTACAGCAACAAGTGTGTCCTTGTTGGTTGCTCGCGTTACATCACAAAATTAAACAGTCGCTATTTTTGCACTAGCGGCACTTGACCATCATATGACCTTGGCATTCTATATCTTATTAGGAAGCTCTCCAGGTCTGTTCTAAAAGCCTTAAAAAGCCCAAAAACTAAACCGAATCTGAATTCTTGTGAAAAAGTTAGTGGTTAGCGTTAGCTTCTGCTAATTTTTTCAGCCATTTAGCAGTTTAGCGTTAGCAGAGCTAATTTTTTAGTTAGCAGATTAGTGGTTAGCGAAACTAACTTTTCCGTTAGCTATGCCCACCACTGCTGACCAACCAAAATATGATGTCTATGTGGGCAAGCAGACAGACTACTTGCAGCAATAGCCTGGTAAGTAATAGTCATGGGGATGTATTAAATCCATTGAGGTTATACAGCACCTCGGGAATGGAAACCACCCAAAAGGACGAAGGAGGCTCCAATTCCTTGAAATGAAAGCCTTTTCAGCAGCAAGGCCCCTACCATTATAGGGTAGGCCTCCTGTAGTAGGGTACAACAACAAATATTTAAACAATATAATTTATTTTACATAAACAGTATCCATTGTATCATAAAATATACTAAAAACATCTGGCAACACTGAGAAATTTTCTAACCTATGTAAAATTACATCACTAATAAATTCACTTATAATCAAATTAACCCATCACAGTGTAACAAATAAATTACATGAAACCTACACTGAGTTACTGAAGTTTGTTACACATACAGAATGTATGTGCGGTCACTGAAAGGCCACAATTCACCTGTACATTAATATCACGAGTACTTTAATTCCTACACAAAGATTAAAATAAATGTGGTATATATGTATATAGACATACATACACCTCTTGTATATGTATAAATATACAACACACTTCAGTGCATATACAATTTCCAGAGGTATAAATTTTTCAAATGGTCATCAAATGAATGAATGATGGAGAATGCATTTCCTTTTCTAGGGTCACCATACCTTGGTGGGAGATGACTGGTGTGTGGAAAAAAAAAAATCAGTGTTGACCTCATATACTGTTGTCATATTTGTCATCTTTCTTTATCTGCAGTAATGCAACATAAACATTTTTTTTCTGTTTCATATTTTCTTGTGTATACTGCAATTTATTTGGATATCTTACTTTGGTAACCACCAGTGAGAGGAAAGGAAGAAACTTGGAACAGATAAACAGGCATAGGTTGGTGCATTTTTGCAAATGTAAAAATAATAATGACATGTTTATGCAGTTATACAATGCTGAATTTCTAATAAGCATTAGTTGTAATATTTAAAATAAATATTAATAAACAAGACAATGTAGTAAACAATTGAAATGAAAGCTAGTAATGTATTTCTTAAGCAAAACACAAAAACACATGATCCACTAGCTCAGTACACTGCACAAAGAAAAATATTTATCTTGGAACAAAATTTTTACTTTTAAACCAATATGCCATTATTTATCAAAAATACACAATTTTAACATTTGTATGAACAATTTTAATGGTTGCATGAACTGTCTTTAGTATATTTTCTAAAAATCACCATCTTCAGACTTCTAATAAACTATTGGTATATGCATTTTGTTTGTCAAATTACAGTACTGCATTTACTTTGAATATGAAAGAAAAAGTACTTATTCATATACAGGTTGCAAAAAAATCCTGCAATTCATATTGTTATTAGATTATTTACTAACCTTGTGTAGAACATGTAAGTGGCCCATCAACCAAGAGATGGCAACACCTTTCAGTTGTATTTTAAAAAGAATTGGCAAGTATTTTATGTCATCAAATCTGTAAGTGCCTTTTCCCTTTTTCTCCTTGGAAGCTGCAAAACTCAAAGGTCAAAGGTGTTTTTTCAAAAGGAAATTTAAAAATTTGTTTTAAAAGAATTATTCAACCAAAAATGAGAGGCAATAGATATTAGAATGAGCTAATGCTCAAATGAAAATAATAATATCAAAGAATCAGAGTTGTAAAACTAAGATGAACTGACAGAGCTACTCATTGCTGTTATGCACAGAAAATGCATTACACAGTGAATGGATGCTTTCCACTTGAAGTACAGGACCAGTAGTATTCTCACTGTTCTGTTCTGATTCACAATAGCATACAAATATCTATAAGCCTAGTACAGGTTGACCATCACTAATCTGGCATCATCGGGACCTGTAGGGTGCCAGATTAGTGATTTTGCTGGATTACAGAGTGGTCAGGTTAGAATACACTTAACCCAATGGCGATATTTACGCATTGGCGATTTCACCCACTTTATGCCCTATTTTTGGCCCATTCCATTGTTTCAGTCTGCCAAACTCATAGCTATTTCACTAGAACTCCATTTGTTCTATCAATTGAGTACAAGACACCACCCATTTAACTATTTCAACTACTCAATAAAGTGGCCAGAAATCAGTAATTTGGCCAATTTCACACAAATTTCAAGAGATGCTAATTTCAAAACAGGGTCCAGAATAAACAATGCAGACATTCCTGGCACTAAAATAACATTTTCTCTGTTCATTAGTCATGTCTCCAGACTCCTCTTATATTACACTTGCTTTCAATTTTGAATTTTTATTCAAACAAAAAATAGAAGATTCACTGCTATGCAGACTACTGCATTACTGTAATAACTGTATAAATAATGTCAACCCATTCGTGACAGTGTATTAGACCGGCCAGATGGACACGGTCTTGAATATCAGCAAAAATCGAACATTTCCGCTGCTTTGAGCTCAATTTCAAGGTACTTTCCATCGTGAAACCAATCAAAATCATATCTATTTCTGTAATATACCTTCCATTGTATCAAATGAGACCAAAAAATGAGAATACAACCATAAAATCCATACGAAAATACACTGCAAAGTTGCTGTCTTACAAAATAAACAGAGTCGCAGTTTATTCTCATTATGCACTGCATGCTGCACGATTTTTTTATATAGTGCACACTTACTACACAGACCTATTCTCTCACATATAGGCCCAAATTTACTGGTCATAGCTAATGAGTGAGCTGAGCTCATGGCGACCAACAGTGGCTTCAAAGCCACCGTATCTTTTATGAACAATGTATGGTGTATGTGTTTTACACAACAAGAAACATTTCTTTTATTCATTGGAACCATGGCTACGGCTAAAAGTGAGCAGGTTATAACAATAAATGGAGAAAACCAAACTGGAATGACTTATGCAGCAAGTAGTGCCACCAAACAGTAGCAGCAGGTGGCGACCCCGGAAATTTGAAATTATGCTAGCCGAAATTAGTGCCGGATTACTATTTGCCGCATTAGTGATGGCCAACCTGTAGCGAACATAATGTTAAAAAATTTCTGTTTCTCTTTCTTTATAAAAGAGCATCAAGTATTCCCAGACTACAATTTTACTATAGTTTCACAAAATTAAGTATAAAAATTGGAAGCCTCTTTAAAACTTTTACTAAAGAAGAATTACAACTGGCTACCTGTAGAAGAACACAGTGAACTTGAGTTCTCAAAATATAAGCATCTCTCTCATATCAAGCCTCACCTATCCATCACCATTATGTCTGTCTTTGCTCTTAATAGGTTTGCTCTGACATGGCTTCAGAAATTTTAGACATGCTTGGAGCACGACCCAAGAGGTACAGTATATAAAGCACTTTTTTAATTACCCACACCTTCAGAGCTTCTTTCCTGTGTAAAAAAAAATATATATATATTAGAAATTACTAACCTATTGCCTTTGATAAGCAAAACATTAACCCCTTGACTGTCGCAACCCCAAATCCTGAGGTGTTGCAAAATTTCAAAAAAAAAAAAAAACTCTTATGAAATGATAGAGAATCTTTTCCCGATTGTAATGACACCAAAAGAACGAAATTTGATGGAAAACTGACAGAATTATGCTCTCGCGAAGTTAGCGACCTCGGCGATATATTTACAAATTGGCAATTTCACTCACTTTGAGCCCTATTTTCTGTTAATTCCATTATTCCAGTCGACCAAACTCATAGCTATTTCTTTAGAACTCCATTTTTTCTATCGATTAAGTACAAGAAACTGCCCATTTACTGATTTCAACTACCCAATAACATGGTCAGAAATTTGCAATTTGGCCAATTTCATGAAAATTAAAAAATATGACAATTTCAAAATAGGATCCAGAATGAACAAAGCAGACGTTCCTGGCTCTAAAATAACATTTTCTTTGTTCATCAGTCACGTCTCCAGGCCACTCTGATATTACTCTTGCTTTTTAATTTGAATTTTTATTCAAACAAAAAATAGAAGATTTACTGTTATGCAGACTACTGCAATATTGTAATAATTGTATAAATAATGTCAACCCATTCATGACTGCATATTAGAATGGCTACTTGGACATTTATTGGAAAATGACATCATTTGTTTACTTTTGAACATCGGCAAAAATCAAACATTTCCCCTATTTTGAGCACCATTTCAAGGTTCTTTTCATAGTAAAACCAATCAAAATCACCTCTATTTCTATAATATGTTTTCCATTCTATCAAATGAGACCAAGAAAACGAGAATACAACCATAAATACTACATGAAAATAGACCACAAATTCAGCATTTTAATTAAAAAAAACGGTCAGTTTCTTTTTTTCTCATTATGCACTGCTTGCGGCAGGATTTTTTTTATATGGTGCACACTGACCACACAGACCCATTCTCTCACATGTGGGCCTACCGGCTTTCTCCTGCTTGATTTGAAGCTGCTAGAATTTATGAGTATATGTATGTACGTCAAACACAGTGGCTCGTAAGACGTATATATATGACCGAAACAGTCAAAGGGTTAAGCACTGTAAAACCCAAGCCCAATCTTCCTTAATCATCATTCAACAGTTTTCTCTTTCACACTTTTCAACTAATTTATAACCAATTTCTTAATTTCTCATTTTCTCACTTATGCAGTACTTCACTCTATTCATCTCCTTTCAGTTTATTTCACTCATTTAAATTCTGCATTGTTACTGAATATTTTTATAATCAAATTATAACATCAGTAATAGGTAAAGAAATTACAGACCAATTTTGCTGAAATTGTTCAGTGTTTCCACATAGTATAAAATTCTATAATGTAGCCTTTCATACTGCATTATCTTTCATTTCATTTTGCATGGTAGTTTTGTAAATGCTTTACAGCAATCCCCTAACACTGTAATTCATGGCTTCCTTATTCATCAGCGTTTTGAGACATCTGTAGCTGAGTGGTATAAGATATCACGTAGGGAACTATGCCACCTTCTAAACGTGGATTCAAATCCCGCTGACCGCGATCTTTCTCTGCATATATGCACCTCCACTTGTTTTTGTGTGGTTCATTGATATAGTGTCACTTGTTATTATCAAAATATGTATACAAGAAGAAAATGAAATAGCTAGAAACCATGCCCGAGGCCCACTGGTGTGCCCAGTGCTAGGAAGAAACATGGTTTGTAACCAGGCTACCTAGCATTTTGAGGCATCTGTGGCTGATTGATCTAAGGCATCATGACACCTTTCAAATGTGGGTTCGAATCCTGCTGATCATGCTCTTTCTCAGTATATACCTCTGCTTCTTTCTGACACTGCTTTTGAGATATTTCAGTCTGAAGAGAAGTTGCAAAGATTGGTGGGCAAACTTGGAAGGGTATGTAAAACAACTTGTTGGTATTTTATACCATTTTCAACAAGGAATGTATGTTCATCTCACTGCTCTTAAATTGACTATTGGAATGCTTTTGGGAGTATAAACTATTTAATACATATTGCAGTGTCAATATTAAAAATAAGAGTAAGGAGCAGAGGGTTGAACGAGCAGATGTAAATATGGCTGACATCCTTCGCTTATGTCCCTGTTAATTTATCACAAAATACAAATTTAACAACTAGGTTAACACAAATTGTATATGAGATAGGTACTGTATACACATTACATATATCCAGGATCCTCTCATTCTTTAACTCTGAAATATGTGAATATAAGTAAGTTTATTCAGGTTAACACAAATACAGTTACACAGATTATCATACATAGCAGCATATGTGTAAAGAACCTAGGATAACCCAAAAAAGTCAGACAGAGTGACTTATTTCCAGGTACGTATATATAAATAGTGGTGGTAGTCTCTCATGAGCAGGTGCAGAACCTGTCAACCCAGTATACAAACATTACACCAGTATCATCACATTTTAGCTCTGATGATACAGATGATATGAAAACACTGCATGACTTGACTGGTATGCAGGAAATAGCTGATTTAGTCACATCTACTAATTAGACCTGTGATTCCTGTGGTGATAAACAATTTATACAGTGAATCCCCGCCGTTCGGGGGCCACAACTTTTGTGAAATCCAACTTTTGGCAACTTTTTTTGCCAAAATATAGCCCCACAGTTCATGATTGGCTTCGTGATTCGGCAACTGTTCAGTATGCATCCACCGTCAGTGTGCACACAAAGCCAGTCTCCCGCACCATTCACACTCAAGTGTGCCACTGTTTACCAGCAAGTGACCATCACCCCACGGGTTCATACAATACATTTCATAATAATCCACTGTTTTTTGTGCTTGCAACTGCTTAATAAGTCACCATGGGCCCGAAGAAAGCTAGTGCCAGCCCTTTGATAAAGAAAGTGAGGAACACGATCAAATTCAAGAAAGAAATCGTTGAAAAATATGAGAGTGGAGTGCGTGTTACAAAGCTTGCCAGGATGTATGGCAAACCCCATTCAACCATCACTTCGATCGTGGAGAAGGGAAAGGAAATAAAGTGTGCTGTTGCTGCGAAAAAGGGTAGATGTGCTGACAAAAAAGAGATCGCAAACCCTCGAAGAAGTGGAGAGGTTATTGTTGGTGTGGATTACCCTAAAACAGTTAGCAGGAGATATTATTATGCAGTTGATAACATGTGAAAAGGCAAGGCAGTTGCTTGATAACATGTGAAAAGGCAAGGCAGTTGCATGACAACCTGCAACGAGTGATGTTTGTGATTTTAAGGCCAGCAAAGGCTGGTTTGAGAGATTTAAAAAGCATAGTGGCATACATAGTGTGGTATGGTAACCCCAGATAAGGACTTGGTAACAAAGTCTTTAAGGAAGGGGATTCCCCTTCCAAACAATAGTGCACCTTCATCTTCTCCCCTCCTCCCATCTTCCATCCACCCAGAAGTCTTCAGTAAAGGTAAGTATAATGTTATTATTATTTTATATATGTACAGTGGAACCTCAAAAATCAAACTTAATCCGTTCCAGGAGCTAGTTCTAAATTCGAAGTCTGAAATTCGAAGCAATATTTCCCATAAGAAATAATGGAAATACAATTAATCCGTTCCAGAAACCCAAAAATAGTCACACAAAAAATACATTTTATAGAGATTAATTACAGTTTTACATACAACAAATACTATAGTTTTTAATTATGTATAGTACTACATATAAAATAACATTTTTACTTACCTTTATTGAAGATTGGTGATGGCATCTGGAAGATATGGAGGAGGAGAGAGGGAGTTGGGGTTAGTGTTTGGAAGGATAATCCCCCTCCATTGAGGACTTCAGGTAAAGCCCTCTCTGGGGTTACTTCCCTTCTCTGTCTTTTAATGCCACTAGGACCAGCTTGAGAGTCACTGGACCCCTGTCTCACAAAATAACTGTCCACAGTCCTCTGTTTCTGGTGCCTCCTTAACATTTCCCTAAAATGGGACATGGTTCTGTCACTGAACTTGTTGCAAAGATGGCTTGTTTCAGCTTGCTCAGGGTGGTACTTCTGCACAAACATTTGGACATCATTCCACTTGGCACAAATCTCCTTAATCTTTGAAGAAGGCACCTCATCCACTCCCTATATTAACACCTTTCGCAACATCAGCTTCCTTGATTTGTTCTTTCTTTGACAGGATAGAACCGATGGTCAACTTGTTTTTCCCATACATCCTGGCAAGCTCAACAAGTCTCACACCACTCTCATACTTCTGTATTATTTCCTTCTTCACATCTATGGTGTTTCTCATTTTCTTTACCACAGGGGTACCACTAGCAAGTTTCTTTGGGCCCATGGCAGCTTATTTCACAGTCCCACAAGCACTAAACACAACAAAATAATTGTAAAATGCGTGAATGAGAGCGCAGGTTAGTGTTCACTCGAGCATAAACAAAGCTAGACTGCTCACGGCGCCTGCGCGGGGATGCGGACAGAGTGGGCCAGTAGACAGGTCCCGTACCCGGCGGTCCGAAAATAGGGGCGCGTTCGATAATAGGGACACAATTTGTCCGAAAAAATGGTCCTATTTTCGAAACGTTCGATATGTGATACGTTCAATTTTTGAGGTTCCACTGTGTATACTGCTAAGTAGTAGGTTGGTAGACAGCAACCGCCCAGGGAGGTACTACCGTCCTGCCAAGTGAGCATAAAACGAAAGCCTGTAATTGTTTTACATGATGGTAGGATTGCTGGTGTCCATTTTTCTGTCTCATAAACATGCAAGGTTTCAGGTACATCTTGCTACTTCTACTTACACTTTGATCACTACACATACATGTACAAACATATATATACACACCCCTCTGGGTTTTCTACTTTCTTACTAGTTCTTGTTCTTGTTTATTTCCTCTTATCTCCATGGGGAAGTGGAACAGAATTCTTCCTAGGTAAGCTATGCGTGTTGTAAGAGGCGACTAAAATGCCAGGAGCAAGGGACTAGTAACCCCTTCTCCTGTATAAATTACTAAATTTAAAAAGAGAAACTTTCGTTTTTCTTTTTGGGCCACCCTGCCTCGGTGGGATACGGCCAGTTTGTTGAAAGAAAGAAATTACTTGATTTCTCATTGTTTTCTGTATGTAAATCTTTATTTAATTTGAAAAAAAAAAAAATATTAATATTTTTGGGTGTCTGGTTTCGCCATTCATCAATTTCATCCTTCGGCAGGCTCTCTGGAACGGATTAATCATGAAACTCGGGGGTCCACTGTATATAAACGGTGTACACTGTGGTGGCTCTATGAATTCCAAATATAAACATTTATTATGGCAGTGACACAAGATTATCCCTTCATTCTCTCATTTAACTATTTTACTTTTCACACTTTATCAATCACTAATATATTCAATATCTGTAGAAATGCACCTAGGGGTGAATAAATAAGTAAATGTAAATGATTAGTTATAGCAAAATTATTGGTCACTAGCCTTCATGTGTATCACCTTTTCCCCTCAATTTACTCCATGCTAAATGATAATTAGTGTGCTCACAGAAAATATGCCTCAATTTTTCAACATTGTATGTCAAAAGAGTGTTAAATGATCATGTCTTAATTGACGCTCTACTGTAATTAAAGAACAGGATAATAAAATTTAAAGATATTAGAAGGAAATGAACAAATACAAAATTACTTACATTCTTGATTTTCACTTACTTGAGATTATAATCAAAATAAAACTGCTCTAGCAATCCTTGTACTCTCTGTGAGAGTGTAGCATCAGGTGAAACAAATGCTCCCCTTGTAGCTGACCGAGCCATTAACGTATATCTGTCGACAACGTCTCCATGGTCCCTTGTGATGGCACGGACTGTATTTACGTTCCTTTATAAAATGAAGAGAGTTGGTACATAGCCTGTATAATCATGTATAGTATATACAAGTACCAAGTAAGAATATTAAAGAAAATCATTGTTTTTAATAGCTTCAATATGAACTTTGAAAATTATCACAAATCTTATCAATCCACCTTTTATATATATGTAGTACATTTTTCAGCATAACCTATCAGTTTGTACATACAGTCCAGTGTTTTGTACTTCAATACTACATATTTTCCCTTGTTTTATGAGGTTTTGCTTTGCTCAAATTCACTTAACGTGCGGCTACCCTATTTCTACTAGTAATTTGCTATATGTGGTATACACTCTTATTTCATCACCCAAGCTCAGCACCACTTGATGTTTTAACTTGCTTATACTGATATTCATAAGAAAGGACTGACAGTAAACAGATTTGGGAGTTGGAAATCCAGTGAGCATATTCTGAACAAAAACCTATGATTGGTTTTCAATTTAAGTGTCTTGTGCCAAATTATAAGAAAATGGACACCTGGCATAAAGATGGGTTGTGCCAACACAGTGGGGACTATGGGTGGAGTGAGGAAGGAAAGTGGGGTAGGAAGACATGTATTTACAGGTTCATAATGTGTCTACTTCAATCAAAAACAGGCTGTTGTTGGTGATAGAGGAAGGGAAGGTAAAAAAGAAAAAAAATTAAAGGGAAGGATTGTGACTAATATTTGAATTTCATATTTTCTCAGTTGTTTAGACTAAATTAACTTCTTTTATGCATATGATCATTTGGTGCATTTGGTAAGCTATTGTTTTGGAGGGGGGAGTAAACATTTTAGAAACGTGGAATTTACAATCTTAAAATGAATGTGTGTGTTTTACATGCACTGGTTTGTGTTATGCACCACAGGGACAGGAATGTATCACAAAGTTAGGAGGACCTTATTAGTAAAACTGTTAATGTGACAAATGAATACAGAAAATAATATGAGAGTGCATACTTAAGCAATGCTATTATAATTATGTGGAAAATATACTGTGCTAAATTAAAATTCTTCACCAGTAAAGAGTTAAAATATTTTATTAATTGTTCATAATTAATGTTTTACATTGAAGCATATATGTGAACAGTATTTAGATAAAGGTAGGGAAGTTTTCATTGCATTTATGGATTTAGAAAGGGCATATGATAGAGTGGACAGGGTAGCAATGTGGCAGATGTTGCAAGTATATGGAATAGGTAGTAAGTTACTAAATGCTGTAAAGAGTTTTTATGAGGATAGTGAGGCTCAGGTTAGGGTGTGTAGAAGGGAGGAAGACTCCTTTCCGGTAAAGGTGGGTCTTAGACAGGGATGTGTAATGTCACCATGGTTGTTTAATATATTTATAGATGGGGTTGTAAAAGAAGTAAATGCTAGGGTGTTGGGGAGAGGGGTGGGGTTAAATTATGAGGAATCAAATACAAAATGGGAATTGACACAGTTACTTTTTGCTGATGATACTGTGCTGATGGGAGATTCTAAAGAAAAGTTGCAAAGATTAGTGGACGAGTTTGGGAGAGTGTGTAATGGTAAAAAGTTGAAAGTGAACATAGAAAAAGAGTAAGGTGATGAGGGTATCAAATGATTTAGATAAAGAAAAATTGGATATCAAATTGGAGAGGAGGAGTATGGAAGAAGTGAATGTTTTCAGATATTTGGGAGTTGACGTGTCAGTGGATGGATGTATGAAGGATGAGGTTAACCATAGAATTGATGAAAGAAAAAAGGTGAGTGGTGCATTGAGGTATATGTGGAGACAAAAAACTTTATCCATGGAGGCAAAGAAGGGAATGTATGAAAGTAGTGGTACCAACACTTATATGGGTGTGAGGCTTGGGTTGTAAATGCTGCAGCAAGGAGGCAGTGAAGATGTCCTGTCTAAGGGCAATGTGTGGTGTAAATATTATGCAGAGAATTCGGAGTGTGGAAATTAGGAGAAGGTGTGGAGTTAATAAAAGTAGTATTAGTCAGAGGGCTGAAGAGAGGTTGTTGAAGTGGTTTGGTCATTTAGAGAGAATGGATCAAAGTAGAATGACATGGAGTGTATAAATCTGTAGGGAAAGGAAGGCGGGGTAGGGGTTGTCCTTGAAAAGGTTGGAGGGAGGGGGGTAAAAAAGGTTTTGTGGGCGAAGGGCTTGGACTTCCAGCAAGCGTGCATGAGCATGTTAGATAGGAGTAAATGGAGACGAATGGTATTTGGGACCTGACGAGCTGTTGGAGTGTGAGCAGGGTAATATTTAGTGAGGGGATTCAAGGAAACTGGTTATTTTTATATAGCCGAACTTGAGTACTGGAAACAGGAAGTACAATGCCTGCACTTTAAAGGAGGGGTTTGGGATATTGGCAGTTTGGAGGGATATATTGTGTATCTTTATATATATATGCTTCTAAACTGTTGTGTTCTGCGCACTTCTGCGAAAACAGTGATTATGTATGAGTGAGGTGAAAGTGTTGAATGACGATGAAAGTATTTTCTTTTTGGGTCACCCTGCCTAGGTGGGAGACGGCCAACTTGTTAAAAAAAAAAAAATTAACGTCAATGACATTAATTTTTTTTTGGATTAATGAATCATATTCATTATTATAATCAAATAAAGTGTTAAACCAACAAAAGTCATGCAGCGTTGTGGGGCAGAAAATAGTGCCGGGTCTATAAACAGCTAGTTGGAAAGGGGATCAGAGGTGAGGGAAAAAAAGAGCTGGAAGGGATGCTAAAGGCTATACTGTACATCAAAGTTCATGTAATAAAGAAGTTGCTGACAAGAAGTCAAAATGTGAGCGTAAATCAAAGTCAGGGCCGTCAGCAAGGAGGAAGATAAAGAGTGGCAGAGTGGCAGCGACGGTGGAGGTAAAGTCTGTGAGCTTGCTAGTAAACCGGACAATCCACAAGAAAGTGACGAATCGAAACAGGGACCCGACAAACCTCACAGAGAGGAATAGGGTATCACTCCATGAGATACCCATGGGCAAGACGAGTATGGCCAAAAGGAGACGGGAGAGCACAGTCTCTTGAGTATGGCAACAGTGGTTAAATGACAGTCACAAACCCATCATATTCAGTAAAAATGTTAAAAACAAATAAATATCCACAGATACTGTACAAAGACTAATTACTGTAATTTTTAAAGAACACAAGAGAGATATACCCTAGGCACCAATTATTTAAAACTGTTAAATATTTACCAAATTTTATTAGGAAAGTAATATGGTAAACAGTGTAGCCAAGCTATATGCAATATTATAAATGAGAGCAAACTATAAATACTGTACCATACTACAGTATTTGTATGTAATTACAGGCATTATACTTTTTAATACACCAGTCATCTTCCACTGAGGTAGGGTGACCCCCCCCCCCCAAAAAAAAAAAAGATAAAAGACATTCCCCATCATTCGTTCAATCACCGTTTTGCCAGAAGTGGAGTAACATCGTAATTCAGATGCCCCTCCAAACTGCAACATCCTCAACTCTCCTTCAGAGTGCAGGCACTCTACAGACTTGTTCTTAAACTCTTGGTAGGCTGGTCACCCTCAGAAACTTAAAATTTTCAATAACTTTCAAATTGTAACTTTTACAATTAACATGGAATCCCCACCAGGTAAAGCAGGTAAAGAAGTTGGAAAAAGTGCAAACGTTTGCAATGCAGCTAGTCCAAGAGCTGAGGGAAATGAACTACAGGAGCGGCTAGAATGGCTAAACCTGACAACACTAGAGGGCGGAAGGACCAGAGCTAACATGATTACAATATATGTACAAAATAATGAGAGGAATTGATAGGACAGACAAGAAGTCTGTTTGAGAAGCAAGTCTCAGGTACATGAGTTACCCGCTGAAAGCTAAAAACACAGACAAGCCAGACAGATGTTAGGAAATAGTACTTCTTTGGTCTTAAGAGTGGTCAAGACATGGAATAACCCAGACAGTGAAGAAATGGTAGAGGCAGAATCCATACACAACTTTAAGAATAGACATGAGAGGGCTCACACAGCTAGGAAAGTCAAACCAGTAGCAGCCAGCAAAGAGGTGAGGCCAGGAGCTGATATTCAACTCCTGCCATCACAATCAGCTGAGTGAGAGAGACAGACAGGGAGTGAATGTGTGCATATGTGTGTGCATGTGCAATTGTACATGCATGTGCATGTGTGTATGCGTATGCAAGTGTGCATGCATATGCAAGTATGCATGCATGTGCATGTTTGCATGCATGCATGCACTGTCCTTTCATAATATGAAACAAGTCTTAAATGTTTTGTACTCTGGCATAATTGTTAGTCTTCTCTTTGTCTTATGAATACAAGACAGGTAAATCTTATAGGCTTCTACTTGCATTCAGCATAGAGTTTCCTGTATTTTAAGTCTTAAGCTGCTGATGACGTAAATTTGTGCTAACCATTCGACTAACAATTATGTAAATTTATACCTTGATTTTAATGCCTCCAAAATGGTCCCAAATAGCTTGGTTTGGACTACATCAGAGAAAACAGGTCTGTGCCATAGGTGTAGACAGTATAAAAAAATCATGTTGTATGCAGGGCATTTTGGGGGTCAATAAATGCCAGTTACAACACAACTTCCTCCACATGGCAAGCACTTATGTTGTCACAAAATGGTCACAAGTCACTGTCAAAGCTACATATAGTAGTGTGCATATTAATTGGGACAGTGATGAAGTGAGACATTTATTTGGAAAATTAATGTTATTTGAAAAATACACAATAATGATGACAGATAATTGATTTAATAAGAGATACCTGGAGAGGGTTTCAGGGATCAATGCCCCCGCAGTCTGGTCTGTGACCAGACCTTGTAGTGGATCAGAGCCTGATTAACCAGGCTGTTACTGTTGGCCGCACGCAAATCGACAGACGAACCTCAACCAAGCTGGTCAGGTACTAACTTATGTGATATGACTACCCTTTGCTTTTATAATCACTGTTACATGCTTTGGCATAGGGTAGGGGTCGGCCTAGGAAAGGTTGGAGGGAGGGGGTAAAGAAGGTTTTGTGTGCGAGGGGCTTGGACTTCCAGCAGGCATGCGTGAGCGTGTTTGATAGGAGTGAATGGAGACAAATGGTTTTTAATACTTGACATGCTGTTGGAGTGTGAGCAACGTAACATTTATGAAGGGATTCAGGGAAACCGGCAGGCCGGACTTGAGTCCTGGAGATGGGAAGTACAGTGCCTGCACTCTGAAAGAGGGGTGTTAATGTTGCAGTTTAAAAACTGTAGTGTAAAGCACCCTTCTGGCAAGACAGTGATGGAGTGAATGATGGTGAAAGTTTTTCTTTTTCGGGCCACCCTGCCTTGGTGGGAATCGGCCAGTGTGTTAATAAAAAAGAAAAAAAAATAATTTTTGCAAGTTCTTTGTTGTGGTACCACGTCCCAATAACAGCAGCAATTAGCTTCCCCACAGCTGAACAGTCCTGTTTTCCAATCCTGTGTTATGTTACTGCCCATAGATTCTCAATTGGGTTGAGGTCAGGAGAATTTCCAGGCCAATTTAGAACGCTCAACCCACTCTCTTCGAAGAATGTCAGCATTTTTCTGAAAGTATGGCATGGAGCTAGATCCTGCTGGAAAATGCCTTCTCTATAAAGAAAGTCTCTATCCACAATGAGAAGCAAATGAGTTGCCAGGATTACTTCGTATTTTTCACTGTTCATTGTTCCCTCAACAATAAGCTGTCCAATAAAACTACCCCAAAACATCTTAGGTGGGTGTTTTAGTGCTTGTTAAATGTGTCCATTCTGAAGAGGTTTGCCTTTGCTCCATCTCACTACCACTGATCTGTACCAATGTACATACTTCAAAATGCACCACATCTGAAAATATAACTTTTCTCCATTTGTCTGTCATCCATCCTTTATGATCGAGTGCCCACCGCAGCCATTTTTTCTTCATAGCAGCAGTCAATAATTGTTTTTTTATTGGCTTTCTGGCAGTTTTGCCAACTTCAAGGAGCCTTCATCGAACAGTTGAAGAATCATTCAAGCCAGCTGAAGCCAAATCTTTCTGTAGATCTTTGCTGGTTTTCTTGGGATCCTTCACGCTATTTCTTATGATATCCCAGTTATCGTGAGGTGTTGTCTTGCATTTTCTTCCACATCTTCCTCAACACAGCACTCCATAATCTCCAGTGTCATCAGCTCTCTTCAGAATCCAACCAACAGTTGACTTTATTAGGCACAAATTTCTGGCATCTTGTGAATAAACCTTTTTTTTTTTTTTTTTTTTTTTTTTCAACAAGTCGGCCGTCTCCCACCGAGGCAGGGTGACCCAAAAAAGAAAGAAAATCCCCAAAAAGAAAATACTTTCATCATCATTCAACACTTTCACCACACTTGCACATTATCACTGTTTTTGCAGAGGTGCTCAGAATACAACAGTCTAGAAGCATACACATATAAAGATACACAACATATCCCTCCAAACTGCCAATATCCCAAACCCCTCCTTTAAAGTGCAGGCATTGTACTTCCCATTTCCAGGACTCAAATCCAACTATATGAAAATAACCTGTTTCCCTGAATCCCTTCACTAAATATTACCCTGCTCACACTCCAACAGATCGTCAGGTCCCAAGTATCATTCGTCTCCATTCACTCCTATCTAACACGCTCATGCACGCTTGCTGGAAGTCCAAGCCCCTCGCCCACAAAACCTCCTTTACCCCCTCTTTCCAATCCTTTCGAGGACGACCCCTACCCCTCTTTCCTTCCCCTATAGATTTATATGCTTTCCATGTCATTCTACTTTGATCCATTCTCTCTAAATGACCAAACCACCTCAACAACCCCTCTTCTGCCCTCTGACTAATGCTTTTATTAACTTCACACCTTCTCCTAATTTCCACATTCCGAATTTTCTGCATAGTATTTACACCACACATTGCCCTTAGACAGGACATCTCCACTGCCTCCAACCATCTCCTCGCTGCTGCATTTACCACCCAAGCTTCACATCCATATAAGAGTGTTGGTACTACTATACTTTCATACATTCCCTTCTTTGCCTCCATAGATAACGTTTTTTGACTCCACATATACCTCAACGCACCACTCACCTTTTTTCCCTCATCAATTCTATGATTAACTTCATCCTTCATAAATCCATCCGCTGACACGTCAACTCTCAAGTATCTGAAAACATTCACTTCTTCCATACTCCTCCTCCCCAATTTGATATCCAATTTTTCTTTATCTAAATCATTTGATACCCTCATCACCTTACTCTTTTCTATGTTCACTTTCAACTTTCTACCTTTACACACATTCCCAAACTCATCCACTAACCTTCGCAATTTTTCTTTAGAATCTCCCATAAGCACAGTATCATCAGCAAAAAGTAACTGTGTCAATTCCCATTTTGAATTTGATTCCCCATAATTTAATCTCACCCCTCTCCCGAACACCCTAGCATTTACTTCTTTTACAACCCCATCTATAAATATATTAAACAACCATGGTGACATTACACATCCCTGTCTAAGACCTACTTTTACCGGGAAGTAGTCTCCCTCTCTTCTACACACCCTAACCTGAGCCTCACTATCCTCATAAAAGCTCTTTACAGCATTTAGTAACTTACCACCTATTCCATATACTTGCAACATCTGCCACATTGCTCCTCTATCCACTCTATCATATGCCTTTTCTAAATCCATAAATGCAATAAAAACTTCCCTACCTTTATCTACATACTGTTCACATATATGCTTCAATGTAAACACTTGACCTACACATCCCCTACCCACTCTGAAGCCTCCTTGCTCATCCGCAATCCTACATTCTGTCTTACCTCTAATTCTTTCAATTATAACCCTACCGTATACTTTTCCTGGTATACTCAGTAAACTTATTCCTCTATAATTTTTACAATCTCTTTTGTCCCCCTTCCCTTTATATAAAGGGACTATACATGCTCTCCGCCAATCCCTAGGTACCTTCCCCTCTTTCATACATTTATTAAACAAAAGTACCAACCACTCCAACACTATATCCCCCCCCTGCTTTTAACATTTCTGTCATGATCCCATCAGTTCCAGCTGCTTTACCCCCTTTCATTCTACATAATGCCTCATGTACCTCCACCACACTTACATTCTGCTCTTCTTCACTCCTAAAAGATGGTATACCTCCCTGGCCAGTGCATGAAATTACCGCCTCCCTTTCTTCCTCAACATTTAAAAGTTCCTCAAAATATTCTCGCCATCTACCTAATACCTCCCTCTCCCCATCTACTAACTCCCCTACTCTGTTTTTAAGTAATAATTAGATTTCTTTCATTCTTGTCTTATTACACTTCTAAAATCATGGAGGTTTTTTGATAAGAACAAATAATATTTTTAAATCTTCAGAACTGGGGAGCACAGTAACCCATAAACTGTGGCATATCCAGAAAAACACATTCTTGTCTGTGGGAAGATTTTGAAAAAAAGAAAATATTTTTTATAACATAATGAAAGAATACATTTTTATGAATCGACTAAGACTAAAATGACTGGAATCTGATAAAAACTTACAATTTTATGATAAGACGCAATTGACAAAAAAAATTTCACTCATTGGCAACAGCGGCGTAAATGTGCCAATGACATTTATTTTTTACAATTTATTGATGCCAAATTACGATATTAGATGTGTTTAATGATGTTTTAGCACTTCAAACATGGGGAAATACTTAGTCTGACATTGTTCCACTTGGAATTTACTGTATATATGGGTTAAACAATTGTTTTTATTCAATTTTTTACTACTATGTTCTTCTAACACCATGTAGAAGGCATACTTATAATATTACAGTTGTTTTCGAAACGTGGAAATAAGTCACAATGACTATATTGGGTTATCCTAGGTTAATTATTTATATAGATTCGAGGGGAAAATTATAGGTTATATAAGCATTGTGTGTGTCCTTAACACCTGTTTGCCTTCAAGACTACTGTAAAACATACAATTATAATAAAATCCCATGATATTACAATTGTTTCAAGGTGTAATATGCATTGAAACATGGAAATAAATTGCATTATTTGACTCGATTGGATTATCTTGAGTTAAATCCACTTGTTTGCTTTGTGGTTGAATTACACTATTAGTATCATAAAATTGCAAAAAACTGAAATGAATAAGTCATCTTAGTGGCTACACAACACATTTCATAGGATAATAACTGAATGGAAAACTATGTATACAAGGGACAACACAAAGTGTTATCACAGTACTATACGTAACATACTGAACCTGTTTTGAGAATAAAATTGTCAATGTAAAAAATCCAGTGCCAACAAGCCATGAATAATTTTCCTAGACTGGTGCTATTTTATTTACAGTATAACAATTACAGTACAGGTCGGCCATCATTAATCCAGCATCACTGGGACGTGTAGTGAGTTTGCCGGATTATAGAGTGGTTAGGTTAGAATACTAAGACTTAATTAACCTATCAATAGAGACTCTTTCTGCTAGATTTTCCTCATTTTCATCACTGCTTTCTCCTCCACTGGCTTGCTGCTGTAGATTTACATCCATCTGCACAATTTCCAAGTCAGTATATTGATTTGAGTCAGTTTAATGATGAAATTTGAAATCATGCTAGCCGAAATTAGTGCCGGATTACTGACGGAACCGGATAACTGATTGCCAGATTAGTGATGGCCAACCTGTACAAGCCGCAGCCATCACTAATCTGGCATCATTGGGACCTGTAGAGTGCCAGATTAATGAGTTTGCCGGACTACAGAGTGGTTATGTTAGAATACACTTAATTAACCTATCAGTAGGCACTCTTTCTGCTACATCTTCCTCATTTTCATCACTGCTTTCTCCTCCACTGACTTACTGCTGTGAATTTACATCAATCTGCACAATTTCTGAGTTGGTATAATGATGAAATTTGAAATTATGCTAGCAGAAATTAGTGCCAGATTACTTGTGGAACCAGATAACTGATGCCAGATTAGTGATGGCCAATCTATACTCACCTATGTGGCCTCACCTCTCAACTTGTTCTTTGCCAGATTCACTCTCCCCTTGCCTAGTGGGCCCCTTTTGTGCCTATTCCTAAAACTATGCATGAAGTCTGCCTCCACCACTTCTCCACTGGGTCATTCCACTTCCTGACCACCCTGAGACTGGAGTAATACTACCTGACATCCTTGTGATTCATCTGTGTCTAGCTTTTAGCTACATTAAGTGCCTGTTTCTCACCTCTCAAACAGCCTGTCCTATCAATTCCTCTTAGTATTTTGTATGTTGTTTTCATGTCTCCCTTGGTCCTTCTGTCTTGTAGGGTTTTAGATTAAATTCCTTTAGCTTTTTGTTGTAGCTCATACTCCTTAGCTCTGGAACTAGTCTCACTGCATACTTCTGCACTGTCTCCAGTTTCTTAACATGCTTCCTTAGGTGTGGGTTCCATACTGGTGCTGCATGCTTCAAGATGGGTCTGACATATGTTGTACAGCCTCTCTCACTTAGTGACATACTCGTTTACCAATGACTTGGCCTTACGACGGGCTCTCTGACCAGTATGCATACCTAAATATTGTATATTAGAGCTGATTTCCTGTATTCTGTTTAATACAATATACAGTACACTACTGTATAAACATTCAAAAATATACCAGAAATGTTACAAATGGTGCAAAGGTGACATTAAATAAAAGCAAAGAAGGTTGACACAAACCCACTACCATTATAGTATGCTCCTCACTTAGCAACGAATTTGTTTACCAATGTGGTTTTAGGAACGGAACCCCATTGTTAAGGGAGGAGAGGCTGTATAGAGCACCAGGAATGCTTTTATTGAGAATCCTGAAGGTCGCTTTCAAATTTGCCAGGCAAGCATTGGCTGCAGAGGTTATTTGGTTGATGTGGGCCTCTGGCAATATGGTAGGCATTATACTTACTCCTAGGTCCTTCTCTTTAAATGAGGGTTATAGCCTCTGTTCCCCTGAGACTACATTCTGTATCTGGTCCCTTCTCCAATCTTCATAATTTTGCATTTGCTAGGGGTTGAATTCAAGCAACCATTTATCTAACCAACCCTTCAATTTGTCCAGATCCTTTTGTAGCCTTTCCCCCATCCTCATCTTTCTGTATTCGCCTCATTAGTTTTACATCATCAGCAAACAGATACATCCAACTCATTTCTGTTAGGTATGTCAGTCACGTAAACCAGAAACAGCAATGGTTCTAACACCGATCCTTGTGGTACTCCACTTGTTACCCTTCCCCATTCTGACATCTTGTCCCAGACCATCACTCTTTGCTTCCTTTCCCTAAGATACTCCTTGATCCACCGGCATATGTTACTGGTTTTTCCTGCCTGCTTCTCAAGTTTTTCCTCCAGTCTCTGGTGGGGTACAGTATCAAATGCCTTCTTGCTATCTAAGAAAATGCAATCCACCCTGCCCCTCCCCCTCCCTCTATCTCTCTCTCTCTTTTAATAATGACAAATACCAAATATTTTACTATATTTGTGAATTAAGGAAGAGGCAACATAAAAGTCAAACTGCCAACAATTACTCAAAATTTTTGTATTTTTCATCTTTTGGCTTCTCTGATATAAATGAAGTACAAACATGCACATACAAATATTTAAATAATCAAACATTTATAAAAGACTCAATTCTCCCTCTCTAAGCTTACCGTATAATCAACAACATTTCCTGTGGTATTTCCTGCAGTATCCTGTTTATTTGATCAAACCTGCGGGCTGCCATCTTCTGCATGTATTCTAAGTCATCAGAAGTCAATACATTTTTAAACAGCTGGAAACTCTGAGTTTCAACTGGGCGCTGCATAAGCATTTCCGCAAAAAGCAAGTAGTCTGGAATTTAATGGAAATTAAATTCCATTACTAAAATAATGTGTACAGCCAGTTTTCTTGAGTTTATGACCTAAATAAAAAAGCCTCATAGATTATGATTTATACTCAGTTCTAACAGATAATCCCCTTTATTATGTTAGTGTATGTTATCACATCTGGATATCACTCCCAGACTCTGGAGTCATAAGGCAATTTCAATAGTGAGAGATTTTACGCAAAATAAGGAGGTGATTATTTTTACCTAAAGAAATACAGCCTCTCCTCACTTAGCGACGTACTCATTTACTGATGACTTGGACTTAAAATGGGCTCTCTGACCAGTATGCACACCTAAATAATGTATATTAGAGTTGATTTCCTCTATTCTGTTTATTACAATATACAGCACATTACTGTATAAAGATATAAAAATATACCAGAAATGTTATAAATGGTGCAAAGGTGACATTAAAACAATATCAAAGATAGTTAACACAAACCCACTACAATTACAGTATGCTCCTCATGTAGCTACGAATTCATCGACCGACATGGTGTGAGGAACGAAACTCCATTGTTAAGTGAGGAGAAGCTGTACTTTAATGGAAATGACCCTATCTTCACAACATTTTTCCAATCTACATAAAACATTAAAGTACAACACAGAAAATAAAATTCTCTGTACTGTACTTGCCTTTTTTATTAAAGGCAATACTCTGCACATATCCAACAATTGAGATATAACATGTCCTGGTACTTCCATTATCAATATCAAAATGGATTAAGGTACTTCTACCAACCCTGAGGTCTGTACATGTACAGTGACAAAGTCTTCGGCCATTTTAGGGAAGTGTTAAAGAGACGCCAGAAACAGCTCTCTCCACAGTTATTTTGTGAGACAGGACTCCAGTGACTCTCAAGGTGGTCCTAGTGGCATTAAGAAACAGAGAAGAGAAGCAACCCCAGAAAAGTAAATGGTACCTGAGGTGTTGATGGAAGGGGTTTCCCCTTCCAAACTATAAACAATCCACTCTCCTCCTCCAGTCTCCCATACACTAAGAAGAATCTCCAATAAAGGTAAGTGTTATGCTGTTAATGTTTCATTCATCATTTCCCATTGTATTGTTTATGTACTACATGTATATTTCATGTTAAAAATTTTTTTGTTTTAATACTTCTGGGTGTCAGGAACGGATTAATTGTATTTACATTATTTCTTAAGGGGAAAATTGATTCGTAAATCGTAAATTTCGTTTATAGTAATGGCTCCAGGAATGGATTAATTACGAACAACGAGGGACCACTGTATATATGTATAAAGATACACAACATATCCCACCAAACTGCCAATATCCTAAACCCCTCCTTTAAAGTGCAGGCATTGTACTTCCCATTTCCAGGACTCGAGTCCGGCTATATAAAATAACCGGTTTCCCTGAATCCCTTCACTAAATATTACCCTGCTCACACTCCAACAGCTCGTCAGGTCCCAAATGCCATTCGTCTCCATTCACTCCTATCTAACACGCTCATGCACGCATGCTGGAAGTCCAAGCCCCTCGCCCACAAAACCTCCTTTACCCCCTCCCTCCAACCCTTTCGAGGACGACCCCTACTCCACCTTCCTTCCCCCATAGATTTATACTTAAATATGGGTTTTAAACATTGCAGCTAGGAGCAGTTTAGAGGCAGAGATGTCATGTCTGAGGGCAATGTGTGGTGTGAATATTATGCAGAGAATTCATAGTTTGAAGATTAGAAGAAGGTGCAAGCTGAGGAGGGATTGTTGAGGTGGTTTGGCCATTTAGAGAGGGTGGAGAAAGATAGGATGACTAGGGGTTGTATAAATCTGAAGTGGAAGGAAAGAGGGGTAGGGATTATCTTAGGAAAGATTGGGGAGGGAATAGGAGGCTTTTGTTTAGCCAGACTTGAGCTTTGGAGGTTGGAAGTACAACGCCTTCACTCTGAAGCAGGGGTGGGGATGTTGCAGTTTCTAGGGTCATCTGAACTGTAATGTTGCCACACCTCTGGCAAGACAGTGGTAAAATGAATGATGGTGACAACATTCCTTTTTTGGGGGGGGGAGGGGGGGAGGACCTATTTTTGCAGCAGATTGCTGGTGCATTTAACAAAAAGATAAAAAATCCAAACACATATTATAAAACTGATCATACAGATAAAGCATATGAGCTATGATGAATGACAGAAGATACTATAAATGCCCTCAACAGCTGATAAAAGGGGAGATATTAATTAAATATAAGATCATAAAATATACAAGAAAACAGATATGGAGAAGAAGTCACAATATTAAAGAGGAAAAAAGATGGGTTGAAAGATACTACAACATTTTTTCTTGACTGTGTGGTAGATGACTGACTTGGTATCCAAACTTGAAACAGTTATAAAAAAAAATTAAATATTGCAGACAGGACACAACTAGCTTAGGTCTTCTCCTATAACCACAAATATGTTATCAGAGAGGTAATTACAATCACGCAAAGAGAAAATGGAAGCGCATTCAGTACAAATATTAAGTAGAAAAAGCTATTCTATAAGAACTAACATTAATCAGAAAAAAAGACAAATATAAAATTATACTGGTCATTTATAACTACAAAGTTAATATCCACAAATGAGAAAGAAATACACCTACAATCCGACTTACGACCGAGTTCGGTTCCGAGAAACCGGTCGTGAGACGAAATGGTCGTAAGTCAAACTTTACTACTGAATATCAACAAAACATTTTTGTAATGACTTTATTTTATTGTTTTATTTTGGTATTTCATGTTTTACTTTACTTTTTATGTTGTTAGTACTGTTTTTTATACTGTAAGGTTTAGGATAAACACTGTGTACAACACAAATAGTTGTTCATTTCCCAGAAATTTGGCATAAAAAAACACGGTCGTAAGTTGAGTGGTCTTAAGTCGAGCAGGTCGTAAGTCGGATGGTAGGTGTATAATCCATGTATCCAAAAACAATGATCATGCTCCTCAGTCACAGCACTATTCCATGAGTAGTCCAGTCTATGTCTGACATTAATGGAAGAAGTTTAACAAAGGAAATTTGTATGTTCACCGCAAGACAAGGAAGAGTTCCGTTGGGAGATCCTCAAAAGATTTTCTCAATGTCTCACGAGCTTCTTCCATGCGCTTTTTCATTTTTTCTCTATCCTCCTTCGCCATTTTCTTCCAATTGCTTCGACTAAACTGCTTTGGCCCTTGATTTCCAAAGAACCTTTTTTCAAACTTGTCTGATCCTGAAGGTGGTACATAGCACTGCCCCACCATCATGCAGAAGAATCGATAGCCATCTGTTGTATGTACTATTCGTTAATTAAGTATTTATATCATGTGATGAGGTCATCCTTGAATTGTCTCCCATTACATCTTAATTTGTGTTACATTAGTTTAGTTAATGACGTCTTTTCTTATCTTTATAATAAAATCCTAGAATAATAGGTTAACTGGTAGAGAAACCTTCCATATATGGAGACATGAGGTTATGCTGGATTTATCTATCATGTTAATACAAAAGACTAAACTTGAAATTCAATTTGAAAGACATATCTGAGATGACCTATTCCCTATGGGATCTCCCCAGCCTCAATCACTGTCTGTATATAGAATCATTCATGGACATTTTAAGAGCCAGAGACTAAAGAAACAACTGAGACTACTGTCAAAAAATAAGGACTGCCTTGAGTATGTTATATCAGAGACATAAAAAGTACCTTTATTTACCAAAAATAATGAAAAAATGTAATTTTGAGAGCTTTACTAGGATCCAACAAGGCTACACAAGGATCATGACAACTCCAGATCCATATATTAGCTCAATCCCAACCAGTGGCAGACCTATATTTTTGAGGTCATGAAGCTAGAACTGTTATGGGGCTTCTTTGCAATCAGCAACAGGCAGACTACATGATATTTCAATAACCTTTCAGTCTTTATTTTAACTATTATTCTGTATTGAATTACACTATATTATTAATATTATCTGTTAAAAAAAATCTTTCTTATATATCAGACCCAAAATTTTTAAGCAATGTAGACTAAAGTGGCTTCTGGGGCCCCTCTGGGATTAGGAACCCTGAAGCTTAAGCTTCATTAGTTTCATAGATCCACCCCTGATTACAACACTACTTGTGGTTTGTGTAACATCAGTTTATTATTCACTTTGCCTTTATCTATGCAAATGAAATTTCAAACTCTCATGAAATTAAAAACTATGGAGAAAAAAGCAGTGTGAAATCTAAATCTATGCCATATCTGGACAAGATGTGCATGTTACAACTGAGTCAACTGAGTATATCTGCTCATACAGGTCAGAGTGCATAGGGTAAGAAAGAAGTCTGGTTGGCAAAAATAAGGTAAAAACAAAGATTAAGGAAAACAGTATTTACTGTAAGAGTATTAGAGAGATGAAGAAAAATGGAATACAGCTTCAAGTAGCACAACTGCTCAACCCTTCAAGGGAGGTACCTTGATTATGGTGAGGGGTTCTTGAGCCAAGGAACTGAACCTGTCCTCCCCTTCCTTGGATTGAATCTGATTGCCTCCCCTACACTGCATATCCCCTATGGGTTTAGTGCATCCCACTGATTAGAAAAAAAAAAAAGCACAACTGTTGCAAGTCCAGGCAGAGAACAGAACCACAAATGGAGTAAACTGCCAAAAATCCTACCACAAGTGACCAAGGCTAACTGGTTTACTGCATAAAAAGAGGTAAAATAACATCTGCATATTCCAGCCTCAACCAGAGACCCTCTTCTGCTAAAGAGAGTTTCTTGACTTAGGCAAAATATACAGATCTACTTGACCTGTTCCATTTTTCAATCCAGGTGACTTCTCACTGTACATTTTTTTTTTTATAACACGTCAGCCATCTCCCACCAAGGCATGGTGACCCAAAAAAGAAAGAGACACCTTTACCATCATTCATACTAATCACTGTCTTTGCAGAGACGTTCAGATACAACAGTCTGGATGTTGCTCCAAACAGCCAATATCCCAAATCCCTCCTTCAAAGTGCAGGCACTGTACTTCCCACCTCCAGGACTCTAGTCCAGCTAACTGGATTCCCTGAATCCCTTCACAAAATACTGTATTACCCTGCAAGTCATTTACTGTACGAAAATATGCATTTTCCAATGGTTTTGAAGACATGGGTATTATGGACACAGAAATTATATTGTTTATATAACCCTGGATATTCCCTGGGTGGTAGATTACTGAAAACAGTTAAGAGTTTTATGAGGGTAGTGATGCTCAGGTTAGGGTATGTAGGAGAGGAGGAGAGTATTTTCCAGTAAAGTACACCTTAGACAGGGATGTGTTATGTCACCATAGTTGTCATCTCACCTCATCCTAATGTTTTTCCCTTGTCAATACATGGTAGCTCTTTTACTTCCTCATCAAATATTTCAATGCCTTCCTATGCTTAACTAACCAAAGTCAAATATGACCAGCCAAGTTATTCAGCATGGTATGCACTAAACCTACTATTCTCCTTAAACCACTCAAAAGAAATATTGCCCACTTATGGGTCACAGCTGTCTGGGCTCAACACCCAGGCAAGTGAAAACGAGGAGTATATAGATCTTGAAGTATGGCAAACACATAGGAGTAGCTCTTGTGCATTTTCCCTGCATTCATGGTTACCCAGGCTTAGGATGCTCCAACCAGTGATTCCCAAGGCATCAATGAAGTATGAAATCCTTCCACCATGAAAAGGGAGGTTTGTCTCATAGGAGTTGGAAAGTGAGCTTCTCTGGGTTTTAATCAAGAGAATACATATATATATATATATTTTTATTAACACATTGGTCATTTCCCACCAAGGCATGGTGACCCAAAAAAAAGAAGAAACACTTTCATCGTCATTCACTCCATCACTGTCTTGCCAGAGGCGTGCCTACACTACAGTTAAAAAACTGCAACATATCAACACCCCTCCTTCAGAGTGCAGGCACTGTACTTTCCACTCCAGGACTCAAGTCTGGCTAACCAGTTTCCCTAATCCCTTCATAAATGTTACTTTGCACACATTCTAACAGCATGTCAAGTCATAAAATCTATTTGTCTCCACTCGCTCCTATCTAACACGCTCACACATGCTTGCTGGAAGTCCAAGCCCCTCACACACAAAACCTCCTTTACCCCCTCCCTCCAGCTTTTCTTAAGACAACCCCTATCCTGCCTTCCACTACAGATTTATATGCCCTCCAAGTCATTCTATTTTGTTCCATCCTCTCTAAATATCCAAGCCACCTCAACAACCCTTCCTCTGCCCTCTGAATAATACTTTTTAGAAGCCCTGCACCTCCTCCCAATCTCCAAGCTACAGATTCTCTGCATTATATTCACACTGCACATTGCTCTCAGACATGACATCTCCACTGCCTCCAGCCTTCTTGCTGCAACATTCACCACCCATGCTTCACACCCATATAAGAGCATTGGTACCACTAAACTCTTATACATTTCCCTCTTTGTTTCTATGGATAACGTTCTTTGTCTCCACAGACTCCTAAGTGCTCCACTCACCTTGTTCCCCCCTTATCAATTCTATGATTTGCCTTGTCTTTCATAGACCCACCATGCCCAAATATTTGAATACATTCACTTCCTCCATACTCCCTCCCTCCCTCCAGCAAATTTGCAATGTGAGATGGAGGAGTTTCTTTAACCCTTTCAATGTCATGACCACTGAAATTAAGTCCTCTCAGTGTCCCAATTTAAAAAAAAAAAAAAAAGAAAATGGTTGAGAATATATGCCTAAAGGTAATGACACCGAAAATGCAAAATTTGATTTTAAATTTACGGAATTATGCAGGCATGAAACTGGAGATCAGAGAGCACTTTACTCACCTGCAATTCTGCCCAGTTTCAGGCTTATGTTAAGCGAATTCCTGTGTTCAAACCAACCCAATTCCTGGCAACTTTATTGGTATGCTTTTCATTCTACCAATTTAGTAAAAATGAAAATGCTTATTTCCTTGCAAAGCTTACAATGTGTGGTTTACATATTATAAAATATTAATTACAAAGAAGGCCACTAGCTTGCCTAGGCATTTTGGGCAGACTAATCCTAACTCTTACTCTATACTGACTCAGGTTATGGGGCAGTACATTTTAATATACATTACTGCATACTGATATAAAAGTTAGATAATTGAAAGAAATTGCCATTCAACTATCAGAACTACCCTATAATTTAGTAATTTAGGCAATTTCACACAAAATTCAACAAATTGCAATATTAAAAAAAGTCCAAAATAAACTCTGTAGGTGTTCCACCCACTAAAGCAATATTTCTTCTGTTCATTAATCATATTCCCAGGCCCTCCATTTTGAATTCATCACAACAAAAAAAATCTAAGTTTTATCTTATTTTTCAGCTAATAAAATATAACCAAGAATGACTGGTCATGGTTTAGGGCATCCCAATAATTGAAGCAAGCAAGCCCAGTAAATTGCCATAAAATATATGGGAGGGAGGGGGGCTAGGAAAAAGACCCTACTCTTCCTCAGGAAAATCACCAAAAATGAAACATTTCCAAAACTTTGAGGCCTATATCAGGCCACTTCCTGTCTGAAACTGACCAAAATGCTATTTCACTAGTATGTCTTCTGGTCTATCAAATAACATCAAGAAATGGCCAATGAAACCATGAAAACCATCAGAGAAACTGCCTCAAAGTCACTATTTTAACCCAAGGTCAGCAGTTATCTGTTTCCATTATGCACTGTGAGGTCAGAATTTTTTATATAATCTGCACACCCACTGCACAGACTCATTTTCTCATTGTAGGTCAAAATTTACCACCCACAGTATATTTGAGGGCATTACAATTAACCCTTTGACTGTCACAACCCCAAATCCTGAAGTGTCTCCTGGTGTTAAAAAATTTTTGGAAAAAAAAAAAATTATTTTTTCTTATGAAATGATAGAGAATTTTTTCCCGATGGTAATGACACCAAAAGTACGAAAATTGATTGAAAACTTATGGAATTACGCTCCCACGAAGTTAGTGATCTCAGCCATATATACACATCGGTGATTTTGCCGAATTTGAGTCCTATTTTCGGCCAATTTCATTGTTCCAGTCAACCAAATTCATAGCTATTTCTTTAGAACTCCATTTTTTCTATCAACTGAGTACAAGAAACTGCCCATTTACTGATTTCAACTACCTGATAAAGTGGTCAGAAATTGGCAATTTGGCCAATTTTACGCAAATTAAAAAAGATGCCAATTTCAAAATAAGGTCCAGAATAAACAATGCAGACATTCTTGGCACTAAAATAACATATCTTATGTTCATTAGTCATGCCTCCAGGCCCATCTATACTATTACTCTTGCTTTCTATTTTGATTTTTTATTCAAACAAAAAATAGAAGATTTACTATTATGCAGACTACTGCATTATTGTAAAAATGGTATAAATAATATCAGTGTACTAGTGAAAGAATACAGTGGACCCCGACCTATGATGTCCTCAACCCGCGTTAAAACCGACTTACGATGCTTGTCAACGTAAAAACTTGACCCTGACATAAGTTGAAAAACTCAACTTACATCATTCATCCTGTACACATCCATGAGTCTGTCTGGCCTGAGCGCCTCAGCTGAGCTAGTGTGACATTGTTTACAAGTCAGGGCAGATGGTTGCACGTATACATTCGATAAATTTTGTATTATTCCAGTGTTTTTAGTGCTTGTAACTGCTAAATAAGCCACCATGGGCCCAAAGAAAGCTTCTAGTGCCAACCCTGTGGTAAAAAGGGTGAGAAATACTATCAAAATACTATCGTACCATGGTCAGCTGCTGCTGCACCACGGTCAGCTGCTGCTGCACCACGGTCAGCTGATGCTGCACCACGGTCAGTTGATGCTACACCACGGTCAGCTGATGCTGCACCATGGTCAGCTGCTGCTGCACCACAGTCAGCTGCTGCTGCACCACGGTCAGCTGCTGCTACACCACAGTCAGCTGCTGCTGCACCACGGTCAGCTGCTGCTGCACCATGGTCAGCTGCTGCTGCACCATGGTCAGCTGCTGCTGCACCATGGTCAGCAGCAGCATGGTCGACCCACACCAGTTGACTAACACCCAGGTGAACAGGAAAAAATGTCTGGAACTAGTGCTCATATTGGTGAATTTAAGGCCAGCAAAGGTTGGTTTGAGAGATTTAAGAATCATAGTGGCATACACAGTGTGATAAGGCCTGTTCTGGAAGAAAATGCCAAACAGGGCCTACATTACTCAGGAGGAAAAGGCACTCCCAGGACACAGTGTCTCATCGCTCATCACTACATCTTCAATAAAGGTAAGTGTCATTTATTCTTCATTTAGTACACTAGTACATGCACAATATATATTGTGCATGTCTCCTTTTTGTGTGTAGGAAAATGTATATTTCATGTGGTAAAAAAAAAAAAAATCATACTTTTGGGTGTCTTGAATGGATTAATTTGATTTCCATTATTTTTTATGGGGAAAATTAATTCGACTTACGATAATTTCGCCTTACAATGTGCTCTCAGGAATGGATTAATATCATAAGTCAGGGGTCCACTGTATTAGACTCCCCAATTGACGGGTATTGGACCTGTGGTGTGATTTGCTTACTTTTGAACATTGGTAAAAATCAAACATTTCCGCTACTTTGAGCTCAATTTCAAGGTTGTTTTCATCATGAAACTAATCAAAATCATCCCTATTTCCATAACATGTTTTCCATTCTATCAAATGAGACCAAGAAAACGAGAATGCAACCATAAATACTATAGGAAAATACACCTCAAAGTCGGTATTTTAATCCAAAAACACGGTCAGAGTTTTTTATCTCTCATTATGCACTGCCTGCTGCAGGATTTTATACAGTGCACACTGACCAGACAGACCCATTCTCTCACATGTGGGCCTACCAGCTTTCTCCTGCTTAATTTGAAGCCCCTAGAATTATTGAGTATATATACGTCCGAAACACTGGCTCGTAAAACACATATATATATATATATATATATATATATATAACCAAAACAATCAAAGGGTTAAGATATACGTATCCTGTATATACGTAAGCACCACTGGTCTCAATAATGTATATGTTTAAGACAGTGAAACGGTTAATTTTCCTAGGAGGCCAGCACTGTTGTGGAGGACAGAACTCTTCTATAGAAGTGAGTGGGTGTGATGATCATGCACTGTCAAGTGAGGTCTCGGAAGGAACCGGTTTGTTGAGGACTGTACCATACTTGATGACTGGGCATCATGATACATCAACTCACAAGCCTTTGACTGCACCTTGGTAAGATTATTCAACTGGGGCGGGAGGGAAGAATCTGTACAATTTCTTATACAGTGGACCCCAGACTGACGATATTAATCCATTCCAGAGAGCACATCGTAAGACGAAATTATCGTAAGTCAAATTAATTTTCCCCATAAGAAATAATGGAAATCAAATTAATCCGTTCAGGACACCCAAAAGTATGAAAAAAAAATATTTTACCACATGAAATATACATTTTTCTACATGCAAAGAGAATGATACATGCACAATATATACATATTGTGTAATGAAGAATAAATGACACTTACCTTTATTGAAGATATGGTGGTGAGTGATGGGATGGGAGCAGGGGAGATGATAGCAGTGTATTATTTTTTGGAAGGGGAATCCCCTTCCATAAGGACCATGGTGACTTATTTAGCAGTTACAAGCACTAAAAACACTGGAATAATACAAAATGTTCCAAATGTATGCGTGGAAGCGACCGCACTGGCTCGTAAACATTGGCATCCTAACTGAAGGCAGGGCAGTTGAGGCACGCACAGGCCAGATGGACGCATACGGGACGAATGATGTAAGTCAAGTTTTTCAACGTAGGTCGGGGTCAAATTTTTACGCTGACAAGTATCGTAAGTCAGTTTTATCATAGGCTGAGGCCATCATAAGTCGGAGGTCCACTGTATATAGATCCTCTCTTACTACAGTACCTTCAACTGCACAACAGTCTAGTCTCATAACTACCTTCCAGTCCATCTCCTTACACCATTTTTAAGTAATTTCCTCCTTATCACATACTCCTTCTCTCTACCAATTAACCAAATGCCCTCAAGATTCAAAAAGATATTAATTTTTTTCTGAACATAAATCAGAATTTACATTAACACAAAATTATTATAATCATTCCCATAATTTTTTTGCACATTTTGAATATTAATTATCAAAAAGACACACCAAGACATCCACCTCCAGGATATCTCTCCTAACTTGTATATTTCTATGCAAAAAACACCACAGTAAAATAATTAACAAAGCTAAAATACTGGAGCACTTTCATGCCTATAAACATGCACAACTTCAAAGGAATGCACAACAGCACTTGAATGTTTCTGTTCTCATAATTTTTTCACTGTGATATTTTTCATAAAAGTAATTAAATTTTGTATAATGTATTCCCATTTGATAGTGGAATAATAATTAATTTAAAATTCCATTTTTACATGCATTAATAACAGATTCTGGCACTAAAAATAATGAATCAAATTCAGCTACATTTAATATAAATTGAATAATCTAGAAAGAAATCTCTTGCTTAATAAATACAGCCTCTCCTCACTTAACAATGAAGTTCCGTTCCTAAGACTATGTCGGTAAATGAATTTGTCACTAAGCAAGGACCATACTATAATGGTACTGGGTTTGTGTCAACCATTTTTTATATTGTTTTAATGTCACCTTTGCACCATTTATAAAATTTTTGAGTATATTTTTAAATGTGTATACAGTAGTCTAATGTATACTGTAATAAAGAGAATAGAAGAAATTAGCTCTAATATACATTACTTAGGGATGCATACTGGTCAGAGAGCCCGTCGTAAGTCTGAGTCATAGATAAACGAGAAAGTCACTAAGTGAGGAGAGGCTGTATATTATTTGAATAATAAATATACTATCTGAATTAAAAGTACAACTTTTTGCCATATAATTTAAAAATTATATAGTTTTCAATGTCACATAGTAGTCTATTTCATCATAATCAACATGAAATTAAAACATCTATCCAACATGCATATCATAGTCTATAATTCAATTTTTTTTTTTTTTTTTTTTTTTACCTCAACAACCATCTCCCACCAAGGAAGGGTGATGAAAAAAAATGATACAGATTCACTATTTAGGAACTCTCTTTCCAGAAGTGTGCTGACACAATTCAGATTACCCTCCAACTGCAACATCCCTGTCCCTCCTTCAGAGTGCAGGCACTGCCCTTCTCACTTCCAGCAATCAAGTTCGGCTAACCAATTTCCCTGAATTCCTTCATAAAAGTTACCTTGCTCGCACTCCAACAGCATATCTATTAAAAACCACTTGTCCCCATTTAGTCCTATCTAAAATACTCACACAAACCTGCCGGATACTGAAGCCCCTAAAACTTAAAGCCTCTTTTACCCCCCTCCCACCAACCATTCCTGGGATGACCCCTACCTCTCCTACAGTCCATCCCAGATTTATACACCCTCTTGGTTGGCCTATCTCTCTCCATCCCTCTCTATATGCCCAAACCACCTCAACAGCTCTCTGAATTATATCCTTGGTGACTCCCAGTGCCTTTTAATTTCTACACTCCTAATTCTTTTTATGATATTCACACAACACACTGTTCTCAAACATGACATTTCCCCTGCCTCTAGCTTCCTTCTCCCAGCAGCATTAAAAATTCATGCCTCACTCCTGTATAAAATGTTGGTACCACTATACTATGGTATACTCCCAGTTAGCCTCTGCTGATAAGATTCCCTCATTCTACACATGCCTCAACACCTCCACCCCCCTTTATCCCCCTTCATCTATTCCAGAGTTCACCTTGTCTTTCACAAACCCATCTGCTAACATGTCCATTCCCAAATATCTAAATACATCCACTTCCTCCTCCCCAATCTGGAAGTCAACCTATTATTGCCTAAACTTTGTGTTACTCACATTATCTTGCTCTTCTCTACATTCACGTTTAATTTCCTTCTTTTATATACCCTCCCCAATGTGTCCATCAGACTATGCAACTTCTCTTCAGAATCCCCCAATGTTTGTTTGTACTGTAAACTCACCTGTAACACCTAACTGGGCTGAGTTTTTCTGCATTTCTTTATGGTTTCCCAGGACAATAGCCTTCCATAGGCGGCAGAGTGGCTGTCTGACTGATGTAGGGAGACACTGATACAAGCCATGATCTAGTATAACAATCTCTGCTCCACCGTGTTTACTCCGCCGTATCAAAACTGTAAAATTTCTTTCATTAACAAAATTTACTGATGGATATACAGCAGTTTATTGAAATAATGACAAGGTCAGAATGTTGATCATTCCATATTAGACAAGAATATGCCAATACACTAAAAAAATTACTATACTTTTTAAAAAATTAAAAAATTCTGCACCAATGAAACTGCTTGACATAAAAATTCAGTACTTTTGCCAGCAACCTTCTTTATCTGCTCTTAACCCTTTGAGGGTCAACAGGCCCTCTCTGAGACTTGTTCTCAGGGTCGGCCAAATTTAAAAAAAAAATTATTTTTTCTTATGAAAAGATAGAGAATCTTTTCCCAATCATAATGACACCAAAAGTATGAAATTTGTTGGAAAACTTACGGAATTATGCTCTCGCGAAGTTAGCAGTCTCGAAGATGTTTACACATCGGCGATTTTGCCCATTTGAGCCCTATTTTTGGCCAATTCCAGTGTACTAGTCTACAAAAATCATAACTATTTCTCTAGAACTCCATTTTTTCTATTGAATGAGTACAAGAAACCACCCATTTACTGGTTTCAACTATCCAATACAGTGGTCAAAATTTAGCAATTTTGCCAATTTCACACAAATTTCAAAAGATGCCAATTTCCAAATAGGGTCCAGAATAAACAAGAAAGACATTCCTGGCACTAAAATAACATTACCTCTGTTCATTAGTCACATCCCCAGGCCCCTCTTATATTTCTTTGGCTTTCCACTTTCAATTTTTATTCTTACAAAAAATAGAAGATTTACTGTTATGCAGACAACTGCATTAGTGTACAAATGGTATAAATAATATCAGCGCACTTGTGAAATAATATTAGACTCACTAGTTGATGTGTATTGGACGCTTCGCATGATTTGTTTACTTTTGAACTTCGGTAAAAATCGAACATTTCTGCTACTTTGAGCTCAATTTCAAGGTACTTTTCATTGTAAAACCAGTCCAAATCATCTCAATTTCTGTAATATGTCTTACATTCTATAAAATGAGACCAGGAAAACTAGAATACAACAATAAATACCAAACGAAAATACAGTGCAAAGTCGCTGTTTTATTCCAAAAACACGGTCAAAGTTTTTTTTTTCTCATTATGCACTGTGTGCTGCAGGATTTTTTTTATACTGTGCAAACTGACCACATAGACCCATTCTTTCATATGTAGGACTACCAGCTTTCTCCCACTAGATTTGAGGGCGCTAGAATTTAGGCATACTAGTACATCAAAAACCCTGGGTCGTAAGCTGTATTAGTACGGCCGAAACCCTCAAAGGGTTAAGAGATACTAGAGGATACAACACTATTGATCCAATTATTTTTTACATTAATAAGTCTGAAGTTTGCCTGAAATGCTCTGCATATTAACCCTGAAACTGTCCATACATAGATATACGTACTGTACGTGCATGTACAGTATATCTATGTATGGACAGTACATTTACGTATATCTACGTATTTTTCATTCCTTCAAATTTGGCGCCATAGGCCTGATTCACCTAGACATGAAAGAATGGGTGTGTGCACTATAAAAAAAAATTGGGGACCACTTAGTACCTTGTGGGAGCACCAGTTCAACTGAGTGCCAGCTAGAGCAAAAACATGGCAAACGCCAGTGATTCATTGATGTCATTTCATATTAACACTCACATTTTAAGAGGAAAGTAAAAATAGGTTAGATAAATGCATGAGTGGGAGTGGGTGGGTGTGAGTTGGACCTGAGTAGCTTGTGCTACTAGGTCAGATGTCGTGCTCCTTCTTTCAGTGGATGTGACCTGACTAGGTGGGTCACTGGTCTAAGCCGGGGGTGACATGGACCTGCCTTGCATGGGCCAGTAGGTCTGCTGCAGTGTTCCTTCTTTCTTATATTTTTATGTGTTTGGCTGGCTGGCTTTGGCTGTTTCTGTCTGTATCTGTCTATATCTCTGTCTCTCACATGTACTCATAAATACAATTATACATAATGTAAATTACCTAGGATAACCCAAAAATTCCAGGCCAAGTGCTATACAGTGTTTGTAGATATAAGACATAAATAAACATGGTGCAAATAATAGCAGTGTCACTTGCTCAGCAATCAGGGAGCAGGCCATACACCACAAACCAACAGGTTTACTAGCCACTCCTTGAGACAGAGACAAGCAGATGGAAAGACAGACACACACAGGCAGATGAAAAGACAGATAAGCAGAACTAGACAGACAGATAGATATACAGATAGACAGACTGACAGACAGACATACAAAGACATGCTTGTGTGCAAGAGTAAAAACATATAAAGGCAAGGTTACCCCTCCAGCAGCACACATTCATCAAATGTCACTTGTTATCTGACGCTTGTCAGCACCATTCTTCAAGGTGTTCCTGTTATACTCCAGGCACACACAGAAGACAGAAAGACAGATAAGCTGAACTGGACAGACAGATAAGCAGAGCTAGGCAGACAGACAGATAGATGTACAGATAGACAGACAGATAGATAGACTGACAGACAGACAGATAGACTGACAGACAGACAGACTGACACATACAGAGACATGTTTGTGTGCAAAAGTAAAAACATATAAAGGCAAGGTTCCCTCCAGCAGGGCACATTCATCAAATGTCACTTATCTGACCCTTGTCATAACACCATTCTTCAAGGAGTTTCTTACTTCAGCATGTCTAAAACATTGCTAGGACCTATAAATACTTTGTATATATTTCTAGACAATAGTAAATGACCAGAGCAGGTGAAAATGTTCACCTGGCAGTGTGACTGTTACAATTTGAGTACTATTTCAGTACATAATATTAGTGTCAGAACAAAGATTGGCTATGAAATCGCAAGAACTATTATAAATTGTAATTATCAGAACATAAAAATTATATAAATTAAAATAAAAACGAGAAAAAAAGGTAAATCGGCAACACTTCTGCAAGAGGCAGGACTGGATGTTGCCATCAGGTGAGCATCCAGAGCTAACTTCATGGTCTTATATCTTGGTAAGTACTGGTCCTAATTTTTTTTTTTTGGTCTTACACTACACAGAAAATTGCCCTCTTTAATTTAAAAACAAAAAACAATTTTTTTATTTTTCAAAATATTTGGAGCGCCACGCAGGTGAACGTAAATCTACGTTTGGACAGTTTAAGGGTTAAGGGGCTTTCTGCATGAACACCTAAATGTCATTCAACCTCTGTACAAACCTTGTATCATGCTGAAAGAGAATCCTAATCTTAATCTTAACAGTTCCTTTACTGAGATGAACAATTCTCATTGTTATGTTGTAATAGACTAACATGTTGGTTTTGCAGCTATAAATGTAAATTTTATAGTCATCCTCAAAAGCAGTAAAATAAAATATTCTCAGTATCAAATTACTCACCATCAGTAAAAGTTTCTTAATCAAATGTAACATTACTAGATTATTAGAAGAAGAAGAAGAAGAAGAAGAAGAAGAAGAAGCAGCAGCAGCAGCAGCAGCAGCAGCAGCAGCAGCAGCAGCAGCAGCAGCAGCAGCAGCAGCAGCAGCAGCAGCAGCAGCAGCAGCAGCAGCAGCAGCAGCAGCAGCAGCAGCAGCAGCAGCAGCAGCAGCAGCAGCAGCAGCAGCAGCAGCAGCAGCAGCAGCAGCAGCAGCAGCAGCAGCAGCAGCAGCAGCAGCAGCAGCAGCAGCAGCAGCAGCAGCAGCAGCAGCAGCAGCAGCAGCAGCAGCAGCAGCAGCAGCAGCAGCAGCAGCAGCAGCAGCAGCAGCAGCAGCAGCAGCAGCAGCAGCAGCAGCAGCAGCAGCAGCAGCAGCAGCAGCAGCAGCAGCAGCAGCAGCAGCAGCAGCAGCAGCAGCAGCAGCAGCAGCAGCAGCAGCAGCAGCAGCAGCAGCAGCAGCAGCAGCAGCAGCAGCAGCAGCAGCAGCAGCAGCAGCAGCAGCAGCAGCAGCAGCAGCAGCAGCAGCAGCAGCAGCAGCAGCAGCAGCAGCAGCAGCAGCAGCAGCAGCAGCAGCAGCAGCAGCAGCAGCAGCAGCAGCAGCAGCAGCAGCAGCAGCAGCAGCAGCAGCAGCAGCAGCAGCAGCAGCAGCAGCAGCAGCAGCAGCAGCAGCAGCAGCAGCAGCAGCAGCAGCAGCAGCAGCAGCAGCAGCAGCAGCAGCAGCAGCAGCAGCAGCAGCAGCAGCAGCAGCAGCAGCAGCAGCAGCAGCAGCAGCAGCAGCAGCAGCAGCAGCAGCAGCAGCAATAATAATAATAATAATAATAGTAGTAGTAGTAATAATAGTAATAGTAGTAGTAATAATAGTAATAGTAGTAGTAATAATAGTAATAGTAGTAGTAGTAGTAGTAACAGTAGTAGTAGTAGTAGTAGTAGTAATAATAGTAGTAGTAGTAGTAATAATAGTAGTAGTAGTAGTAGTAGTAACAGTAGTAATAGTAGTAGTAATAGAAGTAGTAATAGAAGTAGTAATAGTAGTAGTAGCAGTAATAGTAGTAATAGTAGTAGTAATAGCAGTAGTATTAGTAGTAATAGTAGTAGTAATAGCAGTAATAGTAGCAGTAATAGTAGTACAGTAGTAGTAATAGCAATAGTAGTAATAGTAGTAGCAGTAATAATAACAGTGTAAGTAGCAGGAGTAATAATAATAATAATAACAATATTTTTTTAACACCAGCTGTCTCCCACCGATGTATGGTGACCTGAAAAAAAAAGAAACACCTTTACCATTATTCGCTTGCCAGAGGCACACAAATACCACAGTTTAGATGCTCCTCCAAACAGTAAATACCCCTGAATCCCTTCAGAAAATGTTACCTTGCTCACACTCCAACAGCTCATTAAGTTCCAAAAACTATTTGCCTCCACTCACTCCTATTTAACATGCTCACATAGACTGCTAGATGTTCAAGCCCCTTACACACAAAACCTCCTTTATCCCATCCCCTCCAACCTTGCCTAAGGGCGACCCCTACCCCGCCTTCCCTCCACTACAGATTATACACTCTCGAAGTCATCCTATTTTGCTCCATCCTCTCTAAATGTCCAAACCACTTCAACAACCCCTCATCAGCCCTCTGGATAATACTTTTAGTAACCCCGCACCTCCTTCTAATTTCCAAGCTACAAATTCTCTGCATAATATTTGCACCACACATTGCCTTCAGACACATTTCCACTGCCTCCAGCCTCCTTACTGCAACAGTCACAACTTGTGTTTCACACCCATATAAGTGCTGGTACCATTATACTCTCATACATTTCCCTTTTTGCTTCCATGGATAACATTCATTGTCTCCACAGACACCTCAATGCACCATCCACCTTTTTTACCTTGTCAATTTTATGGTTCACCTCAGCTTCAAAAGACCAAATCACCAAGAAGTCCACTCACAAATATTTGAACACATTCACTTCCTCCATACTTCCTCCTTCCAATCTAATATTCAATCTTCCATTACCTAAATCATTTGTTACTGTCATTACCTTGCTCTTTCCTATGTTCACTTTTAATTTCCTTCTTTTACATCCCCATATCGGACATAGACCGGGATATAAGCCACAGTGCCGTGTCTTCCTTTGCAGGTGACACTTGAATCTGCATGACAGTGTCCTCCATTGAAGACACTGCAAGGTTCCAGGCAGACATCAACCAAATCTTTAAATGGGCTGCAGAAAACAATATGAATTCAATGATGAGAAATTTCAACTATTCCGATATGGTAAACGTGAGGAAATTAAAATTTCACTGGAGTATAAAACAAATTCCAACCGCACAATAGAGCGAAAAACTAACATCAAAGCCCTGGGAGTGATCATGTCGGAAGATCTCACCTTCAAGGACCATAATATTGTATCAATCGCATCTGCTAGAAAAATGACAGGATGGATAATGAGAACATTCAAAACCAGGGATGCCAAGCCCATGATGACACTCTTCAGGTTGCTTGTTCTATCTAAGCTGGAATATTGCTGCACACTAACAGCACCTTTCAAGGCAGGTGAAATTGCTGACCTAGAAAATGTACAGAGAACCTTCATAGTACACATAATTGAGATAAAACACCTCAATTACTGGGAATGCTTGAAGTTCCAAAACCTGTACTCTCTAGAACACAGGAGCAAGAGATACATGATTATATACACTTGGAAAATCATAGAGGGATTAGTACCAAACTTACACACGAAAATCACTCCCTATGAAAGCAAAAGACTCGGCAAATGATGCAACATCCCCCCAATGAAAAGAAGGGGTGCCATTTGCACGTTAAGAGACAACACGATAAGTGTTAGGGGCCCAAGACTGTTCAACTGCCTCCCAGCATACATAAGGGGGATTACCGATAGACCCCTGGCTGTCTTCAAGCAGGCACTGGACAAGCACCTAAAGTCAGTACCTGACCAGCCGGGCTGTGGTTCGTACACTGGATTGCATGGGGCCAGTAGTAACAGCCTGGTTGATCAGGCCCTGATCCACCATGAGGCCTGGTCACAGACCAGTCCATGGGTGCATTGAACCCTGGAACTCTCTCCAGGCAAACTCTGGGTAAACCCTCCCAAATTCATCCACCAGCCTCTGCAACTTCTCTTCAGAATCGCTCAAAAACACTGTCAGCAGCAAACAGCAATTGCAACAACTCCCACTTTATATTAGATTCTGGATATTTTAATCCCACACCTCTTCCCAACACCCCAGCATTCACTTTTACAACCCCATCAATTAATATATTAAACAACAATGGTGAAATCATGCATCTCTGTCTAGGGTATACCTTTACTGAAAAACAATCTCTCTCTCTCCTACATACCCTAACTGCTTTCAGTACCTACCGCCTATTTCATTCACTTGCAACACCTTCAACATTGCTCCCCTATTCACCCTATCATATGCCTTTCCTAAATCCATGAATGCCAAAACTTCTTTACTGTTATCTAAATATTTTTCACTTATATGCTTCTATGTAAACACTTGGTCTACACATCCCTTACCCTTCTTAACCCTTTGAGGGTCGACAGGCCCTCTCCGAGACTCGTTCTCAGGGTCGGCCAAATTTAAAAAAAAAAAAATTCTCTTATGAAAAGACAGGGAATCTTTTCCCGATCATAATGACACCAAAAGTTTGAAATTTGATGGAAAACTTGCAGAATTATGCTCTCGCGAAGTTAGCGGTCTCGGCGATGTTTACGCATTAGCGATTTTGCCCACTTTGAGCCCCATTTTCGGCCAATTCCACTATACTAGTCGACAAAAAACATGAATATTTCGCTAGAACTCCATTTTTTCTATCGAATGAGTGCAAGAAACCACCCATTTATCAATTTCAACTATCCAGTACAGTGGTCAGAATTTAGCAATTTTGCCAATTTCACACAAATTTCAAAAGATACCAATTTCCGAATAGGGTCCAGAATAAACAAGAAAGACATTCCTGGCACTAAAATGACATTTCCTCTGTTCATTAGTCACGTCTCAAGGCCCCTCTTATATTCTTTTGCTTTCCACTTTGAATTTTTATTCTCACAAAAAATAAAAGATTTACTGTTATGCAGACTACTGCATTAGTGTAAAAAATGGTATAAATAATATTGGCGCACTTGCAAAAGAATATTAGACTCACCAGTTGACGTGTATTGGAACCTTGGCATGATTTGTTTACTTTTGAGCTTTGGTAAAAATCAAACATTTCTGCTACTTTGAGCGCAATTTCAAGGTACTTTTCATTGTAAAACCAGTCAAAATCATCTCAATTTCTGTAATATGTCTTACATTCTATAAAATGAGACCAAGAAAACTAGAATACAACAATAAATACCATACGAAAATACAGTGCAAAGTGGCTGTTTTATTCCAAAAAAACGGTCACAGTTTTTTTTTTCTCATTATGCACTGTGTGCTGCAGGATTTTTTTTATACTGTGCACACTGACCACATAGACCCATTCTTTCATATGTAGGCCTACCAGCTTTCTCCCACTAGATTTGAGGGCGCTAGAATTTAGGCGTACTAGTACGTCAAAAACCCTGGGGTCGTAAGCCATACTAGTACGGCCGAAACCCTCAAAGGGTTAAAGCCTCCTTGTTTATCTGTGATCCTGCTTTCCATCTTACTCTTAATTCTTCCAATAATAACTCTTACCATACACTTTACAGGCTTATTCTCCTATAATTTTTAGACTTTTTCTTAAAATATGTATTACCTATTACCAAACCTTTTTTCTATACAAAGTTCAATCAAAGGTCCCTGTTATCATTTACCCGACACCCTAACTTACTTACCGCTCCCTCTAAAAGTTTTTCCCATTTGAGCTTTAGGTCCACCACAATTACTCTCTCACTTGGTTCAGAACTTGCTAAACACTCACTTAACATTTCCCATAATCTCTTTCTCTGTCCTCTATACTCCTCTCTTCTCCAGGTGCATAAACACTTTTGCATCTGACCCTTATTTTAATCGACATAATCTTTGAGTTCATACATTTATATTCCCTCTTTTCCTGCCATAACTGATCCCTCAACATTATTGCTACTCCTTCCCCAGCTCTAACTCTCAGACACACCTGACCTAATCTAATTTATTTCTTCTCACTGAAACTCTCCTAACCTCTTCAGCTCTGTTTTGCCTAGAGCTAGGATATCCAGCTTCTTTTCATTCATAACATTGACAATCATATCTTTTTTTACCATTTGTACTACATCCACACACATTCAAACATCCCTACTTTACAAAGTTTTTCTTCTTATATTAAGTAATTTATACAGGGGAAAGGGTTATTAGCTCCTTGCTCTAGGCATTTTAGTTGCCTTTTACAACACGCATGGCTTATGGAGGAAGGATTCTTTTACACTTCCCCATAGAGAAAAGAATTTCAGCAGTCCATCAGACCAGGTTGTAATAATAATAATTTTATTTATATTCATAATATATACACGGTAAAATAAACTGAGATCTCAAAGTATACACAACATTTTGGGCAAACTTAGATTAGGACAAGAACTACTGAACACTAAAAGATCATGTAGTTTTGAACTTTTCTATGATGAAGAGTCTAACAGAGCAACTTAAGAATATCTGATATACTATCATAAAGGCCATAATTCACTTGAACAATAACATCAAAAATACATTTATCCTAAAAGAGGGAGCAAATTAAATTCAGTCTATTTACTCTGCAAGATGCACACCTTTCAAGTGTATATACACTGCTGAAAATTAGACATATGCAGAAGGCTCTCCACCATAGTCTCTATGTAATCATTTTCCTCTGCTTGACTAAGATTCCAAACTTTTTGTGTACAGAGTAGCAAATAGTAGGGGTAAATCTGACATCTGAACTTTAGTAAAAGAATGCCATACAACACTAAATTTTTTTCCAACAAACCGGCCATATCTCACCAAGGAAGCGTGACCTAAAAAGAAAAGCAAAGGTTTTTCTTTTTAAATTTGGTAATTTATACAGGAGAAGGAGTTACTAGCTCCTTGCTCTCAGCATTTTAGTCACCTCTTAATACATGCATGGCTTATGGAGGAAGAATTTGTTCCACTTCCCTATGGAGATCAGAGGAAATAAAGAAGAACAAAAACTATTAAGAAAATAGAAGAAAACCCGGATGGATGGATGGATGGATATGTATGTACATACGTATATGTGTGTGTGTGTGTGTGTGTGTGTGTGTGTGTGTGTGTGTGTGTGTGTGTGTGTGTGTGTGTGTGTGTGTGTGTGTGTGTGTGTGTGTGTGTGCGCGCGAGTGCGTGCGTGCGTGTGTGTGTAGTATGACCTAAGTACAAAAAGTAGCAAGATATACCTGGTATCCCACGTGTTTATGACAACACCATTTATGCATTAACCCTTTGACTGTCGAGGTCGTATATATACGTCTTACGAGGTACTGTGTTTGACATATATATACTCATAAATTCTAGCGGCTTCAAATCAAGCAGGAGAAAGCTGGTAGGCCCACATGTGAGAGAATGGGTCTGTGTGGTCAGTGTGCACCATATAAAAAAAATCCTGGAGCATGCAGTGCATAATGAGAAAAAAAAACTCCGACCGTTTTTTTTAATTAAAATGCAGACTTTGTGGTTTATTTTCGTATAGTATTTATGGTTGTATTCTCATTTTCTTGGTCTCATTTGATAGAATGGAAAACATATTATAGAAATAGAGGTGATTTTGATTGATTTTACTATAAAAAGAACCTGGAAATGGAGCTCAAAGTAGGGGAAATGTTTGATTTTTGCCGATGTTCAAAAGTAAACAAATGATGTCATTGTCCAATAAATGCCCAATTAGCCATTCTAATATGCAGTCATGAATGGGTTGATGTTATTTATACAATTATTACAGTATTGCAGTAGTCTGCATAACAGTAAATCTTCTATTTTTTGTTTGAATAAAAATTCAAAATAGAAAGCAAGAGTAATATCATAGGGGCCTGGAGACGTGACTGATGAACAAAGAAAATGTTATTTTAGAGCCAGGAATGTCTGCATTGTTCATTCTGGACCTTATTTTGAAATTGTCATATTTTTTAATTTTCGTGAAATTGGCCAAATTGCAAATTTCTGACCACGTTATTGGGTAGATTAAATCGGTAAATGGGCAGTTTCTTGTACTCAATCGATAGAAAAAATAGAGTTCTAAAGAAATAGCTATGAGTTTGGTCAAGTGGAACAATGGAATTAGCCGAAAATAGGGCTCAAAGTGGGCGAAATCGCCGATTTGTAAATATCGCCGAGGTCGCTAACTTCGCGAGAGCGTAATTCCGTCAGTTTTCTATCAAATTTCACGTTTTTGGTGTCATTACAATCGGGAAAAGATTCTCTATCATTTCATAAGAAAAAATAATTTTTTTTTTTAAATTTTGCGACACTAGGAGACACTTCAGGATTGGGGGTTGCAACAGTCAAAGGGGTTAATTTCTACATGATAAAAAGTGATTTTAAGTTGTATTAATTTCTATGTGCAAACAATTATATTTTAAGGTATTTTTACCACTTCAAATATACATGTATAGTACATTCATTGAAATCATTCATTAAACAAAGCTTAACCATTTGCATGAATTATGATCTCTAAAACCTGATTAAAAAATGACTGTACAATATTTAAATTAAACTCATTGACTTTTACAGATGACCTTCCAAATTTTTTTTTTCCTTTTAATGTTTACTTGCATTAACAAAATACTACTCACCATTGCCTGGATGTGGATCTGCATGCACAAACCCAGTGTGGAATATTTGCTCAGCAAAGGCATTGATTAGCTTCTTATCTACATCCTCCAGGGTCACCCCATCTTCCTTTATGTTCCCTATGTCACTTACACAGTGGCCATGAATAAATTCGGCAGTTAAAACTCTCTGTAAAAAAAACATAAAATATCAACCTAACACAAAGCTGAAAAAAGAAAATAAGTTGAAAATCACTATGAAATACGGTGATTAATCAGTAGTTTCTCTCTACAAAAGCAATGGCCAAAACTTTTCCTTTTCCAACTTACCTTGCTACAGAGGTCCCAGTGAACCTTCGGAACATGCACATAGGAGAATTTGGCAAGGTCCTTTGCACAGCGTTCACTATTGTGTCCTTCGTTAATGAAGTCTAGCTCCTGCTCTAAGGTGCCCTTTAGGTCCTGCCATCAAGTCAATAATGCATTACACAATGTTCCAAGAAAATTCCAGAGTACTGTACATCATACTGGTGATACAATATAATGACAAAATAAAGAAATTTAGATGATTTACCAATTTAAATACAAAAATGCCAAATTATTTAATCAATACTGAATCAGTCATTCATTGGTATTTTATGCACTTCTGGTTATTCTAGTTCTCATAAAGTATTATAAATTCATACCTTTGTGCATGTTTCTTTCTTGTCCCTAAAATCATCTTCCAGACGAGCTAGTTATTGTTTTAAATAAGGCGAACCTAGTACAGCCTCTCCTCACTTAGCGATGTACTCGTTTACCGACGCCTTGGACTTACAACGGGCTCTCTGACCAGTATGCATACCTAAATAATGTATATTAGAGCTGATTTATACTACTGTATAAACATTTAAGAATATACCAGAAATGTTATAAATGGTGCAAAGGTAACATTAAAACAATATCAGAGATGGGTGACACAGACCCACTACCATTATAGTATGCCCCTCACTTAGCGATGAATTCATTTACCGACATAGTCTTACGAACAGAACTCCGTCATTAAGTGAGGAGAGGCTGTATTGTACATACTGTAAAACTAAAGTTTTCACTGCCTCCCACATAGATCTACATTATTGAAACCAGTACTGATCATGTAGATCTACACCTTAAGTGCAGTACATCAAATATGCTGTTAGTGATTAATTTTGGCCTAGATATGAGTAAATGGATCTGGGTAGTGGGTGTGCACAGTATAAAAAAAAATCTGCTCCACAGTACATGATGGGAAAAGCAAACCTCTGACTTCATATTGGGTTTAAAATAGTGACTTTGAGGTATTTTCCAAGGTGGTTTTATGGTTTTATTGGCTGTTTCTTGAAAGAATGGAAAACATGCTAGTGCAGTAGAGATTATTTTAATCAATTTCATACCTGAAGCATCTTGAAATAAGCCTCAAAGTGGCAGAAACATTCAATTTTTGGAAATTTTCCTGAGGATGAGTAAGCCCCCCAAGTCTGTTTTGTAGGTTTTTACTATGCCTGCTTCAATTATTGAGAAGCCTAAACCATGACCAATCATTCTTGGCTATCTTTTATTATCAGAGAAGGTAAACACTGATTTTTTTGTGTGTGATGTTGGATTCAAAATGGAGGGTAAGTGTTATATAGGAGCTGCCTGGGACAAGATTAATAAGTAGAGAACAGATTGCTTTAGTAACTAGAAATGCCTACAGTGTTTATTTAGGACTTTATTTAAACTGGAATTTGTTAAATTTTGTGTAAAATTGGCCAAATTACTAACTTCTGTGAACTTTATAGGGTACAGTAATTCTGCTAGTTGAATGATCAGTTTCTTGCACTCAGTCCACAGAACAGAAGGCATACTAGCAAAATAGCCAGGAAATGGGTCAAAATGAGTGAAATTGTTGGTGTAAATTGCACTGGTATAATTCCTTAAGTTTTCCATCAAATTTTGCATTTTTAGTGTCATTAGCTTTAAAAAAAAATTCTCTACTACGTATTTCAGAAGATAAATTTTTTTAAATCACGACACTGCCAACACTTAATTTCGGGAGTCATGGCAGTGGAAGGGTTAATACATCTGCCATCTCCCATCAACGTAGGGCGACTCAGAAATGGCAACATTCACCATCAATCATTCAATAGTTGTCTTGCTAGAAGCTTGAAAACATCACAATTCAAATTACCCTCCAATTTGTAACATCCATATCCCTTCTTCAGAGACAGGCACTGTAATACATTTCACACCTCCATGACTCTCCAGGTCTCCAGGACTCAGGTCCATATAATTGGATTCCTTGAATTCCTTCATAAATGTTGCCTGACTCACACTCTAACAGTAAGTCAAATCCCTAAAGCCACACTTATCACTCAAACTACTGTACCTTCATAACCCACTTCAGGGCAAATTTATGATGCATTATTTGAATAATATCCAATATAATCTCTATGGTCGCTACATCTCCCTTGAAGCGATCCTGAAGATCAATGTACTGAACTTTGACTGCAACCTCATCTCCGCCATGTGTCCTGGCCCGGAACACCTATAATAGCCAATCAACAGCATAAAATCTTGCATGAAATATTAGCATCTTTTGTTTATTATACAAAGTGGAAGTTGTCACATTTGATCTTGGTCACTCACATGGTTGTTTCTTTTGGGAGAGTCTGAAGAGAAGTTGTGAAGGTTGGTAGAGGAATCTGGGAGGGTATGTAAAAGACAGAAATTGAAAAAGAACATAGAAAAGAGCAAGGCAATGACAGTAACAAAACACTCTAGTCAATGAGAACTTGAATGTTCGATTGGAGAGAGGGAGTATGGAGGAAGTATTATTTTTTCACACTTTAGCCATTTCCCACCAAGGTACAGTAATTGGAAACTTTATTTAAGGCATTTCATCTATACAGCAGGCTTTATTAAGTTTCACCTGCTACAAATAACAAAACTTTGTCATAAATTAAGTTTCCAATTACTGCTTGTACCTTTCTCATTAAAATTTTGTCAGTATTCCTGTACCATCTACCATTACAGATTAATTAAACTGATGTAACAACTGGTGAGAGACTTCATTGATGATAATGAACACAGATCAAATAAATTACGAAAACAAAGATGTATATAAAAGATGTAATGCATGCTTGCCAAAAGGCAGTTCTGTAGAAGATTTAGTTCTTGTGACTGACACCAATTTAACTGAGTATGGACCTATAGAGAATGTACTGCAGAATCTCTTAAATACCATTGATGTATCTTACCTGAGCTAGACTAGCAGCAGCAATCGGTTCATCATCAAACTCTGCAAACATATCCTTATGTGACTGCCCAAAATCTTCTTGGAACAGATGGCCAATCTCATTCCATCCACGATTAAGACATTTATTTTGCAAAGCCTGAAATATAAGCCTTCTATAGTGACATATCCATTTTCTTTAATTTCATTAAAACCATCCTTAATTTAAAATATTATTACTGTATTTATGGGAAAGCAATAAACCCATAGGGATCTTACATCGCCTGGGGAATGCGAAACAATAAAGTTCAATCCAAGTAAGGGGAGAAGTCTAATTCCTTAATCAAGAGCCACTCACCATCATCAAGGACCCTGCCTCGAGGAGTCCTTAATTTATATATTATTCTGCTAAGAGGGTCTCTGACCGAGGTCAAAATACACAGATCTCTCTTACCCGTATTAGTTGATAATGTAATGAGCTGACTTATGTCAGTAGTGAAATGACCTGTGTCCTGTGAAGATATGCTTAGTGGATTCTCAGTGACAGTACTATTGAAATGTTAAAGCTGCCTTCTCTGAGTTTTGAACAGCTGTCCCATCAGATGAAGGCAGAGCTGGAGGAACCTTGAAAATAGATACAGCTTCTTAGATAGCAGAACAAGAAGATTCATCCCCAGAACAACGAAGATAATACCAGCTGTGAATGGAAAAGATGAAGATGAAGGAAGTCAAAGAAACTACCATCAAAACTACCAATTCCTTCGTGTATTGCCATTTGGTTGTAGTTCAGCCATGAATAAAAATACAATGAAAGCCACTAGTGAAGTTAAGAAGGCTTTTATGTAACAGGGATAGGTATGTATTAATATTGGTAGAATTACCGACAATATGTTAAGTAAAAGGACACAGATGCAACTAATGTGACATTTTATTGTGGTAACGTTTTCACTCTGCATTTGTGTCCTTTTACTTAACAACAGGGATAGGAAGAGCAGGAAGAGGTTTTGTTTTTCTGGGGAAGGGATGAACGATATAGTTAGCAGATTGGGAAACATCATGACTGATAATGAAAGCAACCTATTATAAGCCTCAACATTAGAGGAAATGATGTTGAGAAGCATAAGATATAGGACCTGCTTATTAGGTATAAGAGAGCAGTAGATATGGGCATTTTGCTGCAGAGGTATGTTGGCAATGAATGGTTGTCCAGGACATTTGGTGTCAATTGCAGTCTTAATTCTTAGAAAAGCAAATAAACCTAGCACTTATAAACTAAACACTTTAATCGAGATCTTGCTCAAACAGGAATCTGAAGCCAGGACACCTTTGACTAAGTGGTCCATAACAAAGTTAACAAACTACCTGAATATATATATATTTTTTTTTTTTTCAACAAGTCGGCCGTCTCCCACCGAGGCAGGGTGACCCAAAAAAGAAAGAAAATCCCCAAAAAGAAAATACTTTCATCATCATTCAACACTTTCACCACACTCGCACATTATCACTGTTTTTGCAGAGGTGCTCAGAATACAACAGTCTAGAAGCATACACATATAAAGATACACAACATATCCCTCCAAACTGCCAATATCCCAAACCCCTCCTTTAAAGTGCAGGCATTGTACTTCCCATTTCCAGGACTCAAGTCCGACTATATGAAAATACCCGGTTTCCCTGAATCCCTTCACTAAATATTACCCTGCTCACACTCCAACAGATCGTCAGGTCCCAAGTACCATTCGTCTCCATTCACTCCTATCTAACACGCTCACGCACACTTGCTGGAAGTCCAAGCCCCTTGCCCACAAAACCTCCTTTACCCCCTCTCTCGAACTCTTTCGAGGACGACCCCTACCCCGCTTTCCTTCCCCTATAGATTTATATGCTTTCCATGTCATTCTACTTTGATCCATTCTCTCTAAATGACCAAACCACCTCAACAACCCCTCTTCTGCCCTCTGACTAATACTTTTATTAACTCCACACCTTTTCCTAATTTCCACACTCCGAATTTTCTGCATAATATTTACACCACACATTGCCCTTAAACATGACATCTCCACTGCCTCCAACCGTCTCCTCGCTGCTGCATTTACCACCCAAGCTTCACACCCATATAAGAGTGTTGGTACTACTATACTTTCATACATTCCCTTCTTTGCCTCCATAGATAACGTTTTTTGACTCCACATATACCTCAACGCACCACTCACCTTTTTTCCCTCATCAATTCTATGATTAACCTCATCCTTCATAAATCCATCCGCCGACACGTCAACTCCCAAGTATCTGAAAACATTCACTTCTTCCATACTCCTCCTCCCCAATTTGATATCCAATTTTTCTTTATCTAAATCATTTGACACCCTCATCACCTTACTCTTTTCTATGTTCACTTTCAACTTTCTACCTTTACACACATTCCCAAACTCATCCACTAACCTTTGCAATTTTTCTTTAGAATCTCCCATAAGCACAGTATCATCAGCAAAAAGTAACTGTGTCAATTCCCATTTTGAATTTGATTCCCCAAAATTTAATCCCACCCCTCTCCCGAACACCCTAGCATTTACTTCCTTTACAACCCCATCTATAAATATAATAAACAACCAAGGTGACATTACACATTCCTGTCTAAGACCTACTTTTACCGGGAAGTAGTCTCCCTCTCTTCTACACACCCTAACCTGAGCCTCACTATCCTCATAAAAACTCTTTACAGCATTTAATAACTTACCACCTATTCCATATACTTGCAACATCTGCCACATTGCTCCTCTATCCACTCTATCATATGCCTTTTCTAAATCCATAAATGCAATAAAAACTTCCCTACCTTTATCTAAATACTGTTCACATATATGCTTCAATGTAAACACTTGATCTACACATCCCCTACCCACTCTGAAACCTCCTTGCTCATCCGCAATCCTACATTCTGTCTTACCTCTAATTCTTTCAATTATAACCCTACCGTACACTTTTCCTGGTATACTCAGTAAGCTTATTTCTCTATAATTTTTACAATCTCTTTTGTCCCCTTTCCCTTTATATAAAGGGACTATACATGCTCTCCGCCAATCCCTAGGTACCTTCCCCTCTTTCATACATTTATTAAACAAAAGTACCAACCACTCCAACACTATATCCCCCCCTGCTTTTAACATTTCTGTCATGATCCCATCAGTTCCAGCTGCTTTACCCCCTTTCATTTTACGTAATGCCTCACGTACCTCCCCCACACTTACATTCTGCTCTTCTTCACTCCTAAAAGATGGTATACCTCCCTGGCCAGTGCATGAAATTACTGCCTCTGTTTCTTCCTTAACATTTAAAAGTTCCTCAAAATATTCTCGCCATCTACCTAATACCTCCATCTCCCCATCTACTAACTCCCCTACTCTGTTTTTAACTGACAAATCCATACTTTCCCTAGGCTTTCTTAACTTGTTTAACTCACTCCAAAATTTTTTCTTATTTTCATTAAAATTTCTTGACAGTGCCTCTCCCACTCTATCATCTGCTCTCCTTTTGCACTCTCTCACCACTCTCTTTACCTTTCTTTTACTCTCCATATACTCTGCTCTTCTTATAACACTTCTGCTTTGTAAAAACCTCTCATAAGCTACCTTTTTCTCTTTTATCACACCCTTTACTTCATCATTCCACCAATCACCCCTCTTTCCTCCTGCCCCCACCCTCCTATAACCACAAACTTCTGCCCCACATTCTAATACTGCATTTTTAAAACTATTCCAACCCTCTTCAAATTCCCCACTACTCATCTTTGCACTAGCCCACCTTTCTGCCAATAGTTGCTTATATCTCGCCCGAACTTCCTCCTCCCTTAGTTTACACTTTCACCTCCCTCTTACTTGTTGTTGCCACATTCCTCTTTTCCCATCTACCTCTTACTCTAACTGTAGCTACAACTAAATAATGATCCGATATATCAGTTGTAGGTAGTAGGTTGGTAGACAGCAACCACCCAGGGAAGTACTACCGTCCTGCCAGATGACTGTGAAACAAAAACCTGTAACTGTTTTGCATGATGGTAGGATTGCTGGTTTCTTTTTCTGTCTCATAAACATGCTAGATAACAGGGATATCTTGCTACTCCTACTTACACTTTGGTCACACTTCACAGACACGCACATGCATATATATATATACATACATCTAGGTTTTTCTCCGTTTTCTAAATAGCTCTTGTTCTTCTTTATTTCTTCTATTGTCCATGGGGAAGTGGAAAAGAATCTTTCCTCCGTAAGCCATGCGTGTCGTATGAGGCGACTAAAATGCCGGGAGCAATGGGCTAGTAACCCCTTCTCCTGTAGACATTTACTAAAAAAGAGAAGAAGAAAAACTTTATAAAACTGGGATGCTTAAATGTGCGTGGATGTAGTGCGGATGACAAGAAACAGATGATTGCTGATGTTATGAATGAAAAGAAGTTGGATGTCCTGGCCCTAAGCGAAACAAAGCTGAAGGGGGTAGGAGAGTTTCAGTGGGGGGAAATAAATGGGATTAAATCTGGAGTATCTGAGAGAGTTAGAGCAAAGGAAGGGGTAGCAGTAATGTTAAATGATCAGTTATGGAAGGAGAAAAGAGAATATGAATGTGTAAATTCAAGAATTATGTGGATTAAAGTAAAGGTTGGATGTGAGAAGTGGGTCATAATAAGCGTGTATGCACCTGGAGAAGAGAGGAATGCAGAGGAGAGAGAGAGATTTTGGGAGATGTTAAGTGAATGTATAGGAGCCTTTGAACCAAGTGAGAGAGTAATTGTGGTAGGGGACCTGAATGCTAAAGTAGGAGAAACTTTTAGAGAGGGTGTGGTAGGTAAGTTTGGGGTGCCAGGTGTAAATGATAATGGGAGCCCTTTGATTGAACTTTGTATAGAAAGGGGTTTAGTTATAGGTAATACATATTTTAAGAAAAAGAGGATAAATAAGTATACAAGATATGATGTAGGGCGAAATGACAGTAGTTTGTTGGATTATGTATTGGTAGATAAAAGACTGTTGAGTAGACTTCAGGATGTACATGTTTATAGAGGGGCCACAGATATATCAGATCACTTTCTAGTTGTAGCTACACTGAGAGTAAAAGGTAGATGGGATACAAGGAGAATAGAAGCATCAGGGAAGAGAGAGGTGAAGGTTTATAAACTAAAAGAGGAGGCAGTTAGGGTAAGATATAAACAGCTATTGGAGGATAGATGGGCTAATGAGAGCATAGGCAATGGGGTCGAAGAGGTATGGGGTAGGTTTAAAAATGTAGTGTTAGAGTGTTCAGCAGAAGTTTGTGGTTACAGGAAAGTGGGTGCAGGAGGGAAGAGGAGCGATTGGTGGAATGATGATGTAAAGAGAGTAGTAAGGGAGAAAAAGTTAGCATATGAGAAGTTTTTACAAAGTAGAAGTGATGCAAGGAGGGAAGAGTATATGGAGAAAAAGAGAGAGGTTAAGAGAGTGGTGAAGCAATGTAAAAAGAGAGCAAATGAGAGAGTGGGTGAGATGTTATCAACAAATTTTGTTGAAAATAAGAAAAAGTTTTGGAGTGAGATTAACAAGTTAAGAAAGCCTAGAGAACAAATGGATTTGTCAGTTAAAAATAGGAGAGGAGAGTTATTAAATGGAGAGTTAGAGGTATTGGGAAGATGGAGGGAATATTTTGAGGAATTGTTAAATGTTAATGAAGATAGGGAAGCTGTGATTTCGTGTATAGGGCAAGGAGGAATAACATCTTGTAGGAGTGAGGAAGAGCCAGTTGTGAGTGTGGGGGAAGTTCGTGAGGCAGTAGGTAAAATGAAAGGGGGTAAGGCAGCCGGGATTGATGGGATAAAGATAGAAATGTTAAAAGCAGGTGGGGATATAGTTTTGGAGTGGCTGGTGCAATTATTTAATAAATGTATAGAAGAGGGTAAGGTACCTAGGGATTGGCAGAGAGCATGCATAGTTCCTTTGTATAAAGGCAAAGGGGATAAAAGAGAGTGCAAAAATTATAGGGGGATAAGTCTGTTGAGTATACCTGGTAAAGTGTATGGTAGAGTTATAATTGAAAGAATTAAGAGTAAGACGGAGAATAGGATAGCAGATGAACAAGGAGGCTTTAGGAAAGGTAGGGGGTGTGTGGACCAGGTGTTTACAGTGAAACATATAAGTGAACAGTATTTAGATAAGGCTAAAGAGGTCTTTGTGGCATTTATGGATTTGGAAAAGGCGTATGACAGGGTGGATAGGGGGCAATGTGGCAGATGTTGCAAGTGTATGGTGTAGGAGGTAGGTTACTGAAAGCAGTGAAGAGTTTTTACGAGGATAGTGAGGCTCAAGTTAGAGTATGTAGGAAAGAGGGAAATTTTTTCCCAGTAAAAGTAGGCCTTAGACAAGGATGTGTGATGTCACCGTGGTTGTTTAATATATTTATAGATGGGGTTGTAAGAGAAGTAAATGCGAGGGTCTTGGCAAGAGGCGTGGAGTTAAAAGATAAAGAATCACACACAAAGTGGGAGTTGTCACAGCTGCTCTTTGCTGATGACACTGTGCTCTTGGGAGATTCTGAAGAGAAGTTGCAGAGATTGGTGGATGAATTTGGTAGGGTGTGCAAAAGAAGAAAATTAAAGGTGAATACAGGAAAGAGTAAGGTTATGAGGATAACAAAAAGATTAGGTGATGAAAGATTGGATATCAGATTGGAGGGAGAGAGTATGGAGGAGGTGAACGTATTCAGATATTTGGGAGTGGACGTGTCAGCGGATGGGTCTATGAAAGATGAGGTGAATCATAGAATTGATGAGGGAAAAAGAGTGAGTGGTGCACTTAGGAGTCTGTGGAGACAAAGAACTTTGTCCTTGGAGGCAAAGAGGGGAATGTATGAGAGTATAGTTTTACCAACGCTCTTATATGGGTGTGAAGCGTGGGTGATGAATGTTGCAGCGAGGAGAAGGCTGGAGGCAGTGGAGATGTCATGTCTGAGGGCAATGTGTGGTGTGAATATAATGCAGAGAATTCGTAGTTTGGAAGTTAGGAGGAGGTGCGGGATTACCAAAACTGTTGTCCAGAGGGCTGAGGAAGGGTTGTTGAGGTGGTTCGGACATGTAGAGAGAATGGAGCGAAACAGAATGACTTCAAGAGTGTATCAGTCTGTAGTGGAAGGAAGGCGGGGTAGGGGTCGGCCTAGGAAAGGTTGGAGGGAGGGGGTAAAGGAGGTTTTGTGTGCGAGGGGCTTGGACTTCCAGCAGGCATGCGTGAGCGTGTTTGATAGGAGTGAATGGAGACAAATGGTTTTTAATACTTGACGTGCTGTTGGAGTGTGAGCAAAGTAACATTTATGAAGGGATTCAGGGAAACCGGCAGGCCGGACTTGAGTCCTGGAGATGGGAAGTACAGTGCCTGCACTCTGAAGGAGGGGTGTTAATGTTGCAGTTTAAAAACTGTAGTGTAAAGCACCCTTCTGGCAAGACAGTGATGGAGTGAATGATGGTGAAAGTTTTTCTTTTTCGGGCCACCCTGCCTTGGTGGGAATCGGCCAGTGTGATAATAAAAAAAAAAAATATCAGTTGCCCCTCTATAAACATGTACATCCTGGAGCCTACCCATCAACCTTTTATCCACCAACACATAATCTAATAAACTACTTTCATTACGTGCTACATCATACCTTGTATATTTATTTATCCTCTTTTTCATAAAATATGTATTACTTATTACCAAATCTCTTTCTTCACATAGCTCAATTAAAGGCTCCCCATTTACATTTACCCCTGGCACCCCAAATTTACCTACTACTCCCTCCATAACAATTTTACCCACTTTAGCATTGAAATCCCCAACCACCATTACTCTCACACTTGATTCAAAACTCCCCACGCATTCACTCAACATTTCCCAAAATCTCTCTCTCTCCTCTACACTTCTCTCTTCTCCAGGTGCATACACGCTTATTATAACCCACTTTTCACATCCAATCTTTATTTTACTCCACATAATCCTTGAATTAATACATTTATAGTCCCTCTTTTCCTGCCATAGCTTATCCTTCAACATTATTGCTACTCCTTCTTTAGCTCTAACTCTATTTGAAACCCCTGACCTAATCCCATTTATTCCTCTCCACTGAAACTCTCCCACCCCCTTCAGCTTTGTTTCACTTAAAGCCAGGACATCCAGCTTCTTCTCATTCATAACATCCACAATCATCTCTTTCTTATCATCTGCACAACATCCACGCACATTCAGACTTCCCACTTTGACAATTTTCTTCTTTATATATGATATATATATATATATATATATATATATATATATATATATATATATATATATATATATATATATATATATATATATATATATATATATCTTATATTTATATCAAGCAAAAAATAACAGGGAGCTAGTGACCCCTTCTCTCATATAAATTACTAAATTTAAAAAGAAAAACTTCATTTTTCCTTTTAGGTCACCCTGCCTCGGTGAGATACATCTGATTCGTTAAAAAAAAATAACAGGAGTCCAAAAGTTATTCTACAGCCCTATGCATCATTAGTATGGCTAAGGCTTCATTTGGATTATGTACAACAGTTCTGGTCCCCATACCACAGAATGGATATACATGTATTGGAGAACATACTGAGAAGGATGACAGAATTGTTCCACTGCAGAAGGAATTTTTCATGCAAAGAAAGACTGAGAACCTTTCACCTACATCCTATGTAAGACATAGAATGAAGGGAGATATGACATAAGTATAGAAATGTAAGACAGGTGTAAATAATGGACACATACTTAAGGTGCTGAGGATATCTAAGAAATAACTCAAAACAATGGATTAAAGTTTCATCAATTCTGATTTAGAAGGGATATAGGAAAATACTGGTTTGAAAAAAAAAAAAGTTGTGGATAGTGGGACAATCTGCCAGGTTTTTTTTTTTTCAACAAGTTGGCCGTCTCCCACCGAGGCAGGGTGACAGGTAGAGTACAGTAAATGAGGCTGGCACCTTCAGTAGCACAAAAAGTAGGTTAAACAAGTATACAGTGGGGTACCTCAGGATATGAACTTTTTTCGTTCCAGAAGGCTGTTCGAGTGCTGATACTGAACGAATTTGTTCCCACAAGAAATAATGTAATTTAGATTAGTCTGTTTCAGACCCCCAAAAATACACTTACAAAAACACTTACATAAATACACTTACGTAATTGTTCAAGTTCTGAGGTGTTCGTAACCCAAGGTACGTACCGCTGTATAAGAGTGAAAAGGGTTGGGTTTAAGAAGGGCCTGCCTTACACGAGTCAGTAGGCCTACTGAAGTGTTCCTCCATTCTTGTGTTCTTACATTTGTACGTATTTCTTTCAAAGTGGTTTCTCACTCACTGTTATTATTTATTACACTTCAATCCACTACTTAAATTCCCATGGCTCTCATTAGCAGACAGCACTTTATAAATTAGTGCTTTATTACTTTTTTTATTCAATTGTTGTTATATCTTTGCAAGTGTATTAAAAAATATTACTGGCAAAAATTTACAAAGTGTATAAAACATTTTTGTTAAAATATTATTTATACTTTTTTTGGGTATGAATCTATAATGATAAGTACTAAGTGCACTGAGCTTGTTCAAGTATGTTTGACTTGTCAACACTGTACTGCAAAATGCTCAATCCACAAACTACAAATATCAATAAATGTTTGTATAACGATGTTTTTTTTCACACTTTGAATTATTCGTCATTACAACTGCTCTAATCTTAATAATGCAGTGGTACCTCAGGATACGAACAGCTCAAAATGCAAACAATTATGTAAGTATATTTATGTAAGTGCATTTGTAAGTGTATTTTTGGGGGTCTGAAACGGATTAATCTAATTTACATTATTCCTTATGGAAACAAATTCGTTCGGTATCAGCACTCGAACAGCCTTCTGGAACGAATTAAGCTCATATCCCAAGGTATCACTGTACTGAGATCTATGCAGGTGCTCCTCAACTTACGATGGGGTTACGTTCTGACAAACCCTTCTTAAGTCAAAAGTATCGTATGTCGAATATGAATATGATATGCTAAATAAATACTAAACATAGTAAATAAATAACTACTGTCATTGAATAAGTAAATAAACAAATAATTACTGTAACTAACTAAATATCAGTAGCATTGAGAAGTAATTAAATGAATAGAAGTTACAGACATGCTGCCTTCATGCTGGGTAATCATTAATCTGAAATACGTACTATTTTAAGTCAAACCATCATAAGTTGAGGAGCACCTGTATAAGAAAGTGTAAAGAAGAATGGGAAAAACAAGTTAGCACAATTTTAATTAAATTCTTTGGGGTCTTACATGAAGTCAAAAGAAAATGAGCATGATAAAAAAAAAAATTCTCATTTTACAAACATTTTATGAGATCTATACTATATAGGGAAATCCACGAATTTGCAAAATTTATGGATTGTGCCTTAAGAATAAGGAGACAGGTTCTGAGAGGGTACAACATCATAGTCACTCACCCTGAGTGTGTCTACATACTCCTTGGGCAACACATGATTCATAGACACCAAACCCTGGCCCAGCTTTATGTAGAGACCTCCATTCTGTTGAAGAGTGGCAGAGTTAATTCTTTTGCAAAAGTTTAGGACATCAATGACAACTCAGTATGTAACTTAATACTGAGTATAATGCTGACAGGTAAGGAGTCTTCACTGGTACACCTTTTCACTACAAATCGCTTCATCATCTATATAGATTGCAATCTGTGTCTTACCATATTGTCAGCACTTTGCCATTCCTCTGGAATGTTACCTAATGGTAATATTGCTGTGGATGCAGATGCATTCCTACCCTTCTTACTGAGTAGACAGAACAGGGGGAAAGCATCCATAGGTCTCACTAATCAGCAAAAAGTGTGTTGCTGGAATGAACCACTGGATGGGAATATTGAGGCTATGTTCCAAGATATTCAAACACTACATTAAAATGTGTTATGCTGCATGTATGTATAGAAAAATAAAATGCAAATTACACAAAAGCTGCATAAAACAACAACTACAGAGGACCCTCAGTTAACGTCGTCATCAGATAATGTAAAAATCGGATAATGACACGTTTTTTGTCAAAATATAGGCTCAGTTAACGACAAAGAACTCGGTTAAAGTCATTCGTCCCGAACGTGTCCGCGCTGCCTGAGTGGCCTGGCCACTCCACGTACAGCCAGTGTGCCATTGTTTACAAGCCAGTGAGGACGATTCTACACATACATGCCATACATTTTATATTATTCCACTGTTTTTAGTGGTTTTAACTGCTAAATAAGCCACCATGGGCTCAAAGAAAGCTTCTCATGCCAGCCCTGTGGTAAAGAGGGTGAGAAATACTATTGAATTCAAGAAAGAGATCATCGCAAAATACGAAAGTAGAGTGCACGTCTCTGAGCTGACCAGGTTGTATATAACAAACCCCATACAACCATCACTACTATCTTGGCCAACAAAAAGGCAATCAAGGAAGCTATTGTTGCAAAAGGTGCAAATGTGCTTACAAAACAGAGATCGCAAATACTCGAACATGTGGAGAGACTGTTGTTGGTGTGGATCAATGAGAAACAATTATCAAGAGATGGTGTTTCACAGTCAATTATATGTGAAAAGGCAAGGCAGCTGCATGATGATCTCATTAAGAAAATGCCTGGAACTAGTGCTCATATTGGTGAATTTAAGGCCAGCAAAGGTTGGTTCGAGAGATTTAAGAATCATAGTGGCATGCACAGTGTGATAAGGTATGGTGAGGCTGCAAGTTCTGACAAAAAAGTGGCTGAAAAATATGTTCAGGACTTTAAAGGGTACATAGAGGCTGAACAATTAAAACCCCCACAGGCCTGTTTTGGAAGAAAATGCCAAACTGGACCTACATTACTCTGCAGGAAAAGGCACTCCCAGGAAACAAGCCTATGAAAGACAGGCTAACTCTCATGTTTTGTAGTAATGCTAGTGGGGATTGCAAAGTGAAGTCTTTACTCATGTATCACTCTGAAACTCCCAGAGTGTTCAAGAAATACAGCATCATCAAGACTAAATTGTGTGTGATGTGGAGAGCAAACAGTAAGGCATGGGTCACTAGGGACATTTTCCTCGATTGGTTCTATGACATGTTTGGCCCCAGTGTGAAAAAATACCTCCTGGAAAATAAATTGCCACTCCAGTGCCTCCTGTTAATGGACAATGCTCCTGCTCGTCCTCCAGACTTGGAAGAGCAAATTGTGGGGAGTTTAGTTTCATCAAAATGAAATTTTTGCCCCCTAATACCACTCCCTCCTCCAGCCCATGGACCAGCAGGCCATTTCAAATTTCAAAAAACTGTACAGTAAAGCAGTGTTTTAAAAGTGCTTTGAAGTGACCTCAGACACTGAATTGACCCTAAGAGAGTTCTGGAAAGATCACTTCAGTATCCTCAGTTGCATAAACCTTATAGGTAAGGCTTGGGAGGGAGTGACTTGCAGGACTTTGAAGTCTGCTTAGAGAAAATTGTGGCCACAATGTGTACAAGAGAGGGATTTTGAAGGGCTTGGGGCTAACCCTGAGGAGCCTATGCCATTTGTGGAATCTATTGTGGCATTGGGGAAGTCCATGGGGTTGGAGGTTAGTGGCGAGGATGTGGAAGAGTTGGTGGAGGATGACAATGAAGAGCTAACCACTACAGAGCTGCAAGAGCTTGAGGTGCAACAGCAACAGACCACAGCTCAGGAATTTCCTTCAGAGGAAGGGGAAGAGAGATGGAAGAAGTTGCTTTCTTCAAAGATTAAGGACATTTGTGCAAAGTGGACTGAAGTGCAAACCTTTATGGATGAACATCACCCTGACACAGCTGTTGCAGGCCATGCTGGTAACATCTACAATGACAATGTCGTGTCCCATTTTAGGGAAATCTTAAAGACACGCCAGAAACAGAGTTCTCTGGACAGATTTTTGGTGCGACAGGGGTCCAGTGACTCTCAAGCTGGCCCTAGTGGCATTAAAAAACGAAGAAAGGAGGTAACCCTGGAAAAGGATTTGGTACCTAAAATCTTTATGGAAGGGGATTCCCCTTCCAAACAATTGTAAACTCCTCCATCCTCTGCCCTCCTCCCATCTCATCACTCATCAAATACGTCTTCAATAAAGCTAAGTGTCATTTTATTAATTATTAATGTATTTATTCTGCATGTCTCATTGTTTTCTGTGTAGGGAAATGTTTATTTCATGTAAAAAAATTATTTTGTTTAATACAGTGGACCCCCGGTTAACGATTTTAATGACTTAAGAAATCGTAATGACACGATTGCAAATAAACCATACCCCCGGCCGGGATTGAACCCGCGGTCATAGAGTCTCAAAACTCCAGCCCGTCGCGCTAGCCACTAGACCAGCTAGCCACAAGGCTGTGGCTAGCTGGTCTAGTGGCTAGCGCGACGGGCTGGAGTTTTGAGACTCTATGACCGCGGGTTCAATCCCGGCCGGGGGTATGGTTTAAACGATTTTAATCCGTGCAAGAGGGCTCATCGTTATGCGAAATAATCGTTATGCGAATGAATTTTCCCCATAAGAAATAATGGAAATAAAATTAATCCGTGCAAGACGCCCAAAAGTATGAAAAAAAATTTTTTTTACCACATGAAATGTTAATTTTAATACACACAAACTGAAAAAGGCATGCACAATTACATGACACTTACTTTTATTGAAGATCTGGTGATGATTGATGGGATGGGAGGAGGGGAGAGCATTATCTTCTTACTGTTTAGAAGGGGAATCCCCTTCCATTAGGACTTGAGGTAGCAAGTCCTTTTCTGGGGTTACTTCCCTTCTTCTTTTAATGCCACTAGGACCAGCTTGAGAGTCACTGGACCTCTGTCGCACAACAAATCTGTCCATAGAGCTCTGTACCTCCCGTTCCTTCAAGACTTTCCTAAAATGGGCCATAACATTGTCATTGAAATAGTCACAAGCACGGCTTGCAACAGCTGTGTCAGGGTGATTTTCATCTATAAAGGTTTGCAGTTCAACCCACTCTGCACACATTTCCTTAATCTTTGAAGTAGGCACAATGGATTCCACAACTGGCATAGGCTTCTCAGGGTTAGCCCCAAACCCTTCAAAATCTTTCTTAATTTCCATACTAATTCTCACCCTTTTTACCACAGGGTTGGCACTAGAAGCTTTCTTGGGGCCCATGGTCACTTATTTTCCAGAAACAGCACCGAAAACACTGTAATAATACGAAATATTCCGAGTGTATGCTTGGATGTTACCGCGGAGGCTGGCTGGTAAACAATGGGACGGCCGGCACATGTGAGGGCACATTGGACGCGTCTCGGACGAAAATCGGTATGCGGGTTTTTAATCGGTATGCGCGGCAAAAATTTTGCGATAAAAGTAATCGTTATGCGGAAAAATCGCTATGCGATGCCATCGTTATGCGGGGGTCCACTGTACTTTTGAGTGTCTGGAACGGATTAATTGGATTTCCATTATTTCTTATGAGGAAAATTAATTGAGATAACAACACAATCGGTTGAAGACAAGCTCTCTGGAACGGATTAATGTCGTTAACTGAGGGTCCACTGTACTGATATTCAAATATTGTATTACTGTATATAAATTTATTTCAGAACACTTCACAAAAAAAAAAAATGCCAACCACAGAAGAAAACGTACCTTGAGACAGCCTTCCAATATACGCTCTGCTGAACGCTGGTGAGCTTTAGACATTGCCTTTTCATATTCATCACTGTCTGTATTAAGACCATACATCGCCCACTGGTAGTCGAGCGAAATAGTCATACCAATCCACAATGTCCTAATTTTAGAAATAGCATCAACAGAAAGGCAGAAAATATAAGTGGAAGAGAGTAAACAATCAAGTCTGTAGGGACTAAATAGTTTAACATCAAAATTGTTATTACATTCAGAATAAAGCACAAAACCTAGATGAGCCATGTACAGAGCTTCAGATTAATATCAAAGCTTCTTATCATAGTTGTTAAACATTTCCAGTGACAATGCACTCTGGATGGATGTACAGTATCTGAGAGCATGGATAAAAAATATTTAGTATAAGTGCTTGAGAAATACAAACAACTGCATTTATAAAAAAAGTATTTATTAAGGAATAAAGTTACAAAACATTTGAAGGGGTTTT